>NC_057345.1:103225000-103556337 GCF_016509475.1 Prionailurus bengalensis | reverse complement strand
CCTGAACATTGCAGCAATGGTCTAGGAAGCAGCCAGGTCCTTCCCCAGGATGTCTGGGAAAAGGGATACATTTTCTGGGTGTGTAGACCTGTCTTAGGATATTGTGATGATGGCCTGTCATATCAGGGACATTTATTTGCTCAAGAAAGCAATCCCAGTGATTTTTTCCAGGGCTCTACTGAATCCCCCCTGAATGATTTCTCTCACAATTACCTGTTATTACTCTGCTTATATTTCTGTCCTGTGCTACATGAGTGAGCATTTGTGGAGAGGAATCTGCTTAATGGAACTCTTTCTCCACCTTATTTGCAGAAAACAAAATTGAACACAAGGGGCTTACCAGCAAGCTGTATGTGGGAACCCATTCAGTCCTCACAGGGACACTCCCCACAGGTGTGCATGTCCTGTGAGAGTGGAGAGTGCTGAGACTCAGAAAGGTCACTCCACTTTCCCAAGACCCCTGGCCAGTGCGCAGTGGGACATCAGACCCTCATCAGCTCAGGCTCTGTCCTCTGCTCTCCACTCGGTCCTGTCAGGGACTAAATGGGGATGGTGCTCACCCTTTCCTCTTTGCTTTTGTACCAAATTATTTGAAACAGTTATAAATGTAAAGAGAACAGTTGTGAGATGCCCCAAAGACCCCTGTGACCCTGCAGGACTGCCAGCTCCTACCCTGTCAGTGCACTTTGTGGTGTGAGCAGAGCCAGGGCTCATCCAGCCCCTCCAGGAGCTCAAGGTCTCCAGGAGACGCTCCATGAAAAGCAATCAGGGCTGAGAGGTCCCAGACGATTTCTGTTCTCACTAGGGGTCCCATGGTGGCTCTTCACTTGGCTGCCTGGCACCCTGGTAACCCTGCAGAGCTCTGTGTCAGAGACACTGACAGCCAGGTCTGGGTTCCCATGGGGGCAGGGATGGGACAGGTTAAGAGATGTCTCAGGAGGGTGATGCGTGTGACATGGCCTTGCATTAAGCCTGGGCCATGAGAGGCTATGAGGATGGGCGGAGATGAATGAAGGCAGCGTCTCCATTATGCACAGCCCGTCCCCGGTGCAGGTTCTGGTGGGAACGTGGGAACAGTGTGTGTGGGCTGTGATTTCCACAGGGGAGCTGCAGGAGTGCTGCCGTGCCCCATCCTCCCTGCACAGGGACCAGCATTGGAGAAACAGCTGAATCACAACCTACATTCCAAACTCATCTTTTATCCAGGGATTTTCCCCACCTGCCAAACTAATTATATTGGGCAATACTTCAGAAGTTTGATAAAATGTTTTCCCTTTTCTCCTGCAAGTGCGTGAGTATTGTAAGCATACATTTAATACTGCCTGGTAGTTGAGAAAAGAGCAATAAAATGCCATGAGGAAATTAGGAGTGATAATTTTGAACATTCTTAGACCTTCATTCAAAATAACAATGAGACTGGGAAATGCATCTGAGAAAGAAGGATCTTTATCACACAGGCCTTCCCAGGATAAGGACAGCTGAATCTCTCAACACATACTTCCAAGCTGAGGGATTAACCTAGAGAGTCAGTAACACCACTCATTACCTGGCCCCTAAATAGCCAGGGGCCGGAGAATACTGTGGACTCCAGCTGGTTGGCATTGAGCCAGGTGTGGGAGCCAGAGGCCCCAGAAGGGTCAGCACAGCCCATGCACTTAGAGGAGAGGACAGCAGGGAGGGCTTTTCAGGAGGGAACCCAGGTGAATGATGGCAGAAAGAGAGTGGGGATAGCTCAGAATGTGCCTGAGGCCTGCTGAAGACAGCTTGGGCTCCTGGGATCAGAAGGAAGGTGGCAAGATGTGGAGCGCCAGAGGAGGGGCTCTGGGGGAGGTGCAGTCACCACTGCAAGGGGGCAGACCTGGGTGAAGGTAGCATCCTGTGGAGGCTTGTGGTGAAGAGAAAGAATGAAGCGACTGGTAGATGTGAAAGGTACTACTGGGAGAAGACAGGATCCTAAGAGCAGAAGGCACACCCCGCCTCTCCTTCAGACCTTTACATCTGTTAGAATGACTGCACCAAAGAGAGAGATCCAGACACTCAGAGCACTCACTCGTTCCTACAGGGAACTTTGTTGCTCCTTCCAGAAAGCCCAGACACGTGAAAGGGAAAGTGGCATAGCAGACATGTATTCCAAGGTAACAGAAACAGAAACAGTCAAAGATTTCAGCTTACAGCCATCACAAAACCCAGGAAAACTATAAAAAATGACATTCTGGCCTGAATTTAATGTACCTAACGAAGCATTTGTAGATATGAAGAATATGAACCGTCACTTAAGAAACACACAACTCAAGGGGCACCTGGGTTGGCTAAGTCAGTTGAGTGTCTGACTTGGGCTGAGGTCATGATATCATGGTTCATGAGGTCAAGCCCCACATTGGGCTCGCAGCTGTCAGCACAGAGCCTGCTTTGGATCCTCTGTCTTCTTCTCCCTGGCCCTTCCCTACCTGTACTCTCTCTAAATTAAGTAAAACATCTAAAAACAACAAAAAAAGTTCTTCTTTAAAAAAAACACAAGTTAAAAGAGAAATGGGCAAGAAATAAGAAATGAGAAATCAGGAAATTAACCTGTGAGAAACCAAGAAATTAACCTTTCTTCAGAAAAACCCTGAAGAAAGGAAATTCTCTGATAAAGAGGCTGATTGACAAGGGTTATAAGGGCAACATTTGTCCCAAATCATAGGAAACACTGAGTATAGAAATGAAAGCATCAAACAGAATGGAAATGAATAAAAGATATTGAGAAAGGAGCAGAGAAGGAGTCATAGATGCCTGGGAGAGACAGAGGGGAAGAGACAATGGTAAGACCCACCCTCACGGATATAAATTTTGTTTATTTTTTAATGTTTATTTTTGAGGGAGAATGAGAACGTGCATGGGGGAAGGCCAGAGGGGTGGGGACAGAGGATATGAAGTGGGCTTTGTGCTAAGTAGGCTCTGTGCTGGCAGTAGACGCCTCGAATCGAGGTTCGAATCACGAATGGCAAGATCATTAACTGAGCCAAAGGTGGACGCTTAACAGACTGAGCCACCCAGGCACCCCTAGAACTAATAGATTTTCGAGAAAAAGAGCAAAACCTCTGATGCTGCATACACCTTCCCCACCACCAAAAGAAGCTAATTTATATCCCATGGAGAGAAAACCAATTTACAGTCTACATCCCGACCAAACATACAAAGCAAGGCAATATATTTTAATGCACATCCAGACACACATATATACCCTTGCCCGTAGGGGAAAGAAATATAGCCTAAAAGATACAGAGACTCAGCATTAAATACCAGAAGAGAACCAAGAACATTTACATCACAATGGTGATGGATTGGAGCCCTGAAGGAAACATAATTCACCAGTCCCCAGTGATTGTCAAAATAAACACTTTAATGATAGAGAACGGGGAGGGAGTGTTCTTTTCCACAGCACGATGCCAGCAAATACACATACACAAGGATGATACAACTAGAGTTTTTCCAACATACAAACAGATACGGTTGTGACACACTGCAGGGATCACTAAAAGATGGTAACATTGTAGAGACAGACTTTAGAGAGACCATCTTCACACATTCTCAGATGTTACACCCAAACAGAAGACCATGAACGATCTGATAGGCCCCCCATAGAAGGCAACCAGTGCTGCTCTCACAATGATGGTGATGGCCGACTGGAGGCTCTGGGTCTCTGGGTGGGCGGGGCTGGGACACACACTGCATTCACGAGGGAACGACCCGGGAAAAGGTCAGACTGAATTGAATCAGGAGGAAGTGATCAGACACCTTCAGGATGTAGACCATCAAGCCAGACATCTGGCCTGTCCCCTACAGACAAGGAAGTGTCACCACCACCAGAGACAGCCACAGAAAGGTGAGGAGATGTTTGGGGTTCGAAAGGACTACAAAATTACGATAGCACAATCTTCTGAGTCCTTTGGAACCCAAGATGTCTCTTCTCCTTTTTGTCGCCTTATTTGTGCTGTGGACACTGGCTGTTTGAAGAAAGACAGGCCCGATGTCTTGTTCGATGGTCAAAATTCTGCAGTTTTCTGATCCCTACCTCGTGCTCAGATTCAGGCTAAGCCTCTTCAGCGAGAACGCTGCGTACTTAATGCTGTCTGCTCCTGGCACAGCCCAGCTGGTGGCCCAGAATGTCCAGTTTGACATGGGGTCTATTGCCACGTTGCTCCAGCCTCCGCTTATCCGCAGGATGGAATGGAGAGGGGCCAGACTGAAGGTGTCTCACAAGGGCGTGTGGTCTGGGCATTGGTTGCCTCGGCGACTTATCACGACTGGAGTCAGAAGAGCGAGAATTCCTCTCACGAAACCAGACTTTTGGAGTAAAAATCCCAGAGAGTGGCTTGTGATCGAGATGTCGATTCTCAGCAAAGGATCCCTCGCATGTTCTGTTTGGGCTTTAGCTTGATTTGCTGCTTTAGAGTTCTTTTCAGCAAGTGGAGAATGATGGGGTTTTATGATGGGGTTTCATTTAAATGAGGAGTATCTTTTCTTAGTTCCTGAAGTCCTTGGTATCTGAGACAGAGAGTGAGAGAGAGAGACAGAGGAATCAAATGTGAGTCTTGTTCAGGTCCTGCTGACGGCTGAGCCTGGAGGGATGGCTCCGTGGTGACAGAGGCCAGGGGCGAGCTGAGCCCCCGTGCAGAGAAGGAGCTGAAGGGGGGTCTGCAGGCAGGCTGAGGGGGAGAGTGAGAGCCACAAGCCTGAAGCAATAGCCCCCTCAATTGCATCCAGCCTACACTGTAGGATGCAGGGACCCCTGTGCTCCCCGCAGCAGGTGCCTGGTGGCATCCCAGCTCAAGGCTGCCCTGAGCTGTTGCCAGGTCCCGACCATCCCTCCCTCAGCAGCCACCTCACCCTGGAACCCCCTTCCTCAGAAGCAAAGTGATGGCTTTCTCATGTGTCCCACGGAGGCATGTGCTTAGCCCCTGACACACACGTTCAGAAACAGACTGCCGAAGGCAGGAGGGGGCCCTCTGCAGACAAACACACCCCTTCTCACCCTGCCCTGGTCTTCTGAAGGGGGAGGCCAGGCTATGGAATGAGCCCCAGCACGTGAGATGCAACAGGGGCCTCAGACGATGTCCCCGTTCAGTCCTGCCGTGTGCAGATGAGGAACCGTGGGCCAAGGGGCTGATAAGGACCACCTGTAGCCGTGTGACCTGTGCCTGACACCCTGGAACTGAAACCCAGGCTTCGGGCCCTTCCCATCCTTGTGGGGGTCGGGAGACGAAAGCCTCCGATCTGGGGGTGTGGGCAGGCAGTAGACGCTGTTGGCCGCTTGGCTGGACGGAAATAAGGCTTTGCACAGAAATCCTGCCCCAAAGGGGCCGAAAAGAACCCCAAAGGGAGAAACTCCAAGAGGAATGACGAAAAGAGTGGGGAGTGTACCCAGGGCCTCACCCCCTTTTGCTCAGGGACCCCAACAGCCCCTGCAGGGCACCTCACGCCAGGATACACCTGAGGGAACGTCTAGGAATATTCTCAGTGGACACACTCGGAACTCTGCAGAGAAAACGGAAGAGCCTTCCTTTTACTCGTCTAGGTTCTTCTCGCACGTTTCCCAAACTGTCCCTGAGGAGAGTCTCTCGGTGTTGACCCTAATGTAAACGAGGGCCTGCAAAGGGCAGAGGGAGACCTAAGCTTCTTTACTGAGGTTTTATATAAGGAGAAAGTTTGATTAAAACATTTCCTTTCCATCTGCAGTGCACCTGTCAGGAGGCTGGGAAACGCATTTTAGTGAAGAGTCAACCGTGATTTTCATTGCACGAGGAGGAAAAAGAGCCCTGAATTCCGTTACTGGTAATCAGGGGACGGACTGTTCTTACACTGGGTTTCTAGGCAACATTTCTTTCTTACTGCATCCTCTAGTATAAAAATTGTGAGACACTTGGATCCAGAAGAGCGAGTATTCATCGAATTCATTCATGTGTCTTTGTCCTCTTCTTTCTCTGGGCTCTGTTGAGGGAGGAATGTCAACTCCATCAGGGGCTGATTCTCAGCTTGTCCACAAAATGAGTGACACACACACGGGATCCTTCTATCTGGCTTATGAACATCCTATAGCTCCACAGTCCTTCTGATTCCTAGGTGCATACCAGCAGAGCTTTAAAACATCTCCCATTACCACACCCCAGCCCAGAATGTTGAAATCAAAATCTCAAGGGATTGGGTGACGGCATTCACGTGAGTTCAAAGCTCAGTCAGTGTTTCTTTCACGACAGCGTGATTTAGAACTATTAGCGAAGCTACTCTGTTTCAGACCACGGTGTTCTTGTCCTCATCTCTGCCACCATGACGATACCGGCCCTAAAGATTTTGGTCTTCCTTCGGACACCCTCCCATGAATGCCCGTTCTCCGCTGGACTTGTATGAGGCACAGATTGTCTCGTGTTCCCCTGGATCTCGCGGGGACTTCACAGAGCTGCCCAGAGTTAATTCAGTCAATGCTCGCGTATGTGCTCTGGCCTGAGAATCAACTCAGTTCCTTTCGGTGGATCCTTTTATGAACCAGCTGGGCATGTAGACAAGGTAACGGCAGTGAAAAGGGAAGACAGGTGGATGCCTGAACACCTCGTGTCTGTGCAGGTTGGAAACCTGGCCTCTGCATCTGTGTTTGGCCAGTGTCCCTGTAGAGTGCCATGACTGTCCTCCACTTGATGCCAGCTCTCTTGAGGTCCCAAGGTGTGGGTGGACACTGAGTCCTGGAAACCCCACACACATTAGCACAGGCCTGCTCACCTGGGGCCGAGGACAAACCTGACCCCAGGCAGGCCGTGTGGCAGTCCCAGAGGTGACCCATGATGTCATGGAGTTTTTGTCGGGGTGCTCTTTCTCCTCAGTTTTAACACTTCTTATTCACGTGGGGAAGCTGAGGGGTAAGTGTCGTTCTAGGTCGTGTTCCCGGAAACACCCCAGAGGAGAAGCCATGTGCAAGAGACATTAAGACGATGTTCCTGATGGGGCGTCTAGGTGGTTCAGTCGGTGAAGCGTCTGACTCTTGGTTTTGGCGCAGGTCACAAGCCCACAGTTTGAGGGTTCAAGCCCTGCATCTGGCTCTGTGCTGACAGTTCAGAGCCTGGAGCCTGCCTGGGATTCCCACCCTCTCCCTCTCTTACTGCCCCTCCCCGACTCGTGCAGTCTCTGTCTCTCTGAAAATAAATGACTTTAAAAGAAAAATTAAGGGAAAAAAAAGACCATGCTTTGGGAGAAAGAGGTCATGGAGCTGGGGAAGCAAGGAAGGAAGTCAAAGAAGCCAGGAAAGTGGGTGCCTTGTGCCAGAGTGCCATGTGTTTGGCCACACGTGTAAATGATGCCGGTCTGCTGAGGGGGGCCGTGGGGCCTAATTCCCGTGGCCGTGAGGACATGGGAGAGGGAACCCCAGGACAGCCCCCGTGGGGACACAGCACAGCTCACATGCCACAGCTGATGGAGATGGGAGGGCCCCCAGGGTGGCAGTCCCCGTGGCAAACAGAGGCAGGACCAGACAGAGGCAGGACCAGTCAGAGGCAGGACCAGTCAAAGGCAGCGGCAGCTGGCGGAGGGACCAAACGAGGAAGAGAAAAACAGTTTGGGGTGTGGGAGGAGCTATAATCTAACACAGCAACAGGAATCCATACTCCAAGAGCCACGGACGCCATTACCTCTGTGCCCTAAGCTTGAATGCCACGGAATCTGCACGCGAGTCTGCCCTCGCCGAACTGCACTTTTCTCTTGATCATCTTCTGTTTCATCACACCCAGGGCATTAACGTGGCCAAAGACTTGACCTGCACACTGGTTGGCCACCGAGCCCTCAGCAGCGTCACCCTCCAGCTTGGGAGGGATCTTCACACCCATGGAAGCTTCCAAACCCTGCTCTGAAAATAAAAGCACATCAACAGGATCCACTGTTAGTCGTGATCTTCCTGTGACTAAATCCTCTACCTACGCTGACATCGAATAAGGACGGTGGGCAGGACGAGAAAGGCCATCGGGAAGTTCACGTGTGAGGGGTGCCGAGGGACACGCTTTGATTACAGCCTGTGTTGTTGACCTCTCTCACGCTACCCTGTAAGGATAAGAGCGCGGGGAGGCCAACATGCCCCCAGCGCCAAAAGTGAAACTGAGAAAAGTCGAATTGGTCAAAACACACAGTTCTGACAAAGAAGAGACAAAGGCCAGGAGGTGGTGCTCGAAAGAGGCTGTCCTATTCAAGGGAGGAGTCAAAGTTGAAGGCAAGCCTTTTGAGAGTCACCGGGGAAACCAAAGCTGGGGAATTTACAGAACACGCCCCAATATTTGATATATTTCATATATGTACACTATGCAGAGCATACACACCGAATACACGTAATGTGTGTGACGTAAGACGTAATATGTGTGTCTATAAGCACATTCTTATCTAATTGAGTAAACGGGCAGTTAAGGGTTGGGGGACATCGAGCATAAAGTTCTAAACACTCTTCAGTCAGTTGCAAGTGGAAAATATATACAAACTTGAGAAGGATGAGAAGAGTTGTGGCAAGAAACAGGTGACCTTTTAAGCACCGAGGAAGAATTACAGGCTGAGAATCAAACAGAGTAAAACCACCTGCCCCAGAGTGATAGTTTGTCTTCCTCCAAATTCATCTGTGGAAACCCAATTGCCAACGTGATGCTGGGTGGGGTGGGCCTATGGGAGGCAGATCCCCCCATGAAAGGGATCTGTGCCCTATGAAATTGACCCCACAGAGCTCCCTCACCCCTCCACCCTGTGAGGACAGAGCAAGAAGGCGGCCACACATCAGCAGGAAGGAGGTACCACCAGGCGCCCAATGTGCCACTGTTCGATTTTGGTTCTACTCAGCCTCCAGAACGGGAGACACAAATCTCTGCTCTGACTAAATCACCCGGTCTATGGCATTTTTGTTATCACAGCCTGAATGGACTAAGAAACCCTCCTTGGACAAAAGTCTGGCATGGAGCCCCGTTTCCTGCTGAGGCCTGTGGGGAAGGTGAGCCACAGAGAGGGACTGAGCCAGCAGGAGAGTCTGGGCCGGGACCACGGGAGTCAGGGAGAAGTGGCAGAGAGGCAAGAGGGAGAAGACAGTAAGAATCTCCCGTCCTAAGCCACCTGTCAGGGCTGTGCTTCCCTGAACTCCCACTGAGGCGTCCTCTGGAGCATCTCCACGGGGCGACAGGGCTGCGCCCTCATCACCTCACTTGGGAACTGTGTCTCCTCTTTTCACAGATGAAGTTGGTGCCTGAAGAAGGAGACCCAGGCTCCAGGAGGGGACACCAAGGGTGGGAGGGTAAAGACGACACAACCCAGGGGAACGCTGAAACGCTCGGTCTTCATGAAATGTGAGCTGACGCGGATCCTGATGACAACAAAGCTGGGGACGTGCTCGTGGAGATGAGAGGGGACAAGAGGAACTAGGTGAAGTATCGGAGAACAGAGTGTGCACTTTAGGAAACTGGCCCCTTATAGTTGCAGAGAAGGGAAACCAGGCAAATGCATGGGAAACTGTCGTGGGGCCAGTATTTCCACCGTTACTGTGAGCGCCTAACAGGGAATATCGGCTGCCTGATGGATGTTGAAGGAGAGCAAACACTGGCCCACAAGCCTTGCTGAGAGAGTCCGGGAAGATGGGGTCCAGCGAAAGCGGAGCCAGGTAAGGACAGCTCTGGCACACGTGAAACAATGCCATGGAACCATTTTCCAAGTGTTCAGACGCCACAAAGCCACAAGAATTACGCATTACAGATTCATCGATGTTCTCAAGCCATTTTGCTCACTTGGGTCCCTGGAAATTATGTAGCTTCCTGCTCCCAGCATTGATGGGATGGAGATCCCATTTTCAATGGTTTCAGATGAAGGGACCGAGGGGGACATACATGAGTTGATGAATAACGTGGCCAGTAAACAGCCAGGAGGCTGAAACCATGGCACCTGGGCAGACAGAGCTGACCCTCACCCCCAAGCTCTTTGGAGCTGGAGCGTTGTGAGTTTGGAGCTGGGCAAAGCAAGCCTGCAAGAGGCCCCATTGCTGCCTGCGCCCACAACCCTGTGACTAGAGCTTCCTACTCCCCCCCGCACCTCTCACCTTGGAAGAGCGGCCGTTGGCTCCCAGAAACCATCGTGGCTGCCAGTCTCCTGATGGCGGGGGAGGGGCGGAGCCTGGCTCTGCGGTCACCACAAGCCAACTGCTGGTCCGGCTGCCCTGGCACAGAATTGGCCACCTGGGTATCTGACTGTGGCGGTGCTTGTGAAGCTTGCACCTCCGTCCTTGGGAAAGTCAAGTTTCCACTCGATGGCCCTTGGGGACCGGGCACCTGCATCGGGGCTGAAGCAAGAAGACACTTCAATGGACAAACCCCAGTTTTCTTAACTCAGCACTGCCAGAACTTCCATTTGTGATGTCCTCCCGCCTCGTCCCCCACCGTCTGTGAGACCAGCCAGTGAGCAGGTACAAAGGCAGACATCATGGATACGAAGGCGATGTCACCGTTGTGTGCCTGGGCATGCTGAGATGGCAAGTGTCCAGGACGCAAAGTCCCTGAAGGGAAGGTCACCCCCTGGAGTCCAGACGGCTTTGTATGGGAGGCGGGCTCATGCCTATTATTCTGTAGTAGTACCCTTCGTCCTACAGCCTAGAGAGAAGGTTCTAGAGAGGCCTCAGGGCAGAACGAGAAAGTACTGCTGATATGTGCCCCAAAAGAAAAAAGAAGAGGGGCAGAATTTGGCCTCAAGGCTTCAGATGCCTGTTTCTCCCTGGCTGGTCCCAGTGCAGGGAGGCTGGGGCAGGGCAGCCCTCCTGGGGCGCCCCCTGCGGCAATCACAGCCCACACACACTGTTCCCACGTTCCCACCAGAACCTGCATCGGGGACGGACTGTGCATAATGGAGACGCTGCCTTCATTCATCTCCGCCCATCCTCATAGCCTCTCATGGCCCAGGCTTAATGCAAGGCCATGTCACACGCATCACCCTCCTGAGACGCGTCTTAACCTGTCCCATCCCTGCCCCCATGGAAACCCAGACCTGGCTGTCAGGGTCTCTGACACAGAGCTCTGCAGGGTTACCAGGGTGCCAGGCAGCCAAGTGAAGAGCCACCATGGGACCCCTAGTGAGAACAGAAATCGTCTGGGACCTCTCAGCTCTGATTGCTTTTCATGGAGCGTCTCCTGCAGACCTTGAGCTCCTGGAGGGGCTGGATGAGCCCTGGCTCTGCTCACACCACAAAGTGCACTGACAGGGTAGGAGCTGGCACTCCTGCAGGGTCACAGGGGTCGTTGGGGGCGTCTAGCAACTGTTCTCTTTGCATTTACAACTGTTTCAGATCATTTGGGTAGAACTGGGTGCTCTGGTACACAGGGAGGCGGGCGCCCCAGGAGAAACAACTAGCAGCTCAGCAACGATTTAACAGATGCAGCCAATGTGGAGCTGACCACAAACCTGTGTGGAAAGCCAGGGAGTTTGTAGGAAGCCACACAAGAAATACAATTGGCAGCAGAATTGCACAAGTAGCAGTGGTCTCCTTTTGGAACAAAACAAAATCAGGAAAAAACAAAGGAGGACTGTCACCCAGCTGTCTCCGGGTAAGATAGCGGTGGCTGAGATTCTGAACCGTTTTTTCCCTTTTCTCCATTTCTCCTCTCGAGCCTCACTTGGTACCAACAGCCTGCATGTTGGACGGGGCCGGGGGACAGAGGCCAGCCTGGGACAGAAGGAAGGAAAGGGCTCTGAGCCACAGGATGCCTTTCAAAGAGTGAATCCGAGAGCAGAGTTCAAACCGGTACGAGCCTACGGGGCCTGTTGGCAGGGATGCAACTCTCAGCCGATTCAGGTTGTTGAAGACACAGAGGACAGGCTTCCTGGGGCCCCAGCAGGAACTTCGTGCCCCTCACAAGAACAGGACTCACCATCTACATCCACGCCCAAGAAGACTTCCTGTTTGTCAAAGGTCAATGAGGCACTCCTATAAGGCCTATAGGTGTCTGACAGGTCATGGCCAACAGAAGCAGTCAAATTGCATTCCCCCACTGAGTCCTGTGGGACTTCATCCTCTGGGGCCACTGGCAGCTCCCTGCAGAGCCTGGTGTTGCTGGGAGGACGAGACATGCAGAAAGAAGGTTTAGTCAACATGCAGTGCCAGCTAGTTTTGAGGGCAGGGCGGAGGGACTGGTCACAGAACACAAGCGGGATCCCCACAAAGGGAAATGAAGCAGTCTGCCTGCAGCTGGGCCACAGTGTGGGTGCACCCGGATAGGTGCGGGGGGGGGGGGGGATGGGGACAGGCAGGTGCTCAGGGCATGGCCAGAGCGCCAGCTTATGGGGCAGGAGTGGGAACCACCCCAGGGCACAACAGTCATGACCCACAGCACACCAGAAGACGATAAAGCACCATCAACACTTTGGCATACACTGTGTGGACATTTACACAAAGCACCAAGAGAACCCCAGGCTAAGGCAGCATTGTAGACTCCTGGATATCTCGTGGGCCCAAGGCCGACGTGTCTAAATACTGAGACGGGAAAACTGTTTTCCTAAAACCATCCTTGCTGTGAATGCCCGCCAATGTGCTAATGGCAACCAGCAGAGAGAGCTGTGCATCTTACACGGGACCTAATACGAGGAGAGACCGGGAGAGTGCAAGGCATCCTGGGACTGCTTAGTCCACCTGCGTCAGTGGACGGCAGATACTCCATTTGAGAGGGATTAATAACGGGGCCTATGCGAGTACCACATGACACAGAGGACCTTGCTGAAGGACCACCTTGTGGGTGTCGGAAGGGATGAAATAGGTGCATTTAGCTCTTTCTAGATTGGCCTAGATCTGAGATCCCCAGATGTCACCACTGAATTAAAGCCCATGATTCTTCAGAGTTACCTGGGGCATGTCGGGTCCTGGTCTTCTTCATCGCAAAGATCATTATGATTGTCTACAAGTAAATACAGACCGGCCAGTCACATAAACAGAGCAGCACTTGGACATGAAAATTAAGTGTCCCACGCAACTAGCACACGGGCACTAATGTCCTTAGTTGGGCAGCAGGGCATTGAGAGAAATAATCCAAGAGGCCTCAAGCAATGCCTTGGGAACATGCCTTGGCTAGCTTTCCTAAAGCATCGGGCAGGATTTCCCTGATCTGGTAGAGCCCCATCTCAACAGTCCGTCTGCAGAGGTCAACCTCTGTTTTACCGCAGATTCCGGGGAACGGCTTACCTGCATTCTCAAAACGTACTGCAAACTTCTCTCACTAGCTTCCCTCATGAGATACTCTAGGTGGCAGGGTTTTAGGGAATTTCTACAGAGGCCAGACTGATGCACGGAATCTGCAGACCCTCAAATCAAAGGAAATCTTTTGTCCGTGATCCCTTTTGCTACACAGGCACATGGGCCATGCACGGGGTGGGGCCATGCCGGGGCTCAGCTATGCTTCAGGGAAACGTACAAGCAAGCTGATGGTGGAGGTGGTTATGTCCTGACACTCAGACGACGACTTAGGGAAGACAACCAACACAGAGGACACGGACACTGGGGACCAGAGCAGTGAAACCAGGGAAACAACACACCCAAAGACATGGGTAAGGCTGACATCGCCTTGACAGGCACAAAACTTCAAGGAATATTGTTTGGGATGAAAGTGAGAGGATGGCAGTTGAGGAGACACAGTGTGTGGAAATCAGGAACAAGACAGACTACTCTGCGTGTGCCTCACAGATGAGTGTGAGTTTGTCACACCCGTCCTGACCCCAATGTCCTGACTTGTGTCAGGAGCCACAGGCATGGCCTGAGATGAGGAACAGAGGGCAGGGCCCTGATGCATCTGATGTCTGTGCTTAGAAGTCTATCCTAGAGCCTGACTCAGATCCATATGTCTACAGGGCTGAAACACCTGGATAACAAATTCCAACATAAGCAGAGTAGGGATACCCAACTATGGGGTCGACTTGGGAGTCCAGTTGGAGCTTTAGCACCTTCGCAGTGGAGGACTCACTAGCTGCTTCCAGAGCAGGACAGACATCCAGATCCTCATATGAGTTGATGTTGGCCCTCCTGTGTGTCCAGGGGGAATCAGATAGGTCAGGCAGAGCTGAGTAAGTCAAATAGCGTTCATCCAGTGAGTCCTGTTGGACATCCTGCTCTGCATTCGCCTGCAGCTCCCTGCAGAACCTGGTGGGGAGGGGAGGTCTGAAGATTAAAACAGGAAAAGTAGACACCACAGCATCTTACTGGTTTTCACGGGGAGCCGAGAAGTGTAGTCATAACGTAGGGGCAACCCCATTATTGACAGGGAAAACTATCTTCCTGTTTCAGGGGCACAGTGGGGATGCTATGGGGGCAGGAGAGGCAGAGAGGGAGAGACAGGGAGACGCGCGCGCGCGCACACACACACACACACACACACACACACAACAGAGGTGTTCAGGGCACTGGCCACAGAACCAACTTCTGTGCACCAAACTGAACTACTGTGGAATGGATGTCATGACTCACAGCACACATGGAGAATCCTAAACATGAGTTCAACCCTTTTGCATAAATTTTGTTGATATACATTCAGTGGCTAAGTGAACACATGTTAAAAGGCATCATCCACATGGAGAGATTTGCATCTTCAAGGACTCTTTCTCTTACTATCGTGACATCACGTGAGGTTTTTTGATTTTTTGGCAGTTATCCATTTGCTACAGCAGATCCTCAAAGAGGTAACACCAGAGAGACAGAAGTAGACACGTCTGTCACTCTGGTGTTTCCCAAAGGAGAGATCAGGGCAATACAGAGCACCTCAGGGAGTGACAATTCACCTACTTCAACTGACTGCCCGTTATCGAAACTGAGGGATCATTAAAGGAACTTATCCACATAATACATGAAGACACACGTCATGGCCAAAAAAGATATTCTGAGACTGGAGAATGGATGAAATAGGTAAATTTGGCGGTTTCTGTTTTTCCTGTGAAATGTAGAGTTGAACCACTGAAATAAAATCCCATGATTCCTCAGACTTACCTGGCGCATGTCAGGTCTTGGTCTTGTTCCTCCTCTTGATGGGTGTGATTTTCTGCAAATAAATACAGACGGGGCCAGTCACGTTAAACAGATCCCTGCTTGCACATTAGTAACCCAGTGTTCGGTGCCACCCGGGGACTCAGCGATGCTCAATGAGAGCACAGGTTGAGTGAGAAATATTTCAGGGTATCTCAGATAGTGTGACAACTGGCTTGATTTCCTGGCCTGAGCCACTGGGAGAAATTTGCTCTCTCCAAGAGATCATCATCACAAGTTCCTCTGTTTTGAGTCTGTGCAAACACTTTCAGTTCTCTTTTTCACACAGATTCTGGGGACCTGGCCTCTCTACCTTCTAAAAGGATACGTGCAGTTTTCAGCCTTCTCTCGTGAGATACCTGGCTGGTGACGGCTTAGTGGAATTTATACACTGAGATGGAACAGAGAGCGTGCAAGTACAAAGCCTCAAATTAAAATGAGTCTTTGAGCGACACAGAAACCTTGGCGCAATTCCTGTGATGAGGGAATGCCAACGCACAGCTCTACTCCTGGAAACACACAAACGAGCTAACAGTAGAGGCACCTAGTAGGGTGGGTTTTCAGACGAGGCTTAGGAAGACAAGCCAAAGCAAAGAGATAGAGAATGAGGCTAAGAACAGGAAAGCCAAGGTTACATCTTTCACCCTGGACAAGGATTCCGACTGACTGTGGCAGGCATGGATTCTTAAAGGACCTGGCTCAGAGATGAAATGTGGAGCATGAAAGCTGAGAAGAGGCATTGCATCCAAGGTCTGACAGACACCTTCTATGGTCGTGTTGCTGAGGCGAGTCGTATCTGTCATGCCGCCCTTGGGTCCAATGACCTGACAGTGAAGCCCAGGGGACATGGGCATGTCCTGGGAGTAGGAAGGGAGAAGAGTTCCCTGACCCACATGATGTCTGTGCTTGAAACTCCATCCATCCTGGAGCCTGGCTCAGATCAAGATGTGTGTACAGGGCCTGCACACAGGGATGAGCTCTCTCAGCACAGCACAGGTGTGGGGCACAAAGACCAGGAGATGTACGGGGCAGTCCAGCTGGAGCTTGATCACCCTGACAGCGGAGTACTCACTGGCCATTTCCAGAGCAGAAGAGACTTCCAGTTCCTCAGGGAAGAAGATGGCGGTGCTCCTGTAAGGCCAGTAGGAGTCAGACAGGTCAGGAAGAACCGAATATGTCCAGTAGCGTTCATCCAGAGAGTCCCATGTGATTTCCTCCTCCACCACCTCTAGCAGCAGTCTACTGAGCCTGAGGCAGGGGCAAAACTGAAGATTAACCAAAGAGGGATCTGAAATCCTACGTCCTGTCTGGCTTTGATGGAAGGCAAAAGGCATTTTCACAAAAGCAAAGAGAGTGCCTCATTAATGAGAGAAACAACTCTTCTTTTTGTGTGGGACAGGGTGTGTCTGTCACAGGGGCGGCAGACAGAAAGGACAGTAAGTGCTCTCTACACTGGCCACCTAGCAAGCTGATGAGGAAAGAGCCTGAATGAGCACCGTGCCATCCAGTCCTGACTCAAACACACAGAGTCACAGGACAGCAGTGGCTCCCTCCCTTCCGTTCAAATGCCCTTGAGTCCTGCATGGAGTGGCCCAGTGCGTGCAGCTTCGGGGGCCGGCTACTGTCTCAGAATTCTCATGCCATGAAGGCCTGTCTCTCTCAATATCACGGCATGATGGCACATTTTAGTCTAAGTACATTCTTGCTCTGAAATACATGCCCACCTGCTAAATCGAACGGGGCAGCAAGTAGATTGCCTTTCTCTCGAATGCTGGGGAGAATGGTGAGTGCAGGAATCCCTGTGCCTTTAGCTCACCTGGGCCAGCTGACTGTGTGTTACTCAACTTGAGTCGTAATTAAGAAATGGGAGCGATACAAGTACCACAATGAAAACAGAAACCATTGTGAAAGCGGATAATTGGCCATCGACCGAATGGATAACATGGTTCTATCCAGCACTTTCTGCCTTTCCTTGGTTCTGAGGTCTGCTGACGCCACCACTGATTCCCCAGCCCCCAAGTATTCAGAATTACCTGGGGGCATCTGACTCTCGCCCTTTCAGCCCCTCGTGACCCATTTGGTTGTCTGCAAATAAATGAAGAGAAAGAGTTCCATTAGGCAGATTCCCCTCCACAAATGCTCACTCCCATGTGCCGTGTAGCAGAAAACAGAAATAGAAGCACAGTCATAACAGGCAATTGTGAGAGAAATCATTCAGGAGGGATTCAGTAGGGCCCTGGAAAAAAATCACTGGGATTGCTTTCTTGAGCAAATAAATGTCCCTGATATGACAGGCCATGATCACAGTGTCCTAAGACAGGTCAACACACACAGAAAATTTATCCTTTTTCCCAGAGATCTTGGGGAAGGACCTGGCTGCTTCCTAGACCATTGCTGCAATATTCAGGCTTTTTCCATTTGAAATGCTTCAGGCTAATGGTTTTGAGGAATCAGCCGTTGAGATTAAACTGACCATTGGAATCTACACACCATCAAAGCAGAATAATCTTCAAAGCTGCAAAGCACCAGGGGCCGTTCATGGGGTCGGGAAGTTCCAGGGCCCTGCCTGGCTGCAGAGAAACATACAACGTATGATAGACGTAGTCCTGTCCTGGTTCTCAGCTGACTTGAGACAAGAAGAAAAGGAAGAGACAGACCAGGTAGAGACAGTGAACCTGGATCGTGACATTTCCTATGATATAGAAAAGGCTTCCAACAGCCTTGGGTGGCCATAGATATTCAGAAACATGGTTCAAGGATGGAAATCAGAGCCTGGCAAGAGAGATAAGAGATTAATCCAAAATTTGGAGGTCTGATAGCGACCTCCTGTGCCTGGGGTAGAGAGGTATAGGAGTCTGGCAGGACCACCTTCAGAGCAGCGATGGGCGGCGGCTCAGACACAAAAGTGCCATGGCTTAGACATGAATCGAACAAAGCTCACTGACTCATGGAATGTCTTATTTCAAACTCAGTCCTAGAGCCTGGATGGAAACTGTCTGTGAGTACATGGTCCACTTCTGCGGGTTAAATCTCGTAGTCTACACAGGGTGTGTGCAAACAAAGATTATGCACCCTACCTGGGGAACTGGGTGGAGTTTCATCCCCTTTGGAATGGGAGCATTCACAGGCTACATGCAGAGCAGAGCCGAATTCCTGTTTATCCGATGGGAACGTGCCATCCCTGTAAGGCTGGTAGCAGTCACGCCCTTCTTGGCCAATGGAAGGTGTCAAAACACATTCATTCAGCGTGTCCTGGAGGACTTCCTTCTTTTCAGCTTCCGGAAGCTCCATGCTGTGCCAGGTGGGGCAAGAACGACAGAAGAGGAAACCAGGAGGATCAGACACCATGGCTTGCTACCTAGCTGGTGTGGATGGGAGGCAAGGGAGTGGTCGCAGAAAGGAAAGGGACCATAGCCTTGAGAGACAAAAGGTTATCCTACAAGAGGCAGAGTGTGGCCAGGAAGGGGTGGGAGAGAAGCAACAACAGATAGATACTCAGTCCACTGGCCACATAACGAGCAATGAGGAATGAGACTCGACCATCCCAGTATGGTACAGTCACGAGACGAAGGACCAATGGGAGTCCATGCCAGGGGCAACCGCCACGTGCCTGAGTCATGTTGAATTTAACATAGACTGATCAAGCGGTTACAGCTCTTGAGTCACTGTGCCCTGCAGAAACTTGTGCCCTCCAGGCACTTTTCTATTCATAGTGTCACATGACACCCCAACTTTTTGGTTTTGGTTAGGTAATGCCGTGTGAATTTTGCCAGCTGTGTGTCTATCAGTTCCTTTGCTGGTTACCTTCCTACCAGGGACCTTTGAGAACTGTGTAGAGATGCGTCTCCTCCTGGTGTTCATTTACAGGAGAGAACGGGTACTTTGTGCGTACGGGGAATCCTAAGGCTGCTGAGTTCATCTGGGGCTCCCCAGACAAGCAGCCCCACGACAGCAGACAACCGAGGGAACAGGGCCATTTGCCGCTGAGGGAATTCAATCACTACCATCTGCAGCTCTGCTGATCCCTGCATCTGCCACCTGGACTCTTGTGACCGCACCTACTGTTCTTTCTGAGTCCCTATCCTTTTTCACCCACACATTACCGGGTCCCCAGTATTCATTGTTACCTGGTGGTGAGGGATTCTTCTGCTTGTTCATCCTCCTCCTCCTCCTCCTTCTCCTCATCTTCTGCAAAGAAATTCAGAAATCTCCCGTCAGCGAGCTCCCACATCACCACTATAAACACAGTGGCTTATATGCCCTAGCGACATAATTATCTATGCATGACTAACTCTTGTTCTGAAGCTCCAGGGCACTGCCCTTGAGAACCGTTGCGGTATGGATTTCAGATCCAGCAGGGAGTGTCTCTGATTCGGAGGCTCACCATGACTGAGACTGGGCAAAAGTTTAAACTGTCTCTTGTCCAGATCCGTGGATGCCTGTCCAGTTTCGATCTGACTTCTGCGAACAGTGTCTTGCAGGTGCCACAGTCATGCCACAGGCACAGGCCCTGTGTGCTCCCAGTGCTCACGTAGAGTCTCCTCCTTGCCCCGAGGACAGCACAATCACCCGGTCCCAAGTCCCTCCACATGTGGACTCACGGGTCCCCAAGTGGACGTCAGTGTTATGGACGGGCCGTCTGTATGAAAAGTGTTTCAGTCTAAACGACGTTCCGCCTCCAAGGCCTACTACATCCAATACCTCATTCACCTCCACACAGTCAGGGGCTTTATTTTTCCTGAAGCGCATTCGTGAACTTTCCGCATGTGATCACCACAGCTATGACAGGTTACTTGATAGATAGATGAGGAGACAGTAATGGAGAAAGCGAAGATCACTCTCTCGCCCACAGTTCATAAAGACAGCTCCTGGGCGGGAGCCTGGAACTGCCCGCTTAGCTCAGGGCTCCCTGCACTCGAACAAGCTGCCTCCTTCCTCGTCCTCCCTTCTGGGCTCTGACACTGGTGGAGGCTGTCTCCTGCCCTAAAGGCAGTTCCCTCGGGGAGGACACAGATGGGTGGAGCACCGTGACCTCCACCCTGTGCACTTCTCCTCTCCTTTCCCACCTGCTAGTCCGGGTCCTCTGGTGGCCCCAGGTGTCACATGGAAACCAAGACAGCGCCTGCCAACAACGTGAGGGGAGGCGGGAGATGTCTGGGGAGCCCAGGACCTCGGAGCAGCTCAGTGCACTCAGGGCCTGTGGCCGCCTTACCGGGGCTGAGCTGGCGGGCAAGGCACTCTGCCAGCCTGCGTCCCTCGGCCACTTGCTCCCGGAAGCCCTGGCCTTGGGAACGCTCGGGGTCGTCGTGGGTGAGGAGGTCCTTGAGGTGCTGATCGACTGGCTCAGAAACTTCTCTCCCTTCCCGTAACTTCTGCCACAACTGGGTCAGCTCTGCAGCCTGAGCTTTAATCAGGATATGATATTGCCTAAGGTGGGACATAGAGAAAATTTTAAAACACAGAGTTGAATAGATTCTCTAAGAGCTTTCACGGACGTTTCTGTGAGAATTTCCGCAAGGAGCCCTCAAGGCCACGTTCCGGCACGTGTGTGGGGCCCTGCCTGTGACAGGTAAAAGGTAAAGACAGGAAAGGACAGGAAAGAAGAAGGTAAAACGAGGCTCCTCTGTGTCGGGGAGGCTCCTTGACCTCCTTTGCACTCCTTCTTCTGTAAACAAAGCCAGGTGTCTTCCTCAACACCCGTCAGAGAGATGTCCCTTCAGCCCCTCGCTGCGGCACAGCCATTTCCCGGGAACCTACACGGTGTGCATCGTGCTGTGCATGGACCCAGCGCCAGCCACAGAAATGTGGACAGGACAGCTGGTGTGGACTACACAGGTCAGGAGAACGGCAGGGTCAAGAGGACAGCATTGTCTGAAGGAAAACATGACCGACAAGCTGTCATCCCTCAGGAGGTGACTGTGTTACAGGCAAATGAGGTGGTGATCCCACAACATTGTGAATGTGGCCAATGCCACAAATTGTTCACTTCAATTTGGTGACTTTCAGCCTAATAAATGATATTTATTGGACACAGAGTGAATGATACATGGAAGCCAATGAAAATGAAACACGACAGTCCAAAACCTCTGGGATGCAGCAAGGGCGATCATAAGAGGGAAGCATATAGCAATCCAGGCCTTCGTAAAAGAGGAAGAAAAGTCTCAAATACACAACCTAACTTTACACCTAGAGGAGCTGGAAAAAGAGCAGCAAATGAAGCCCAAAACCAGCAGAAGAAGGGAAATAATAAAGATGAGATCAGAAGTCAATGATATGGAAGTAAAATAAAACGGAACACATCAATGAAACCAAGAGCTGCTTCTTTGAATGAATTAACATTATCGGTAAGTCCCTAGCCAGCTTTATCAAAAGAAAAAGGAAAGGGCCCAAATAAATAAACTCAGGAGTGAAAGTGAAGCGACCACAACCAACACTGCAGAAATACACACAAAAAAGAAGACATTATGATGAGCAATTATATGCCAACAAATGGGGCAATCTGGAAGAAAAGGACAAATCCCTAGAAACATATAAACTCCCCAAACTGCAATAGGAAGAAATAGGAAATTTGAACAGATACATACATAACAAGTGGAGAAATTGAATCAGCAATAAAAAAACTCCCAGCAAACAACAGTCCAGGGCCAGATGGCTCCCCAGGGGAATTGCACCCGACATTAAAGAAGGGTCCGTACCTATTCTTCTGAAGCTGTTTGAAATAGAAATGGGGGGAAAACTTCCAAACTCATTCTACAAGGCCAGCATTAACTTGACCCCAAAACCATCCAAAACCCCACTAAAAAGGAGACTTGCAGACCAATCTCCCTGATGAACACAGATGCAAAAATTCTCCACAAGATACTAGCCACCCACACCCAACAATATATTAAAAGAATTATTCACGGGGTGCCTGGGTGGCTCAGTCGGTTGAGCGTCCGACTTCGGCTCAGGTCATGATCTCAAGGTTCGTCAGTTTGGGCCCCCATTGGGCTCTGTACAGACAGTCCAGAGCCTGGAGCCTGCTTCGGATTCTGGGTCTCCCTCTCTCTCTGCCCCTCCGCCACCTGCACTCTGTCTCCCTCTGCCTCTCAAAAATGAAGAAAAAATTAAAAAAAAAAAAAAAACAGAAGGAATTATTCACCACAATCGGGGGAGGGGGGATTTATTCCTAGGCTGCAAGTTTGTGTTAATATCTGCGCATCAATCAACCTGATACATCACATGAATAAAAAATGGATAAGAACCACATGATCCTCTCAATCAATGCAGAAAACGTTTTTGACAAAATCCAGCATCCTTTCTTGAGAAAACCCTCAAGAAAGTAGGGATAGAAGGAACATACCTCAAGATCATATATACCGATTACAAAAGACCCACAGCTAATATCACCTCAGTGGGGAAAACCTGAGGTCCCTAAGGTCAGGAACACGACAGAAGGTCCGCTCTCACCACTGTTGTTGAACATAGTGTTGAAAGTCCTAGCCTCAGCAACCAGACAGCAAAAGAAATAAAAGGCATCCAAATCAGCAAGGAAAGAGTCAAACTTTCACTCTTTGTAGACAACATGATACGCCACATGGAAAACCGGAAAGACTCCCCAAAACACTGCTAGAACTGATGCATGGATTCAGCAAATTCGCTGGAATATGGTCAACGTACAGAAATTGCTTGCATTTCTGTATACCGATAATGAAGCAGCAGACAGAGAACTCAAGGAACTGATCCCATTTACTAGGGTACTGAAAACCACAAAATACATGGGAATGAACCTACCAAAGAGGTAAAAGATTTGCTGTCACTATAAAAAGCTGTAAAGTGTAGAAAACTTATGAAAGAAATTGAAGACACACACACAAAAATGGAAAAACAATCCATGCTCCTGGATCTGAGGAACAAATATTGTTAAAATGTCATCAGTGGGGCGCCTGGGAGGCTCAGTCGGTTAAGCATCTGACTTCAGCCCAGGTCATGGTCCCGCGCTTCGTGGGTTCGAGCCCCACGTCGGGCTCTGTGCTGACCGCTCGGAGCCTGGAGCCTGCTTCAGATTCTGGATCTCTCTCTCTCTCTGTCCCTCCCCTGTTTGTACTCTGTCTCTCTGTCTCCCAAGATAAAAGAAATACTAAAAAAAAATGTTTTTAATCTCAATACTACCCAAAGCAATCTACAGACTCAATGCAATTCCTATCAAAAGAACACCAGCATTCTTCACGGAGCTAGAACAAGGAATCCTAACATTTCTGGACTTCAAGCCACATTATGAAGCTGGATTCATCAAGACAGTATGGTATCAGCACAAATACAGACACATAGAACAAGGGGACAGAAGAGAGAACTCAGAAATGGACCCACAAATGTATGGCCAAATAAGCTTCGACAACACATGAAAGATTATCCAATGGAAAAAAGACGGTCTCTTCGGCAAATGGGGTTGGCAAAACTGGACAGAGACGTGTGGAAGAATGAACCTGGAGAACGTTCTTACACCGTACACAAAAATAAACTCAAAATGGATGAAAGACTTAAATGTAGGACAGGACACCATCAAAATCCTGGAGGAGAAGACAGGTGGCAACCTCTTTGACCTCGGCCGCAGCAACCTCTTACTACACATGTCTCCTGAGGCAAACGTGAACCACTGGGATCTCATCAAGATAAAAAGCTTCAACAAACAACAAGCTCAAAGGCAATCGAAGCAATGGGAGAAAATATTTATAAACAACATATCGGATAAAGAGCTAGTATTCAAAATCTATGAAACAACCTTGATCAAACTCAAAACTCAACACCCAACAAGCAAATGATCCCGTGAAGAAATGGCCAAGAGACAGAAACAGACACTTCTCCAAAGAAGACATCCAGGTGGTAACAGACACATGAAAACTTGCTCCACATCATTCATCATCAGGGAAAAGGAAAGTAAAACCACAATGAGATACCACTCCTATCTGTCAGAATGGCTAAAATGAATAACAGATGGTGAGGATGCAGAGAAAGGGGACCACTTTGGCACTTTTGCTGGTAGAAATGCAAACTGGTGCAGCCACTCTGGAAAACAGTGCGGAGGTTCCTCAAAAAATTAAGAGAAGAGCTACCCTACAACCCGGCAATGGCACTACTAGGTAGTTATCCAAAGGATTCAGAAATGCTGATTCGAAGGGGCACCTGCACCCCAATGTTACAGTACTGTTATCAACAATAGCCAAAGGATGGAAAGAGCCCAGATGTCCATCGACGGATGAATGGATTGAGAAGACATGGTACGTGAATTGATACAACGGAACATTACTTGGTGATGAAAAAGAATGGATCTGCCCTTTGCAACACTGTGGATGGAACTAGAGTGTATTATGCTAAGCCGAATAAGTCAATCAGAGAAAGATAAAGATCACATGATTTCACTCATATGTGGAATTTAAGACACAAAGCAGATGCACCAGGGGAAAGGAAGGAAAATTAAGATAAAAACAGAGACAGAAGCAAACCATTAGAGACATTTAAATGCAAAGAATAACCTGAGACTTGCTGGAGGGGTTTTGGGTGGGAGATGGGCTACATGGGAGATGGGCATTAGGGGGGCAGTTTTCGGGATGAGCACCGGGTGTCATTTGTAAGAGATGATACCCTAAAATCTCCTCCGGAAACCATTTATACACTATATGCGAACTCATTTGGATTTAAATAAATAAAAAAAAAAAACACAAACATTGAGCGAGGCCCCGAATAATTGGAGTCCGCAATACACCAGATACTGCTGTCTTCACTGTTTGACAGATGTGTGTGTGCACCTGTGTGCCAGGCAAGTTTCTGCCCTTCTCCTGGCCCAGACCTGTCGCTGACAGGAGTCAGAGATGCCTACGGCCTCCCACCAGCCACGGAGCCCTCCTTACCTGAGCTTCTCGGTCAAGGTCTCTGCCAACTTCCCCTGCTTACACTGCAGCGTCTCCCCCAGCACGGATTCGATGATGTCTTTCAACTCTTCACACTCTGAGAACACAGACACCGGCCTCAGTGGACAAGCTACACGGGCCGCTGTGCTCGCGGCCTCCAGGGAGGGGGCGGGGTGTACCCCAGGACAATGTAAGCCCAGCATCGGGCTCTGAGCATCTCATTCCTCAGCCCCCCAGCTACACGGTATTTGATACCTCCCTGTTTTAGAGCTGAGGGAAGAGCAGCTCCAAGCGTGGACAGGAACTAGACAAGGTGAATGACTGGTATTTGGCAGAATCAGAATCCACATCCCCTGACACTCACCCTGATCACGGCCACTCACCCGAGCTTGCAGCATCTCAGGTAGGACACTAAGCAGGGACATGAAGTGAGGCCCTTAGGACCACAGGACTGACTCATGGTTCCCTTGAGTTGGATAATGAGCACATATCTCAAAGGCAAAAAGTTCACCCGCATACTCTTGTGTGCACTATGGTGCGTAAAACCGGAAGGACCTGAAAGCGATACGGCCAAACACTAACAAAGCTTGTGGTGTCGGAAGCAGCAGACGGGGTGGGGCGCCTGAGTGGCTCAGTCAGGCGAGCTTCGACTTGGGCTCGGGGCATGACCTCGTGGTTCGTGAGGGCAAGCCCCCGCAGCAGGCTCACTGCTCTCAGCGCAGAGCCCACTTCTCGGATCCTGTGTCCCTCTCTCCCTGCCCGTCCCCTCCACTCAAAGCAGCAGCTACTATGACAGCAGCAGGATCACAGAGGAGGAATGTGAGGCACAGAAATCGGGGCAGGGCAGCATGGGGGGGAGCACAGGAAGACTGGCCCAGAGCCATACTGTGTTCCCTCCACCCCAAGCTCCTGGGTGATGTCTTCCTTCTTCGTCTTCACAAGTGGTTTCCCGCACTTGTGTCATGGTTATCAGGAAAGACGCAAAGAAAACTCTGCTTGTCCTTTCCCCAAAGCTCATCATCTCTCCACCTTGCTAAAGAGCCGCTTCCAACATTACTTTTCTCCCCATCAGTCATTTGTAATCCCACCTCCCCTTGTTTCATGGAAAACTCTTGGTAAGGAAACGGCAACAGTTCGGGCTCAGAGTCGTCAGGATTCCTTCCCATTGCCCCGCTGCACACGTGCCCCTAACTCAGGATTCCTCCCGCCATGGCAGCCCCCTCTGAATGAACAGGCAGCGGGCCTCCCCATTCCAGGCTGACTGTGGGGGAGGGCCAGCTCCACACACTGGCTTGGGCGGTCACCGGGGCTGTGGTCTCCCCCGCTCACCCTCATTCCCACCGGGCCACTTGACTCCTGGCCCAGGCCTGGCCCTGCTGGCCATCCTGCATCCTTGAAGGTTCCCCAGCTCAGGGAGAGACACAGGAGGGAGCGCAGATTGTCTGATGGGCCTTGAAATGCCCTCTACCTCGCCACAGGGTGTCAATGGCTACCGAGGACTCAGGAAGCAGAGCCTGTGCCCACGAAGCACGGCTTCCCTCTCATCAGGGGAGTCACTGTCTGGACGGCATCGCTCGTGGATACCGCAGTTTCAGGGAAAGCAGACCCATCTTCCAGCTCCTTGCAAGCTGGCCGTGTCCCCTGGTCCCCACCCGCGCCCCGTGTGCACCATCAGCAAGTTTCCCCAGTGAGCCAGCTCGCTGCTTTGCCAATGGAACCTCAGAGAAGTGTGACGTCATGGAGTTCATGAGTCCGATGCACGAAGGCCAGCGGTGATGCAGGATGTGACACACACACACACAGAGGATCCTGAGAGGACCAGGCATTTCCGGGTCTGCGTCAGGAATCAATCACTAGAAAGTTAACTCTAACCCCGCCCTATACAGCACTGCAAACCAACCTGGAGAAACTGCTAGTCTCGTTTTCCCCATTCTTCCCATCCTTAGCGAAATGAGAGTAAGACACCCACTTCCACTGGGTCGCCCGGGAGCTTTAGTCTGTTCAGCGCCCAACTCTTGATTTTGGCTCAGATCATGATCTCACATTCCTGAGATCGAGCCCCACGTCAGCCTCTGTGCTGACAGCACCGAGCCTGCTTGGGATCCTCTATCTCCCACTCTCTCTGCTCCACCCCGACTAACGCTGTCTCTCTCAAAACCAACAAACATACATTAAGAAATACCCACTGCTACTTTTCCTGGATTGTGGTCACAATGGAATTTATCGTGACGATGGAAATAGAGAAGACAAAGTCCGGAGAGGGCTTTCGTTTTCTCTCCACACAAAGCCAATTCCTGTCTCCAGGAATACAGACAGTCATCACTTTGGTGACCCTGGCCTTGTAGGACTTACTATATTTCTGCAGCTGGTTGGCCAGGGAGTAGGCAGTAGCTTGGGATACAAGGAATTTCTCTCTGAGGTCTCGGAAGTCCTGCTGGCTTGCTTCCAGCTTGGATTGAAGCTCCTGGTTGAGTTCCAGGAGGCTCATTTCTGTCCCTGGATCAGACACCGGGTCAAGAGGTGCTGCCATGGTGACGTGTGGCAGAAGAGGTAGAGCTGGGGACTGGGGAGAAGAAACCAAACACATGACGGGTTAAAAACAAGTGAAATCCAGTAGGTTCAATCAGGACTGAGGGGCGAGGATACAGGAATTCTTTACTTACTATTGGGAACAACTTGAACAACACCGCACAGCACTGGAGACTCAGCAGCTACAAAAAGAAGGTTCGAGATGCCAGAGTCGAGAGCCCAAGGCACTGCCTGTAGCTCAGACTCCAACCGGAATGACAGACCGAGCACCCGGCACGCCACGTGACGGTCTGTAGTTGCCATAACAGAATTGGAACGCGGGGGGTGTCATGGAACCTTGGGAGCCACTGCCTACCAGGTGCCAAGGCTACGCGGATACCCAAGGCTGCCTAGTCTCCCCTGAAGGTCACCACTGATGGGGACCACCCCTCAGCGGCCACTCTCAGTAGTTGTCTACCCTTGTGCTAATACCACAGATCCCATCTCTCTCTCTGTCTGTCTCTGTTTTAAGTTTATTTATTTATTTTGAGAGAAAGCACGAGCACGTGAGCGGGACGGGGTGGAGGGAGAGGGAGAGAAGGAGAATCCCAAGCAGACTCTGTACTATCTGCACAGTACCGTACGGGAGGCTTGATCTCATGAACCGTGAGATCACGACCTGAGCCAAAATCAAGAATCAGACACTCAACCCAATGAGCCACCCAGGTGCCACAGACCCCATCTCTTTCCAAACACATCTCAGCATCGTTCTCACTGTTCATTCTTGTGTGTGCATAAAAACATCAAGGCAGAAATAGTTTCCCAGGTTTTACTAAAGGGCTGTCATGAAGCCACCCCACTTCTCTTTAAGGTCAAACAGACCTTCAGGCTTTTCCAGTGAGTGAAAGATTCCAAAGTCTTCGACTGTCATGATGTTCTTCTCTGGGTCTCTCTAGTTTGTCCTCTATCCATTAAAAAGTGTAAGACATGAGGCAGAGTATAATACTAAGTGAATAAATATTTACTTGAGAAAAATGTTTTGTCCCGACTCTCACTGTTCTTCTGGCTGTTTTCCTGTGTTATGAGGCTTCCTTATCCCCTCTTGGGGCACCATGTTGGCTTTCCATTAAACTGATGTTGGATATCCCTATATCCTCGACTCCTTCTCTACGTGTGAGTTGCTTTTTTTGTTGTTTTTATAATGTCACTAAACAACCATAGTTCATGCTTGTCACTTACGGATTTCATGTGTCTCTCACAAGATCTCTTTCCAACTGTCAAAATGTTAATTTATACGTATGTCCTTGAATACATGTAGTGACCACCTACTTTGGAAACATCTATAAACTTGAGGCTATTTGATTACGTTCATTTGGCCTACCCTCATATTTAACAGAACGGAGGTTAACAAACCCTCAGTTTGCTCTCTATACTTAAGAGTCTGTTTCATGGTTTGCCTCTCTCTTTACCAACCCCCCATTGTTCATCTATTGAGTTTCTTAAACTCCACAGATGAGTGACATCATATGATATGTGTCCTTCTCTGGCTGACTGACTTCACTTCGCATAACACACTCTCGCTCCATCCACGTCATTGCTAGAACTGATACACGAATTCAGTAAAGTCCCAGGACACAAAATCAACATACAGAAATCTCTTGCGTTCCCACACATCAATAATGAAGCAGCAGAAAGAGAATTTGAGGAGCTGAAACCATGTACAATTGCACCTAAAACCGTAAGATACTTAGGAATGAACCCACCAAAGACGTAAAAGATCTGCACTCTGAAAACTAGAGAACCCTTACGAAAGACACTGAAGAGGGCAGAAAGAAATGGAAAAACTTCCATTGGTACATTAAAGTGTTCCATGGTACATTAAAGTGTACCATGCGGGGTATGGGTGGCCCAGTTAGTTAGGCATCTGACTCTCTGGACTTTGGCTCAGGTCATGATCTCACGGCTAGTGATTCAAGCCCACACATCGGGTGCTGTGCTGACAGTGTGGAACCTGCTTGGGATTGTCTTGCTCTCCCTCTCTCTCTACCCTTTCCCTGCTCAATCTCAGAATAAATAAATAAACATTAAAAAAGTAAATAAGGCGTACAATTCAATGCACAGCAAAATCAAAGTCCAGCTACCATCAAGACACGGCATTTCTTCCAGCTCACAACTTCCCTTGTGGCCCTTTGCAGTCCATCACTGTCTCCGCCTCAGCCCCAGGCAACCGCTGACCCTACAGGTGGGTTTGCATTTTTTAACAACTCTAGGTAGGTGGAACGCTTTGGTGCCTACATTCCTTGGTGCAGCATAAGGATCCTGAAATCCATCCATATTACTGCGCGTATCGCCAGTTCGTGCTTTTTTATCGCTAAGTAGTATTCCTCCGAATGGCTACATCCTGTCGATTTATACAGTCACCTACTAGTGACCTCTGTGTGGTCTCCAGGCTTTAGCCACTGTGAAGAAAGCGATGGGGACTTTTCATGTACAGATCGGTGTGTGGACATATTGTGTAAATACTTAGAAGTGAAATGGGTGTTCGTGTGAGTGGTCAATGTTTAACTATGGTTCAGCCTCTCTACGGGACTGGACCAGTTTTCATTCCCACAAGTGTTGGAAACTTCTAGTGACTTCACATCCCCACCACATATATTTCCGGTCTTCTTCATTTTAGCCCATGGCGATGGACGTGTAATGCTAACTCACGGAAGCATTAACTTGTGTTGCTCCTGATGACTGAGTGTGTTCTGGAAAACTGACCTCCGTGCTTTGGAGCCAAAAGATACCACAAAGACAGAGTCTGAGATAAGGAGGAACACTAACAGCTTTCTTGCTTTCCCAGGCAAAGAGGACGACAGCAGGCTAAGGCCTTCAAAAACTGCCAGCTCCTGCCCCCTGGAGGAAGGGGTTGGGGGTCTTATTGGGAAAATCAAGGTGTGGCCAGTAGTGACAGCAACTGTGTACATGCTGCTACCCTCCTTCCTCATGTCCTGGGGTGTACCTGCTTCCTGATACACAAGGCTAAGAAGGGAGGAGGGGAGCTTTGCAGAAGACAAGAAAAAGGTTACTTAGTTTAAAATCGAACACTGCGGAAACATCAGGGAAGCCATTTTGGTTTTTCTTCAACTTTAAGTGGTTTCAAGTGGACCATCTTTTCAAGTGCTTTGTGGCCATTTGTACATCGTGTTTTGTGAGGTATTTCTTCCTCGAGACTTTTGACCAGGAGCGCCTGGGTCGCTCAGCTGGTTAAGTGTCTGACTGGTGATTTTGGTTCTGGTCATGCTCCCACAGTTCCTGAGATCGAGCCCCACTTCAGGGTTTGTGCTCACTGTGTGGAGCCTGCTTGGGATTCTGTCTCCCTCTCTCTCTGACCCTTGCCTGCTTGCTCTCTATAGCCCTCTCAGAATACATAACAATAAAAGACTCTTGACCAATTCTCTTCTTGCACTGTCTTATCACACAAAATACGTGTCAGAACAGTACACTGAACACTACACAGCATTACCTTGAGAAATTAATGAACTAAACACATGGAGAGGTAAAATTTGCTGTGGACTGGAAGACCTCAATATGGTTTACATGTCAATTCTTCCCAAATTGATCTACAGATCTGATACAAGGCCAATCAAAATTCCAGCAGACATGCTAGGAAACATTTCTAAGCTGATCCAACACTTCATATGGAAATGGAAAGGATCTTGAATTATCACAGTGATTTTAAAAAGAAGAAGAATGGTGGATGACTCAAGTGCCTGTTCCAGAATGGCCATACACATCTTTTACGCAATTTCGGAGTGATGTATCCTATTATTATTCAGTTGTAACAGCTTCTGTATGTTCTCACTGAAGCTTGGAAGTTGCTCTACTCCCTTTGTACGTGAATTCCTTGTTCTAAAATTTGGCCAATATTTATATTAGTTTTTATGTGGTGAGAGAATACGGAAGACCAGAAAGCATTTAACTTACCAGAGAGGAAGACAGATCATCACTGGTCATTATGGAGAGGATGACCCTATGAGATTTAGTGAAGTTGCCTCTGTTTCTCCAGCTGGCCAAGACATAGTGGGTAGTAGCTACAGATGCCAGCCGTTTCCTCTGGACACCTTGGCAGTGTTGACTGGTTGGAGCCACCATGCACCCCGGGTGTCAGTTGTGTCCTAAAAGGCTGAAATCTGGCTGAGGCTCCAGGGCTATTGGGCCAAGGCAGGTCACCCAGCTGTTGGCAAACACACAGGCAGACCAGGACAATCACCAAGGTCATCGCCAGGCAGCTTTGGCCATTTCCTCCAAGGAACCCACCACCACTACACTTCTCATGACTTCCTGTTTACCAGACTGAGATCCCCAGGACAGTTGGGAGAATGTGTTACTCACCACTGTATTCGGGGTTCCTAGCACCGAGCCAAGCACTGAGGAGGCCCTCAGGGACTTCCTTTCACTGATCAAATACAAGTTGCTGCCAATCTCTGACCATCTCAACTCCATTCCAGTCACAAATGTCCACTCAGGGGTCCCCTGCTTTCTCCCAACAGGTAGCGAATCCCCTCCCTCAGAGAGGAACCTGCCCTACCTTCTCCATGTCCCAGGACACTGCCCTGTGGTGAGCTCTGATGAAGATGGGGTTCTCCTTGCGGATTCCTCTCAATGGTTCACTCTGTCATTGGGAAGAGATGTCCTGGGCCTGGACCCCCACTCCAATCCTCTGCTCTGTCACAACACAACATCCCAGTGTATGAGAGCTACCACATTGTGTTTGCATCGTTCTCCCACTGCTTTGTCCTCCTCGGGAAATCGTATTGATTTCCAAGTTCTGAACACAGCCTCAGGAAAATGAAGCACTCAACCAATAGTCAAGACAATCACTGGTCAACAGATATTATGTGTAAAGACTTCCACATTCCTGACCAGAAATTCAGAAGAATATTATTACTATTACGACTTCAGATGCAAGGGTCCCCTGCCCTGGCCCCTCCTGGCCATAGGGCAAAACGATTTGTGGTAAGAATGGACATCTCCAAATCTGATCCAAACGTCATTGATCCCTCCAAACCCACACTTCCTTGGAGGCCATCCACTGTCAGGGCAGCTCCAACGTCGAAGCTCGGGGACTGGGGCAGAGCCTCGTGGTCACACCATCCTACCCTTAGAAACGGTGCTTCCCGGCAGTGCAAACCAACCCCCGTCCGTCCTGTGGGGCTCCTTGGCAGATGCACCGTTCACTGTGGAGTGCGTTACACCCCCAGTCCTCACCTCTCACCCTAGGCTGCTCCTTGCAGGGTTGGATGCTATTGTACGCATTCCTCAGTTTCTCCAGATTGTTCTGAGCTCAACTTGCCCGTATTCTCAGGTCCTTGGGCAACCACCGTTCCACCATTACCTTTGTCCTTCTCCGGGTTATTCTCATGCTCCACACCTGCTGATTTTCTGTCTTCCATCGGCTCCCTCGGTCCTCTGTTTCCAGTGTGGGCTCAGTCGGGCTCCTGCAGGAGACACACAGACAAGGGACCAAGTCAGGTCTCAGCCGCAGTCCCCAGGACACGTTTAACAGGCACCTCTGTCCCTCGTGCTCTCAGAGAGACTGAGCGGCCAGGGACTTTGGAGAAGTTGAATAACAACCTTATGTTGCAGACGATGAAACTGAGGCCCAGAGAGATGAGGAGATTTTCCCAAACTCCCTCATCGCTTGATGGCAGCACACACACCAACAGGTGTCTTGGCCTCAAGCTTCCCTTGGACTCTCCTATCACACCCTCCAGGAACCCACATCTGAATGTCAGAGGACACTGATCAAACATCAGTACCCCCTCCCCCGCCCCCCGTTAAAACAAAAATGTCGCAAGGACCTTTCCTGGGACACTTCCTTGTCACACTTCTACAGTCCTGTAGTTTATACTCAGTTGATTTTCAAGCCTGCCTGACACAATGGGCCCAAGGAACTCAACAATTAAGTAAAATTCATCACAGCAGAAATTAAAATGTATTGATGTGGTTATCTATAAGACACCGATCTCCTGGGCTGGAAAATCATCTTCCTGACAGCAGGCGCTCTGCCTGCCCTGTTCATCCCGTCTCCGTAGCGCCTCCATTAAGAGCCTGCCAGGGAAAACGTTCAGTAAATATTTGTCAAGCAGATAAATAACAGTTATCAGGAGCAACTGCCTTTTACCGATCTCTAGTCCCAACCACAGTTCCAAACAAACGCTATCCAGGGTCTTTGCTGAAGCGATAAAAGCACAGCTTTAAGACAAGCAGGCCCAGGGGCGCCTGGGTGGCGCAGTCGGTTAAGCGTCCGACTTCAGCCAGGTCACGATCTCGCGGTCCGTGAGTTCGAGCCCCGCGTCGGGCTCTGGGCTGATGGCTCAGAGCCTGGAGCCTGTTTCTGATTCTGTGTCTCCCTCTCTCTCTGCCCCTCCCCCGTTCATGCTCTGTCTCTCTCTGTCCCAAAAATAAATAAACGTTGAAAAAAAATTAAAAAAAAAAAAAAAAAGACAAGCAGGCCCAGATTCCAAAACCAGCTTGACCACATGTAACATATGCTTCAGTGGATGATTTCAGTATCTCTTGGAGCATGTTTATCGCATGTATAATAAGAGAAAAATGTATACTGTAAGGTAGAGAAATCAGCATGAACCACGAGACTATTGGATCAGAAAATGTGAGATCATGCAGCACACAGGGGTAGCCAACCTGCAAGGAGAATGAGAGAGCAGGCATCTGAGAAATTCCTCTGACAGAAGTCCTCTAGCAGCAGGAGGGCGAGGACTATCTTACCTTAAGCAATCTGAATCACGGCACCAGATGTTACCAGTGGGAGATTCTGCACTGTGTGAATGGAGAGCTCAGTGCTTAGATTCCCCGTGAACGACTGACATGAGGATCCGTGCCCGAATGAAGACAGTGACGGGGTACCCGGCTGGCTCAGTCGGTAAACCATGCGACTCTTGATCTCGGGGTTGGAAGCTCAAGCCCCACGTTGGCGGTGCGCCTACTTAAAATATAAAATGAAAATAAAAGCAAAAGTATGCTACCAGCCCGTGGAAGGACAGTAGGGCAGTAGATGAAGGACAGCACATTCTCAAGATGGGAATGCAGACAGGCCCAGAGGGGCAACAGCACCAGGGTTAGGGCTGTCTTTTCTTCTTCTGTTTGCAGAGGTTATGGGTCATAGCTGGTGCGGTCTCCAACTGAAGCTGTTTCCAATCATCTAAGGAACTTGTCCTATCGGTCAGGAGGGGCAGTTTTTGGCTCTACGAGGTTGTTGCTGGAACTGTCATGGTCATCTTCCCCTCCCAGGGGATCAAAACCACAGGGTCAATATTTTATGATGAGGCCATCGGGCATTGTAGGACACAAGCTAGAAAGTAGAGCACGTGCCGTGTCCCCACTCTTCTAGTCCCGGGAGGCGGGAAACCACAACCACTCTCTACCACCACCCTTGCCTCCAGCTCCCGTCTAGCTGCCTACTCTATCAGTTTAACACCTGGGACAACCCACGTAGGAACAATTCCTTTGGACCCATTTGGAAATGAGAAATGGAGCCACAGAACGATTCAAGAGACTTCGTCAATGTCACACTTTTGCCACCAGGTTTGCACCTACAGCTTGTGAGGCCAGAGCGCTCTCTTTTCTTGTTCTCTATGTTACGGATGTCCAGGGAGAAAGAACAAGGCCAGCCCCCAATGCCCTGAACTCTGCACTCCCGGCTTGACTGTGTTGTTCTCATGCTGGAAAGAGAGGATGTGAGATACAGAATACCAACCTCAGATAAGACTGCTTTGAGACCTTGATAAAACGAGACAAAACAAGGCTACCTCACAATATTGTTCAGGCCAGACAACAGCAAGGTCACAGTGAAATTTACAACGTCCCAAACATCTTCTTTTCATAAGGAAATGCTATAAGCATAGAATGTCCAGTGCTAATAGGCTTCACTATAGAACAAACCCTGCTTACTTCCATCAGCCCCCACCCACATCAACCAACCAAAGTCCAAATCCTATAATAGATCCTCTCATTGAGACCTTGGGGTGTGTTCTTTCTGGCTGCAAGCAATAAAAATCCCAACCTCTTTAGTGAGAGGTGTCTTCCTGGCAATCTGCCTTAAAGGAATTAACACCAGCCTTCCAGGAATGAGCAGCTGTAAACACCCAGCCTCAGGAAGAAAGGTTACATTGTCTGGGAGATGCCTAGGCTCTGGGGCTCCAGACCTGATTTTTATCTTAAAAACTAAAAGAAAATAAAAGACTCTCCCTACCAAACCCCTTTGGTAACTAACATGAAACTTAGGCGCTCAGGCAGGATGTTTTTCTCCACATCTGATTTAAGATAGAGATTAAGGATAAGGTTAAGAAAGAAGCTAGTTAAGAGAGAATGTGTAGCACACGTGTAGCTTCCCAGGGCCTGGGATCACTTAAAACCTAGTATTCCTAGCTGAGCTTGAAGCTCCAAGCCTTCAGTTGCAGATGAAGGAGCTGGGTGTTGACCCAACCAAAGGCAGGCGCTGATCCTCTCCCTGGCCTCTCTAGCCCCAAGTTGCCACTCTGGGCTCTTCTGCCTTGTCTAACTCCATCACCTCAGAAGATATTGAGCCCACGAGGCTGCTGGCTGGCTCCGTTGGTAAGCCCATGACTCTTGATCTCAGGGTTGTAAGTTCGAGCCCGGATTGGGTGTAGAGATTACTAAAAATGAATTTCAAAACAAACAATCAAAAAGAAGACATCGAGCCCAAAAACCGTGTTGCCGTATCTACAGCTATGTGACATCAGAGCATCACAAAATCTTCTGTTGGCTACAACGTCGCAGGACTCTCCCATGCCACGTTCAGGAGATGCTACATTTCTTTCAGTAATTAGTCAATAGCAAGACGTCCTCACCCAATCCAACTGAAACGTATGCTGTTCGGAATGCGTTTGTCCGTGTTGTGTAGCAAAAGCCGGACTCGGTTCGGCGCCTGGCGGTCTTGGTAAAGCACAAGGAGGACTTGGCGGGTTCCTTCCATCTGGTCTCCTTCACATGGGTGCCTGGCCCTTCCCTTCCTTTCTCCTCCCACGACACTGTGGGGTGCTGGTCTCCACTCGTTCCCCCCCTCCCCCCCCGGCGAGTAGGAGACTCACATGACATCTCTTTTTCCCCCAGAAATCCCGCTCCTTGTATCTGTGCTTACCAGACACACCTTCTGGGTCTTTCTTCATTTTGTTCCCTTAATATTTTGGCTGACTTCTAGAATATATCCGTGGCATATATTTGGCGAATCTTTTTGTTGTTGTTCTTATTCCTACTATTGACGTTTTCATTTTCAAGAGCTATTTTTCTACACCGGTTTCATAACCACGGAGCATCCAAGGCCTGAGGCCTTAGAATCCACACTGGGCCTGAACCTAGAGGGTAATGACATCACTTCCTGCCTGGTAGGCCAGCAGGCCATTGGCCAGGAGGGTGGGATGGGCAGGGAGAGGTGTGGGGGAGCATCATTCCGATTGGTGTGGCAGCCAAGGAACCCATGTAAAGGGGCCTGTCTCCTATGGATGAGGCTTGACAGTGGCTGCTGTTTAGGCTTCTGTTGCTCACAGACTCTAGGACCTGATACTCTAGGACTGCTACCCGATGTGCTTGCAAGTCTGGGTAGATGGACATGCGTGAGCGCGCGCGCGCGTGTGTGTGTGTGTGTGTGTGTGTGTGTATGTGGGCACGCGTGCATGTGTGTGTGTGTGCACAGGGGCAGGCCTGCAGCCTAGAGACCGTGAATGTACATTGTGAAGAATACAAGGTTGTGCCCAGGCGACACAGGCTGGGTTTCTATGTATGGTCCTGTAGGTATTCAAAAGTGGCCGTATGTTTTCAAGATACAATTGCTTTGTTGGACTTCTTATCTGCTGGGTTAATTCTACCCACATGTCATGAAAGCCATGTTACCAACATGTTTGGCCATAAAGGCTGCTGCATCGTCAGCCCACCAGGATGGTACACTTTACGTCCTATGAAGTTTTACTCACAGTTTTGAGGATAAACTTGGGAGGCACAAGCAATGCAACAGCAAGTCTGAGGCCAGGAACACTATCTGCCAGAACCCTTTTCCCACATTAGGACGTGTTCTGGCCTGAGTCGACCACATGTGGTGTCTGGTGTACGAGGTCGTCACTTATACAGCATGAAGCTGTTTAGGGCCATCTCCCGTGCTGATACGTACATAACTCATGTGACAGGTTGCAAGGAATCAGGCCTCACAAATCCACAGAGTCTCCGTTTGATTCCCTGAAGAGTTCTCCACACACCACATACATCCTGCTCTCAGCATGCCACAGGGAAGACCTCTCCCAATAGGAACCACCATTACTATCTTTGTCAACAGGTTTCTCACCAGATGCTTACAAGGAAACTTGACTGGGGCATGTTTCTTTTTCCAGGCCTGCCTCACCAAAGGAGATGATAACAAGTAGAAGGAACACAGTTTCTCTTCTAGTCCCCGATTGTGTAGGTGGAGGGGCTCCTGGGTGGCTCAGCTGGTTAGGCCTCTTACTCTTGATTTTGGCTCAGGTCATGATCTCATGGATCATGGGATCCAGCCCTGTGTTGGGCCCCGCCCTGACAGTGCAGAGCCTTTTTGGGATTCTCTCTCCTTCTCTCTCTGCCCCCCTCTCTCTATACCAAAATAAATAAACATTTTGTATGCCAACTGTAGATATTTATTCCTCCAATATCTAAGTGCCTAAATATACAAAGCAAAAACTAACAGAGCTAAAAGGAATAATAAACAGTAATACGATACTAGTGGGGGATTTGAACACCCCACTCAATAAATAAACATTTTTAAGAAAGTGTCTAGGTGGGGTTTTTAGGCACAGCTTATACATCAGCAGGAATTCAAGTTTCTTTCTCCGAGCAAAGGTACAGTGATATCTCCTAGCATTGCTCATTAGTCAGTACCAGATTTCATATTTCAATAATATGTATATTATCCTAAGAAAGAACATGGTCCTCTGTGGAATCATTCCACTTAGGAGCATGTGTTCTTTTTCTTTTTACTACCCTGTCCCATTTCCTTTTATTACCTGTTGGACGAACATCCTTCCCCCAGTGATGGTGCCAGTTCAGAGGTACTGCTTAACCTAGAGGTGAGGCCAAGGAGTAGTGTGCACCCGGCTAGAATGGGGCTGCCTTCAGAGTCAGCCATAATTGGGCTACATGTACTAGTAAACAAGCCTAAAGTACCATTATGAATAAGTACTGTCAAATTTAGTCATACGGGTTTCATGTTTTTGTGTGTGCATTTGTTTTTTTCTTTGGAGAGAGAGAGAGAGAGAGAGAGAGAGAGAGAGAGAGCGCCTGCAGGTAGGGGAGAGGGGCAGAGGGAGAGAATCTTAAGCAGACTCCACACTCAATGTGGAGCCTGACATGGGGCTCAATCCATGACCATGGGATCATGACCTGAGCCAAAATGAAGAGTGGGACACTCAATCTACTAAGCCACCCAGGTGCCCCTGTATTTTATTTTGATATCAACCTCTTGGTGCAAATATGTTTAGACGTCGGCAAGGGACCATGGCATCACAGAAAATGACAGAAAACCTATGTGAAGTGTGAAAGATATTTATCAAAGTTAGATTGAGGGGCGCCTGGGTGGCTCAGTCGGTTGAGTATTGGACTCTTGGTCTTGGCTCAGGTCATCATCTCATGGTTCGTGAGATCAAGCGCTACATTAGGCTCTGTGCTGACAGCCCAGAGACTGTTTAGGATTCTCTCTCCCTGTCTCTCTCTCTCTCTCTCTCTCTCTCTCTCTCTCTCTCTGCCCTTCTCCCACTTGCTTGCTCTCATGCTATCTCTAAATAAAGAAATAAACATTAAACAAATAATAATGAGTTGTATAATTTCATTCTCCCTTAGTGTCTCCTTTCCACCTGCAGAGCCAACAAAACTTTTCAGCAGAGTCCTCACTTTCCAACGAATATAATCCAAGGACATAATAATTTGAACTGTTAGCCCATACCTTCAGTGTTTTCCCATAACCTGCCTTAAATACCAGGTATTTCCAATGCCCACTCCCATGTTCAGTGAGACTAGTGAGGGTGGTAAGTAATGTGCTATATCCAGGTCATATTCTGTTTCTTGGGCTACTTCTGTACTCTGCGTGTCAACTTTTGTCTGCTACTGTACCTCGGACCGCACATACAAAACACAACAAATCTTTTTTTTTTTTTTTTTTATTCTTTGGAGACAGCACGAGCAGGGGAGGGGCAAAGAGAAGGGGACAGAGGATCTGACAGGCTGACAGCAGCGAGCCTGATGTGGGGCTCGAACTCATGAACTGTGAGATCATGACCTGAGTCGAAGTCAGATGCTCAACCAACTGAGCCACCCATGTGCCCCGTCAACAAATCTTAAAATATATAGGGACTCTGCACTGATCTTGGAGAATGTCAGGCAACATTTAGGATTCTCTCAGGGCTCAGAATGGCTCTTGATCTGCAAGGCCCAAGATAATTTCCCTTTCCTTTCCTTAGGGGGAGTAACAACACGTTCCTGATCTAAACACCTTATGATTTCCAAGACAACATACAGGCGAGCGCACGCGCGCGCACACACACACACACACACATACACACACACATCACTATTTTCTTTTTGGCAAAAATGTTTACAAGTCTGTGAAATGCCTTCCACCTGCTCTGATCCCTCAGGCATATGTTTCCTGAGTCCCTGCTGGTCCCCCTTTATCCTTTGTGTGGAATCCTCTCCTGCTTTTGGTGTGTTTTTGTTTCTAGGGACATCTTGGAGGAGGACCGCTTGCTACCCAGTGTTGTAAGATTGAAAGTACACGGGGTGTACGGCCACCAAAACTCACTCACCTCCCCTACCCCAGGGCATTTAGCCCATCACTGACAGGTGCCGAGGTATGAAGTCTCCGTTTCCTGGCCTGGAGATGAACTCTTAAACATAACTTACCGCTAAATTCTCTTACAGCTATCAGGACAAAGCCTCCCCGTGGCACTTTACTTGAAATCACACTATCGACGCCAACTGACCAGAAAGAACTCTAATATAAGAAGAAGACAGAGTTTGACTCAAACCCGGATTAGGATAGCTGCCCGGGGAACCCCATCCTCAGGGGGAAGAAAGTGCTCCGGAGAATGAACACTTTTTACAGGGTTACCTATGCTTTACACAGAGAGCCACAAATCAAGGTCACAAGTACATTCCTGAAAAATGCCGAGGCCACTTTCAGACAACAGGCTTGAGCAATGGAAACTTCATCAAGGCAGAAGGGCCCACAGTGACCACCTGGCTGAATGCAGGGACACGCCTCAAAATATCCACAGGCCTTCACTAACCAATGGGCCACTTATAGGCAAGGTTACCAAAAGAGAGAAAATCCCTCTTGAGGCACATGGGGCTGTGCCTCTTGCCCTACCCCTTCCCCCCACTGCCTCCTTGCAGACAGTCTCTGCTGTGCTGACCTGCCCTCTGTTCCCGGCAGTGTATTCAGTCAACTTCCATCCCCTTTGTCCTGCCTCAGGTGAACCTTCTCACACCCGCTCTGCCCCTTCCACACAATCCTCGCCCCATTTTGGGGGCCCCCATCCGATCGGGAGAGACAACACAAAAAGTTCAAAAAGATTATAGATCAACATAGACACGCAGGAATTACGAGTTTTAACAGCTCGGATGCAGGGAGTGAGAGCATTGATTGAAATACTAATGGCAAATGCTTCTCCTCACTGCGTGCCTGGCGGGCCAAAAATCACCCTTCAGGTTGGAACAAAGTTTATCCACCATTATGCTGACTTAGAAAGAAGTCTACCATGATTTCCCTTAAATATTAGGCCTTTAGACAGATTTTCTCTCAGCAACACCGTATACAGCAATTAATGCAAAATGGATCACAAACCTAAATAAAAGAGATAAAATAAAATTTCAAGAGGAATTTTGGAGAAAATTGTCATAAATTTGCATTAAGCAAACAGTTCTAAGACACCACAGCAAAAGGACAGTCAGTACATAAAAGAAAAAGATTAAGAAATTGAAGTTGCTTAAAATTAAGAACCCTTTTGTGGGGAGCCTGGGTGGCTCAGTCAGTTAAGTGTCTGACTGTGGCTCAGGTCATGATCTCCCAGCTGGTGGGATCGAGCCCCTCGTCTGGCTCTCCCCTCTCAGGGCAGAGTCTGCTTTGGATCTTCCATCTCCCTCTCTCTCTGCTCTTCCCCCACTCTTGTGGGTGTGCTTTCTCTCCCTGTCTCAAAACTAAATAAACATTTATTAAAAAGCAGTGTAAGGAAAAAAAGAACTCTTTTGCATCAACAGACACCAATAAGGAAATGAAAAGACAAGCCACAGACTGGAGAAAATAGCCTCAGATTGAACTGGAGGAATGAAGGAATAGTATTTGCAAGAGCCAAAGAACTCTTCCAACCCCAAAAAGAGAAACAACAGGGTTTTTAAAGTCAGTAAAAGACATGAGAAGACATTTTGTCAAAGAAGACAAGTAAATGACTCATAAATATATGAAAAAGTGTTCAATATCACTGAAAGAGGACCCAGTTGTAGCCTTAAATACCTCCATTTTGACCTCTGTCACTTTCTGGTTAAGTTTTCCTTTCCAGCTTATCTTTTTTTTTTTTTTTAAGTTTGAGTTGCTTATTTTGACAGAGAGACCGAGAGACAGAGAGCGCAAGCTGGGGAAGGGCAGGGAGAGGAAGAGAGAGAATCCCAAGCAGGCTCAGCGGCCCTTGTCAGCGTGGAGCCCGACACGGGGCTCAAACTCATGAACCATGACCTGAGCCGAAATCAAGAGTCTGACACTTAACCGACTGAGCCACCCAGGCACCCCGTCTTCTTTAGAATTGGCTTAGTAACATTTTCTTTTCTCTAGCTTGCTTCACTGTAAGTATCCAGTGTATGATACGTATAACTTGCAAAATATAGGTGGATCGACGACGTTATCGCTAAGGCTTCCAGTAAACAGTTGGCTGTTAGTAGCTAAGTTTGGGAGGAGTCAGGAGGTATACACAGAGTTCTGACCTTGGGAGTCAGCACCCTTAACCCCGCCGGGTTCAAGGGTCATCTTGTGTCTCTATGTGCTGACGACATGGTCCTATGTGTTGAAAACTCTCAAATAATCCACACACACAAATACCAGAGTCAATGAACTACTTCTGGAAAGCTGCAGGGTACAACATATACAAAGATCGGGTGTGCTTCTATGCACTGGCAATGAACAATCTGAAAACAAAATGGAGAGAACAATTCCAGTTACAATTGCACCCAAAACAATAAACTATTGAGGAATACACTGATTCTAGGAGAAACAAGACTTGTGCACTGAAAGGTATAAACCATTGTTGTAAGAAATTAAAGAAGACCTAAGGGGAAAACCCCTCCAGTATTCACGTATCATAAGACTGAATGTAGTTAATATGGCCACACTCCTCAAAGGGATCTAGAGATTCAATTCGATCAAAATCTTTCCCTCTGCTTTTACTTTTGTTTTTTCCTTTTCCAATTTTTATCTAAATTCTTGTAGTTAACATACAGTGCAATCTTGGTCTCAGGAGTAGAATTCAGTGATTCATCACTTACATACAACACCCAGTGCTCATGATAACAAGTGCCCTCCTTAGTACCCATCACCTGTCTAGCCCATCCCCTCCCTCCATCAAGCCTCAGTTTGTTCTCTAGCTCTAAGAGTCTCTTATGATTTGTTTCCCTCACTCCCTTGCCCCCTCCCCCAAAGTTCACCTGTTTTCTTTCTTAAAGTCCACATACAGGTGAAATCCTATGGTGTTTGTTTTGCTTTGACTGACCTCCTTCACTTAGCATAATAATACACTCTTGTTCCATCCCCAGTGTTGCAAATGACAAGAGTTCATTCTTTCTGAGGGCTGAGTAATACTTGATTGTATATATGTACCACATCTTCCTGATCCATTCATCAGTCCATGGACATTTGGGCTCTCTCCATAGTTTGGCTATTGTTGAGAACGCGGCTATATATAAACATCGGGGTGATGTGCTCCTTCAAATCAGTACTTTAGTATCCTTTGGGTAAATATCCAGTAGTGCCATTGCTGGATCATCGGGTACCTCCACTGTCAACTTTCTGAGCAACTTCCATACTGTTCTCAGGACTGGCTGTACCAGTTTGCATTCCCACCAGCAGTGCCAGAGGGTTCCCCTTTCTCTGCATCCTCACCAACACCTGTTGGTTCTTGTGTTGTTAATGTTACCCATTCTGACAGATGTCTGGTGGTATCTCATCATGGTTTTGATTTGTATTTCCCTGATGATGAGTGATGCTGAACATCTTTTCACGTGTCTGTTAGCCAGCTGGATGTCTGCTTTGGATTACTGTCTGTTCATGTCTTCCGTCCACACTTCACTGGATTCTCTGTTTTTTGGGTGTTGAGGTTGATAAGTTCTTTACGGATTTTGGATACTAACCCTTTATCGGATTCGCCATTTTCAAATCTCTTCTTCCGTTCCTTCGGCTGCCTGTTAGTTTCATCGATCGTGTCCTTCACTGTGCAGAGACTCTTTATCTTGATGAAGTGCCAGGAGCTCATCTTTGCTTCTGTTTGCCTTGCCTCTGGCGACGCGTCCAGGAAGAAGTTGTTCTGGCCGATGTCAAACAGGTTGTTGCCTGTGTCCTCCTCTAGGGTTCTGATGGTTTCCTGTCTTACATTGAGGTCTTTCTTCCATTTTGAATTTATCTTTCTGTGTCAAGCAAGAGATTGGTCCAGCTTCGCTCTTCTGCATGTTGCTGTCCGGTTTTCCCAACACCGTTGGTTGCAGCGACTGTCTTTTTTCCATTGGATATTCATCCTGCTTTGTCGAAGAAGAGTTGACCATATCGTTGTGGGTCCATTTCTGGGCTTTCTATTCTGTGCCATTGGTCTATGTGTGTGTGTTGTGCCACTACCACCTTGACTTGATGACCACAGCTGTGTAATAGAGCTCGGAATCTGGAATCGTGATGCCCCCAGTTTTGCTTTTCTTTTCCTGGATGGAGTTAGCTCTTCAAGCGCTTTTGCGGTTAGATACAAATTTTAGCATTGTTGATTCTAGCTCTGTGACAGAGGCTGGTGGTATTTTTATTTATTTATTTATTTATTTATTTATTTATTTATTTTAACATTTAGTCATTTTTCAGAGTGAGACAGACAGAGCATGAGCGGGGGAGGGGCAGAGAGACAGGGAGACACAGAATCCGAAGCAGGTTCCAGGCTCCAAGCTGTCAGCACAGGGCCCGACGCGGGGCTCAAACTCACGGACTGCGAGATCACGACCCAAGTCGAAGTGGGATGCTCAACCGACCGAGCCACCCAGGTGCCCCATGGCTGGTGGTATTTGGATGGGGATTGCATTGAATGTGTAGATTGCTTTAGGTAGTATAGACATTCCTCTGAATTTTCTAATTGTTCCAATCTCTTACACTACATTTCCTTTCCGACATCGTAGTTTTCATGTCTCTCTCTCTTTTTTTAAGAGTTCCTTTAAAAAAAATTATTTATTTTGAGAGAGAGAGACAGAGAGAGAGAGAGAGAGAGAGCACCTGCAAGTGGGGGCGGGGGGGGGGGTTGGGGAAAAATAGAGAGGGAGAGAGGGAAGTCAAAGCAGACTCAAGTTGTCAGTGCAGAGCCTGTTGCGGGGCTCAGTGAAGAAACCATGAGATCATGACCAGAGCCAAAACAAGACTTGGACACTTAACCTACTGAGTCACCCAGATACCCCCATGATTTTCATCTCTTAAAGATACAGAGGGTCTTTTCTATGTTTTCCATGATCTATTTAACATTTTCAACTGATGGAATATGATCACTTAAAACACATTTGTAATGATTATTTATTTTTGAGAGACAGAGAGACAGAGAGAGAGAGAAAGAGAGAGAGCGAGCATATGCACGCACAGGAGAGGGGCAGATAGAGAGGGAGACACAGGATCCGAAGCAGGCTCCCAGCTCTGAGCTGTCAGCACAGAGCCTGTCGTCAGGCTTGAACTCACAGACCTCCAGATCGTGGCCTGAGTAGAAGTCAGAAGCCCAACTGAGTGAGCTTCCCAGGCACACCTACGATCAGAATACGTGTGTTCATGTCCTTCTCTGGTGGTTCTCAATCTGGGTCAGCTCTGGGCTCTGTTCAAAGGATTGATCTCTCTCCTCATGAGCAATTCTTTCCCCTTTGTGAGAACCGGGCCCTATTCCCTCTAATCGTCTCACAGGATTGCCCCCGACTTGCTGGAGATGGCTCCCAGGGAGGCACAGAGCAGGACTGTGCTGCACCCTTTGGGCGCCCCAGCAGTTCTCCTTAGTTGGCTTTCCGCAGCTCTGTCCTCCCTTCTACACTGTCCTGTGGACTCTCAGCTCCGTGTCCTCGACCCCACGAGGTCCACTGGGCTCCTCTTCAGTCTCCTCTCCCGGTTCCTTGCTTGGAAAGTCTCTCGGGGCAGCACACTGGAGCCACGGTAGGGCTCGGCTCGCCTGTGTGTTTCCAAGTGTCCGGGATCGCCGTCCTCGAACCCTGATGCCCAGGGTCTCGGAAATCTGCATTCCCTCTCCTTGTGTGGTTTGTAGTTGCTTTTTGGTTTCGGGCAGGAGAAGAAATCCAGTTCCTGTGGGTCTGTATTGGTGTGGCTCCTAGAGTTTAGAATCAACGTTGGAAAATGATTCTGAATACAGACTTTTACGGAATACAGAAAATAGCCACAGTCAGGGTGAGACACTGGGAGAAGGAAACCCTCAACGTTTGTACTTAAAAAGCACTGCACCAGTGCTAAGGGCATTGTTTTTTAAAGAGGAGCTGTGGCCTTATTGGCCGATGAGGCCACTTGAGGAGGACAAAGTGGGAGGAGTCGAGGACACCCACGCCAGGCCCACAGCGCTTGGGTGCAGGAGGGCAGAAGGCAGAGGGCCTGCCCCGTGGCTAAAGAGCACCATCAGCCAGGGTGCCCTCGGCCCGGCCCTGCAGCCCAGAACAGGCACGGTTAGTACAGGGCCTTGTGACCCTGCTTCTAAACGCCACGCTGGCCTGGGAACTCACAACGGCCACTTCTCGCTTCAGTGCGAGGCTCCTCAGAGGAGTGTCCCCAAGGGAGACCTGTCATCTGTGCTGGCTGCATGCAGTACAGCTCTGACGACATCCCTTCTCCTTCCTCCCCCTGTGAAGACGGAAGAGGAGGCTGTGGAGAGGGCGCGCAGCAGAGCCCTGGTGGCCCATGAGTGTTCGCTTTCTTTCACTTTCTAAACTTGGCTGAGTTGAGAGTTTAGGGGCATGTGAAAGTGTCAACATTCGTGTCCCTGTGCCACCCCACAGAATATCACCATGAGAGGACCAGCCTCTAGAAGCCACCTACCGCATCCCAACACACAGCTTACCTCTGCATCCCTGGGCCAGGCCCCAGAGAGTCAGCCCTCCCCCCACCTCCGCCAGGTGCCCTCAGACCCGAGGCCTGGGATCTGCTTGCTGGGACCTTGGACAGGAAGGTTTCTCCATCTGCCCCCCACCCCGGGATTCTGAAGCCAGATTAATGTCACTGACACCTTAGGAGACCTAAGTATGCCAGCACCAAGGGAGGGGGTGTTTTGCCATCTTGAAGTTGGCACAAATATCTACAAAATCTCAGACTGTCTCAGGCCAGCCCTCTCTCTCTGGATGTCACATTCCCAACTAGCAAGTCATACTTGTGATGCCAGGGTACCAGACATGACATCAGCACCAAACGTGGGTTCTTTCTTGTTCAACCACCAGGACTTCTGGCACTGCCCGGAGTCAGGTTCTCTTCAGCAACAGGACTGGAGGCCTCCTCTGTGTGGGGCTCCCAGGTTTTCAGGGAGGCTTCCTAATCCTACCGTTCCAGACCACCCTAGGCGGGCCTCCGCTGGAGGGTTTTAGAGGCTTTCAGGGAGGGAACCCAGGCCAGAAATAATGGAGAAGATCATAGAATCCCAATTTCGATTTTCAAGAGCCACAAAGCATGGGGTGCTTAGGCCTTCTGACCACTGACAGAGAGCCTGTTTCTCTTCCTCAGGGACAGTCCCTGAAAAGGGAACTTCTGGAACTGAGAACCAAACTGTCTGCACAGGAGAATCTCCTTCAGAGCACAGCTGAGCGTCTGAAGACCGCCAACCAGCAGAAGGAGACCATGGAGCGGTTCATCTTCAGCCAGTGTGAGTGCCCCCAAGCCGAGGGACAGGAGAGGAATTTGGGGTGGGGGGGCTTCCAGCCTACCCACTTGTGCTGCGGATAGACGGTGACCATACAGACTTAGGGAGGGGGCACACTGATGTGACATCCCCAAACCTCCCGTGCCACCAGTGATTGTGGATGTGGAGGGAGGGGCATGTGGGGACAGCAGGAGACACTGAGCTGAGTGGCCAGAAGGATACGCTTCAGAACACACACCCAAGGCAGGTATGGGCCCAGCTGGTGATCCCTGCTTTCTTGGGCTGTTTTGTTGTTTCAGTGACCAGGACACATGACGTGCTGAAGAAGGCAAGGACAAATTTGGAGGTAAGGGGGACACTGACCAGTCAGAGCCACAGAGCCCAGCCCACACCCATCTCCATGTGTCTTCAGAGTCTGCAGGTGATCCCTGACCTGCTCTGACCTTCCAGATTTCCCATCCACTTGTAGGACTCAGGTCCTCAATAAGTGTCCTTCTAGCTCCCCTCCCAACCCCTCCACTGCCATCTCTGTTCCCTGTCACATTGTCACCCTCTTGTTTCCTCACCCCACTTCTTCCCTCCTGTAGGCCAAGTCAGGAGTCCGAGGAAAGCAAGTGAGTTGATTCTCAAGGTCAGAGGGGAGTCCGCCTCTGAATGAGCTTCTGGGAGAGGGTGCTGGGGCCCGTTCAGCTGTTTCCTGGAGCACTTTCCACCTCATGAAAAGTAAAGCCAAGATGCCATCTAATTGATTGAGTCCATCCCACCCCCTATTGCGCTGAGGACAGCAATTCGACTTTGATATATCTCATCCCAAAGAAAACCATTGGGTCCTATCCACCTAAAAGAGAATTTTATGATAAATAAAAATGGAACTTGAAGAGAAACATTTTATCTATATGGCAGACATTCTGTAGGTTTACTTAAAATACTAACACCTTCCCTAGCAAATATGCTCACCAAATACGTGAAGTGTAGGAAATGGCTTGTAAATCAGAAACTATACCTTTCACTTGGACCTCAAAGCTTTGCCAGAAGCAGTTGGGCCTATTCCTAGGAATGTTCCCTAACTATAACCTGAGAGAAAGCTGATCCCACAGTGTGAAAATGGGTCGGGCCATGACGTCACCCTCCTTTTTTTTTTTTTTTTTCTTTTTTGGCTAATTCCCTTTCCTTTTTCTCTGATAATTCCTTTCTTTCCTGAGCCTCTTTAGAAGAACACTTACAAGATGGCCTCTGTAAAGCCTTATTCCTGTCCCAGCAAAGGTAACCCCACAGCCCCACATACCCACTGGCTTCCCCCTGTATGGAAGTTTCCTCCACACCTCCGAGAGACAATGGAAAGGGCCCATTGCTGGGTTCTAATCCTGGGATTGTCACCAACCAGCCCTGTGGCTTTGGCTGGCCCCTCAGTCTCTGTGAGTCCACCACCCTGCTTCTGTAGGAGGTGGCACTAGACTTAGGGGATCTCTAAGCTCCCAGCTGCCTTGCCCCTCCCTCTCCTCATTAAGTGCTAGACATGAACTTCACAGGGGACTTCCCTGCACCGTGTGCTATCCATCCTGCAACAGGCTATTTCTACACATGCATGTTTCATGCTAGGTGCTTCTATTCCTGGGAGGTCACAGAAGCCATCATTTTGCTCCAAGTGAACTGGGGAGTGAACTGGGTCCCAAAGAGGGAGTGTGGGATCCGGGCAGCGGCTCTGAGCAGGGCCATCACAACCCGAGGTGGTGGGAAGCTTTCCCTCTAACCCGGTGGCACCAGAGGTTCCTCAGGACAGCAGCCCTTCCCCTAGGCTGTCACTGAGCCCATGGCCCTGCCACCGCCCAGTGCTCACTGCAGCTCAGGGAGCCACCAGCAGGGCCTGACAATGGACTCACCCTGTTGCACTTTTGTCTCCAGGTGAAGTCCCTGAGGGCTCTGCCAGGCACCCCAGTCTTGTGACCCTTGCCTTCCAGGAGTCACGCAAGAAGAGGAGCCTGCAGAGATCCTTCAAGCAGCAAGAAGGATGGGCCCACCCCCCCGTGGTGCAACTCCCACCTGCTGATGAGACCTGGGCCCCACTCCTGCACACCTGTTGGAGGGTGCAGGAGGAGCCAGACGCGTGGCCCAGTGCAGGAGGGCGGAAGGTAGAGAGCCTGTCCTGCGGTTAAGGAGCACCATCAAGAGAACCACCAGCCAGGGTGCCCTGGGCCTAACCCTGAGCAGAACAGGCACGGTTTGTACAGGGCCTCGTGACCCTGTTTCTAAATGCCACACTGGCCTGGGAACTCGCAACGGCCAATTCTCGCTTCAGTGCCCTTCCTCACGTGGTCACCCAGGGGAAACAGGACCCTGCTCCCTACGGATGGGACGCGTGGTCCCCACACGGGAGCTCCTCAGCAGTTCTAAAGCACACAAGTGACAGCGGTGCCCTGAGGGACAGTGGGGCTCAGCCGGCACTACTCCCAGATGTACGCTTGCTCGGGGCTAGCTCAGCCCGGCCAGCGTGGGCTGGGCGTCCGTCTACACTGCAGCACCCGAGTGCTTTGAATCCACGTGGCGAAAGTGGTGGCTTCCCACGCGCAATGTCCCGCTTAGCCTGGCGCCTCCTATTTCCGTTTATGGCCTCCAAAGTGTGGCGATGACCGCGGCCTAGTTACGCTTGCCCCTTTGAACTAAGTCCTCTCTGGGGACCTGGGACTCGTGGCCACACCAAGCCCATCGAGAGTCCTCTATAAGATAACCCAGTGATCATACTTAAGTGGCACCTGAGAGGCCCCCAGTTGTGTGAAAGCCTCGTCTGTGTCTTCGCAGTGCTTCAGAACGTGTGTCTGTGTGTATAAATGTATCATAGATATTTCTATCTGTCGCTATAGCGATATGTTTTGGGCAACATAACTGGTGGAAGTCTGTTAGAGGAAATGAAACACAGTCTTTTCGGTGGCTATGAAAGTAAAAAGTGTATAAAGAAATCAAACATTTTTCTTCAGCTGCTTTATTTCCGATCTGGGCACCATCTCTAGGCTGAGTGTGAGAGAGGAGCAAAGTCACACTGTCCCTAAGAAGGTCACGGTCCAGTGTTTAAAGTCTTTGGAGTAAAGGAAAAAGTTTGGGCTTCTTTGATCATTGTGTAAGAATCCCCAATCTAAAAGTAAAAGAGAGTGGGTCTTAGGTTGGGAAAGCCTTAGAGTCGGCAATGGAGGTCACAGAAGCTACCACCGGGGCTCTAACCCCAAGAGATGTAGTTGGTGTGAGGCCCCAGAATCTGCATTTCTTACATCAAACCCAGGTGATTCTGATGCAAGTGGGCTGCAGACCAATTCCAACATATTGCTCTCTAACACTGACCCAAAGGTATGAATGAAGTTGGTTTCCTTTAAGGGAGCATCTTAACTGCAAAGCGTGGAAGTCCTTCCACAAATGTGGCACCGAGATCTGCAACTAACCCTCAGCAAGTGTCTTAGTCACGTCCTTCCAGGACCTAACACAAAGCTATCACTCCACAATGATTTCCTAGAAAGAGTTCAACAACACAGACAGCAGCAACCACAAAACCCTCAAACACCATCCTCCCCACCACCTCCAGTAACAAATAGATCCATCCAAAGACTCACACCTGAGGCAGACACGGGTCCTACTTTCATGGTAGACGGAGTGACCCCACGTGTGCTGTCACACTTGGTTGTTTAAGTCTTCCCATGAGTGCCTTTGGCTGTCAACAGAGCAACTCGCTGGCCCAATCCGCAGAACGGATGACGAGTCTGTAAACAAGTAGGACACAGAAGCCCAGAGCGAGGCCGTGCTGCCCCGTGATTATTCCAGGATCCGGACAATTCCTCCCCCATCCCTGTGCTGCCGGGCCTGGTCGCAGAATCAGTACTCAGGAGAACTCGGTGCTTCCACAAAGTTCGTTTTATGTCCGTGACATTTACGAAAGCAACAGCCTATGACACCCTATAAAGCTCAGGTCTGCTCGCGATCCAGTCACAGATCACTTTTGGGGGAAAGCCGTAAACGCCATGCTTGCATGTTCGCTCTCTGTGACATGCTGAAAAGTAGCTCTGTGCCTGAAGAGAACGTGCGCAACAGAAACGTAGCTGTGAGAGGAGGGGGTTCTCCCGTATTTTTCCTTTTGTAGGTTATGTCCTTGCCCTCCTTGGGAAAGGAGCACAGCCCACTCTTGAAAAGTGAACAGTCAATCTGTGTGACCACCAGTGGCTTCCACTTTGCATAAGAACGTGCTGAGCCTGTGTGCAGGGAACAGACTTTGAATGTTACAGAAAAGGGAAAGAAAAAAGATGGCGGGTGATGAGGTGAAGAAAGGCAAAAGAAATGGAGATGCAATTCAATTTCCTTACACCTTGCAGCCCACTGGTCAATAGCTGACACAGGACCTCCTCAAGGAACTCACAACTGCCTTAATGTTAACGCTCTGCTGGACGCAAAAACCAACCTCGGCTTGAGGCTAACCAGACCTCCAGGGTCCTGTAAGCCTTCTGGAACGTATGGAACTCCTGACGGAAACTTCATTGGGCTCTACGCCCCCATCCTCCCCCACCCCCAAATTAAAACTTTATAACCAGTCACACCTCACAATCCCAGTGCAGCTCTTCCTGTCCCCCTGTCCTGTCCTCACGCTTTTTATAAACACCTTTTTGCACCGAGAACGTCTCACGAAGTCTTTGTTTTGTTTTGTTTCTTAGTTTATTTATTTTGAGAGAGATACAGGGAGAGAGAGAGAGAAAATCCCCAACGGTCTCCCTGCTGTCAGCACAAAGCCTGACTCTGGGCTCAATCTCACAAACCTGTGAGATCAGGACCTGAGCCAAGAGCAAGAGTCAGATGCTGAAGCCACAGAGCCACCCAGGTGCCCCGAGAATCCTTTCTGAACCTTTCGCTCCTGGCGCACCTCACATCGGCAGGTCCCTAACCTAACACTTCACCGGGGAAAAGCAGCGCTTGGCCGGACCACCTAAGACTCACGACCTGCAGCATTTATACAGAATTGATTCCATCCCGCAGATCGTGATGAGCCAGACGCCTGACATGGGTTGTCTGTCGCCGGGGTACCGACTCACCGCGAACTTAGAGGCTTAAAAGGACACACGTTTGTCACCTGACATTTCTGTGGGTGAAAAGTCCCAAAAAGGATCTCACCAGACTCAGATGGAGATGTCAACAGGGCCACCGCCCCTTCTGGAGGCTCAGGGAGACTGAGCAATTTAATCCAGGGAAACCTCACTACAGTGCAGTCGGGAGGTTTTGGCAAGGGAGCGCCTGTGTCCCACCCGCCCTGGTTTCCTCTGTCTCCATCTTCCGCACCACCAGCTACAGCAGGCAGACATCTCCTCCTCTGCCTCCTCCAGGTTGAAGGCACCCCTGTAATCCCAGGGGGCCGCCCGGATATTCCAGGACGATCTCCCCATCTCAGGGTCCTTGACCTAAGCACCTTCGCAGAGGCCCGTTGGCTGTGTGATGGATCATTTTCACAGGATCCGGGATGAGGCTGGGGACCTCCCAGGCAGGGGGCATCCTTCCGCGGACCGCCACACTATTGACTCAGGTGACAACTAATGTCAGACGCCCGCCCCCCCCCCCCCAGGTCTCTTCTAATTTCAGCAGTCTAGTAAAAGTCAAGCACACGTCAAGGCCCAAGGGAGACAAAGGCAAATCAGAAACCAGAACGCCAGGGACAGGACCAGGAAATTGCCCCAGGACTAGTCTCTTCCGAGTAGGTGCTGCTTGGCTTTCCAGACCTGGCTTTTCCCACGGAAGGGGACTTTGCTGGCAGAAATCTCCTCCAAGGGGAAGCGCGCAGGAGGGGAGGAAGGGACGGCAGAGGCAGAGTGGGGCGCCCGGGACCCCACTAACCCCTGCTGTGACCTCCGGCAGTGGGGGGAGGGTCTAAGTGAGCTCAAGGCAGGTTTCCGTGGACCCGCCCCCGCCTCAACGCGGGGATCCTGGTGCGCCCCCCCGGGCGTCGACCAGGGGGCGCCGCGGCCCCGCCCCGCCCCGCGAAGGCACCTGTAAAGCAGCAGGCACGCGGCAGTTCTCAAACGACAGGTGTGGTATCGCGCGCCCCCAGCTGCCAGACGTTCGGTCCCCCCGCTCTGGTGTCCAGCCCTGGTGCGGGGGGACTGGCTTGGCGGCTGAGCCCCTCAGGTCGAGCCATCGCACTGTGTCTCCTTCAAACCGGGCTCTGGGCAGAGGCAGAGCGAGAGACAGAGCGAGCGAGGTGTGTGGGCGCTTCTCCGGCTGGGGGACGTCCTCCCTCGTGTTCCTCTCAGGCGGGCGCAGTCGGCCCGGTGCTGGCGGGCGCAGTCGGCCCGGTGCTGCCCGCCGCGTGGGCGCCACGACGGGCGCAGGGGCCGTTGCGGGAGCTGCATGGAGAGGGAAGACGAGCGGGAAGCAAATCAGTGTGGAGGGAGAAGACGGAGGAGCCTCGCAAGGAGAGGAAGGAGGCGGGGGGCGGGAGGAAGAGGAGAAGCCTCAGCGCTGAGATCCCGGCGGGAGCGGAGCTGGGGGCAGGGAGACGGCGTGCGCGTGGAGCCGGGTGACGCGGGGAGGGGCGGGGAGTGAGGCGGGGCCGTTGCGCCGTGACCGGGGCGTGGCCTTATGGAAATGAGGCCGCGGTGGGCGCGGTCGAATTCTACCGGGCGGTAGAATTCCCCGGGCTGTGGAAGTGCCCGAGCTGTGGCTCGGCTTGTGTGAGGACGACGTGTGTGGGGTGAGGATGGTTGAGACGGGAGTGGGTGCGGAGGGTTTTGGGGTGCGGGGAGGCCAGTGACCGTGTGTGTACAGTGTGGTGCGTGTGAGGCTGGGTTGGGGCGGAGGGGGAGGAAGTCATACTTACCTGGCAGGGGAGACACCATGATCAGGAAGGTGGTTTTCCCAGGGCGAGGCTTGCCCATTGCACTGCGGGCGTGCTGACCCCTGCGATTTCCCCACATGTGGGAAACTCGACTGCATAATTTGTGGTAGTGGGGGACTGCGTTCGCGCTCTCCCCTGGTCAGCGGTCTTTCAAAGACAGGTGTCTGAGTGCTTCGTTACCTTGTTTTTCTCCTTTTTCTTACTTTTAGGTGTCTCTTCACAGGAGAGTAAATAGTTTTGTAGGCAGTTCTTTACTTGTCTTATCTTTGGTATTGGTCTCCTGTGTGGTTGGTTGTGTCTCACTTTTGGCGGTGGGAGCAATGTTCCTTGGGGGGCTCGAACTGGTCACCCTGATCCTGCTACAAAGGCTTTTTTACGGTTTTGCCTTTGTAAAAAGGGCGGGAGGGCTCTGACGTCTCACCACACACGTGGCGCCAGGACTGCAAGTGGGAGCTCACCACCTGACCTCAGCTGGGTTATGAGCTGGAGCCCAAGTCAGAAGCTTGGGATGCTTGCAGTCTTGATGCTTAACCAACAGAGCCTCCTAGGCGCCTCACGTGTTCGCATTTCTTAGGGATGGCCTCAGTGCTTTCTCTGCAGGAGGGGAGGGAAGTGGGGCTGCAGTGCTCAACCATTGCCTGGCTTCCCCATTTTCTGCCAGCAGGTACAAGGGAGCTCCCAGGAGCCTAAGGCCAGTGCTACTCAGAGCTGTCTTTGGGGAAAAAAAAGAGAAAAAAGAAAATCACTCCAGGGCTGCCTGGGTAGCTGAGTGGCTGAGCGTCCCACTTTGGCCCAGGTCATGATCTCAGGGTTCCTGAGTTTAAGACCCACCTCCTGCTCCGGGCTCACAGCTCTGAGCCTGGAGCCTGCTTTGCATTACTTGGCTCCCTCTCTGCACTGTGCGCGCTCTCTCTTTCAAAAAATAAATAAGAACCATTAAAAAAAAGAGAAGAAAAACACTCTGAAAGGAGGGGATTATATGGAAAAGACAAAAAGAATCACAGGGGGATTTGGTTGGGTTCCCACAGGGTCCCCATGGGTTGGGGGAAAGGGGACTCTCACACAACAGGAACTCAGGAAACATGCACACAGGGATTGGAGCATATGGAAGGCATTTCACACATCTGTAAACATTTTGCCTCACGTGGAAATCGTGGTATGTGCTTGGCCGTCATAAGGTGCCTGAATCAGGAAATCTGGAGGTACTCTCCCTGAGGAAAGGATGAGGCAACTACCTTTGTCCTTGCAGATCCAGAGCCTTTCTGAGCCCTGAGAGAATCTTACGTGTTGACTGACATTCCAATTCAAGATCAACGCAGAGACCCTACACTTTTAAGTTTGTTGGGTTTCCCGTGTGTGGCCAGAGGTCCCCTGGCGGAGAACAGTTGACACGCGGAGTTCAGAAGTAGGCCAAGAAACAGAATATTACCTGGATATACCACATTACTTACCGCCCTCACTAGTCTCACCGAACATGGGAGTGGGCATTTCAATACCTGGTATTCAACGAGGTTTATGGAAAAAAAAAAAAAAAAAAAAAGGAAAGTTTGGGTTAATAGTTTAAATTGTTGTGTCCACATTGAATTCCTATGGGCAGTGAAGAAAGTTTTCTAGGTTCTGAGTGTGGAAATGAGGGGCTAAAGGATAAAAAACAATTCTACAACTCAATGTAACTTTGGTAACTTAGTATCTTTCACACTTGACACAGTTTTCTTTCATTTTGTCTGATGCCCTGCTCCCGTGAGTAAGTCTAAATGTATCTGTACAAGAAAGCTGCTATCAACACGAAACGTAAAATCCATACCATTGCGTTTGGCCCTGCTTATTCCTAACGGTGTTTTAGGCTGGTTTCTAACTGCTTGTAGCCACGTTGTGGCTCACTCTGAAGGCAGCCCATTCTAGCCACAGGCACACTTCTCCTTGGCCCACCTCTAGTCTAGGTTAAGCAGACCGTCTGAGCTGGCTCCCTCACTGGGGGAAGGATGTAGGTCAAGCAGGTAATAAAGGGAAATGGAGAGAGGATGCTTAAAGCAGGCATTGTCAGGAGTGGGATGGACAATGTGGGAGGACTATGGCAATGCTAAAATAACATGCCTGGCGATATCTCTCTCACTCGCTCGCTCTCTCTCTCTGTCTCTCTCTGCAAACTTGCACTGCCCAATCAGCAATGCTGCGAGAAACCATTGTATCTCTTCTCGGAGGAAGAAAATTGGATTCCTGCTGATTTATAAGCTCAGCCTAAACACTCCACCCAGACAATTTGGACAGAAGAACAGGAACTGGGTTCCTTGCAGTTGCTCAGTTCCTTCAGTGACGCTGGCCTGGAAAGAAAGAAAGGTACCCCAGTCAACTTTCCGCATAACCATCGAGTGAGGAACCTCTTGGCAAACACACTCATGGTAGTTAGTGTAGGGAGAGTCCTTACCTACGACATGCCTGTAAGTGGGAGGGATCTCGTGTGAGCAGAACCCTGTAGGGACTCAAACATATGCCCGTGGATTTATGTAGCTTAGTGTCCTGGAAACTGCCGCATCAGTTCTGTGAGTATCAGCCTAGCAGATGACTTCTACCAGGTTCATCGACTTCAACCAGATTCATTGGGTACAAGTGACGACTTCATGCAGCACTTAGAGAGCACCTATGTTAACTCGGGGCCAGAACACGTCCTAAGGTGGGAAGAAGTTTCTTGCAGTTAGTGTTGGTTGTCCGAGATTTCTTGTTGCTTTGCTTGCGCCTCACACAGTTAATTTTATCCTTGAAAATGTACGTCAAACTTGATATCAGAGAAGATTTGTGGGTTTGGTAGGTCTGATTTGGCGATGCAGTATTTTATGTGTGTCCTTTTCAGATGGATGTGTCTGATGCAATTCTCTGAGTGTTCTTAAAGCACTCATCATGGCCAAGATAAACAGGGATAATCTGTGAGCAAAGCGACTGGTGGATCATGGATTAAATACGCAGTGGCCTTTATGGCCACATTTCTTGCTGGCACGTCTTCCAAAATCACGTATTGTTCTTTTTGCACGTGCCCATTTGTGACTCCCAAAGCCCAGAGCCACCTTTCCCTGCTACCCCTTGTGGTCCTTGTCCTCACTTCCCTACAAGTTCAGGATGATGACAGCTCTCATTAAATCCCACACAGGAGAAAGCCCATATATCGTAACTCTCTATCCCTTAGCAAATGTTAATTTCCCATGTTAGGAAAGGAGCAGAGATAAGAGAATATCAAGTACAGTGAGCACTCTTACCTTGAGGAGGTACATCGACCTTGGGGAAATCTGCCACACCACGAGTGAAAAATTGTTCCCTGTCTCCCCTGGCATAATCTTAGAGAAACGTAGCCTTAGGAGAAATTTCGGATTTCTCTTCAGCCAAATCAGCAGGAACGTACATCCCAAGAAACAAGTGGGGGTTTATAATCATTGCAGCCGGAAAGATCACACCCCACGGTCTCAGTAAGAGAGTGGTAGAAAGAACCACACATGACAGGATTGGGGCTGTGGTTGGTTGATGGCGGGGAGGCTGGAAGGAAGCAGGGTCTGCTCTACCTTGAACACTGGTAGTCTGCACGGGCCCGTCTTGACTGCGGTGAGAGTCAGCAGTCATTTCCTTACGAAAAGAGGAGGGTGTTTGGGGCGTTGTAGTTTGCACGGTGACCTGGTGTTTGTGGGGCCTGCTTGGAATAATCAGGTAGTCTTGTTGTGTCTCATTGTCTCAGGGTTCAGAGTCTCTTTGAGGTTGAGATCCTGTATCTGAGACTGTTTATTCCCAGCGTGAGAACAAAACAGCCAGGCCGGGATGTCAGCAGGGCCATTCAGGACATCAGAGGCTGGACTTGTTCTTTCTCCCTGGAAATCCCTAACCTAGAGGTCAAGAAAGAGAGCACTCTGGGCTCACAAGCTGTAGGTGCGAGCCTGGCTGAGTTACAGTGTGACTTTGCCTGAGTGTCTTGAATTTTCCTTTCTGTGGCTCAGTGTCTCATTTCAAAATGGGGCCAATGGGGTTTCTTCTACACGAGTCGTCCCCGGTGTTACAGGAGAGGTGCAGGGGAAGCACTGAGCCCAGTGCCTGGCAGGGAGTAAATACTCAGCACGTATTAGGTCTGCTCGGTCCTCTGCCGTCAGCGTTTTTATCATCTGCCTCATTCTTTTGTTTTGTTCTGTTTTCCAAATATACTTTATTGTCAAGTTAGGTAACATACAGTCAAAACAGTGTGCTCTGGGCTTCGGGACTGGGTTCCCATGATTCATCGCTTCCATACAACACCCAGTGCTCAACCCAACAAGGGCCCTCCTCCATGCTCATCACGAAATTTCCCCTCTCCCCAACTCCCACCATCAACCCTCAGTTTGTTCTCTGTATTTAAGAGTCTCTTCTGGTTTGCCTCCCTGTCTGTTTGAAACTATGTTTTCCCCTTCCCTTCCCCCATGGTCTTCTGTTAAGTTTCTGAAGTTCCACATGTGAGTGAAAACACATGGTATCTGTCTTTCTGTGACACTTATTTCACTTAACATAATACCCTCCAGTTCCGTCCACCTTGTTGCAAATGGCAGGATTTCATTCTTTCTCATTGTCAAGTAGTGTTCCCTTGTATATATAACCCACATCTTCTCTATCCATTCGTCAGGTGATGGACATTTAGGCTCTTTCCATAAGTTGGCTATTATTGAAAGCATTGCTGTAAACACTGGGGTATACGTGCCCATCTGCATCAGCACGCTTGTATCCTTTGGATAAATGCCTAGTAGTACTCTTGCTGGGTCATAGGGTAGTTCTATTTTTCACTTTTTGAGGAACCTCCACACTGTTTTCCAGAACGGCTGCACCGCTTCGCATTCCCACCAACACTGCAAGAGATTCCCGATTCTCCACATCCTCGCCAGCATCTGTTGTTTCCTGAGTCGTTCATTTTAGCCACTCTGACTGGCGTGAGGTGGTATCTCAGTGTGGTTTTGATTTGTATTTCCCTGATGATGAGCAATGTGGAGCATCTTTTCACGTGTCTGTTAGCCACCTGGATGTCTTCTTTGGAAAAGTGTCTATTCATGTCTTCTGCCCATTTCCTCACTGGAGTCTTTGTTTTTTGGGGTGTTGCGTTTGGTAAGTTCTTTATAGATTTTGGATACCAACCCTTTATCCGGTCTATCATTTGCAAATATCTTCTCCCACTTCATCGGTAGCCTTTCAGTTTTGATGATTGTTTCCTTTGCAGTGCAGAAGCTTTTTATCTTGATGAGGTCCCAATAGTTCATTTCTGCCTGTATTTCCCTTGCCTTTGGAGATGTGTCAAGTAAGAAGAGAGAGGGGGACAGAGGATATGAAGTGGGCTCTGTGCTACGTGGGCCCTGTGCTGGCAGTAGATTCCCCACCTTGAGTATTGAACTCACGAAATGTGAGATCATGACCTGAGCTGAAGGTGGACGCTTAACTGACTGAGCCACCCAGGCACCCCTAGAACTAGTAGATTTTCCAGAAAAAGGAGAAAACCTCTGATGCTGCAGACACCTTCCCCACCACCCAAAGAAGCCAATTTATATCGCATGCAGAGAAAAATCAATCTATAGTCTACATCCCCACCAAACATACAAAGCAAGGCCATATATTTTAAACCCTCAGCAAAAACTCATTGTACAAGCACTTTCTATTCACCTAAGATGTCCATGTACAAAGGCAGTAGAAAAAGAGTACTAAATATGCAACACTCAGGGAGTCTTGATTCCGTCACTAGGAGTCATTTAAAGACGAACTCTGCCCAATAAGAGAAGTTTTGACTTTTGTACAACTGATTGTCACTGAATACACTTCATTGTAGATCTGAGACAAAAGTCTGGGAGTGGAACCAGTGGGAGAAATAGGATGTAAATGGCATCCGTTTCACCGGGCGGGAACAATACTATAACAAGTGGCAGGTGGAGACAGAAGAGAAAATAGAATAATGTCAGAAGTCTGAGATCTGAGAAGTTGGGAGATCACTTAAAACTTGTGTTGTTTTCATTTATTTTTGAGAGAGAGAGAGAGAGAGAGAGAGAGAGAAAGAGAGAGAGAGAGAAAGAGACAGTGTGTGTGGGGGCAAGGCAGAGAGAGAGAGAGGGAGACAGAATCTGAAGCAGGCTCCAGGCTCTGAGCTGTCAGCACAGAGGCCGATGCGGGGCTCGAATTCACGAACCGTGAGATCATGACTTGAGCTGAAGTCGGACGCTCAACCAGTCGAGCCACCCAGGTGACCCTGTGGTTATTTATTTTTAAGAGAGAGAGCATGTAAGCGGGAGAAGGGCAGACAGGGGGGAGGACGGAGAATCTGAAGGTGGTTCTGTGCTGACAGCACAGAGCTCGATGCAGGGCTCAAACTCATGAACCCATAGGCCATGACCTGAGCCAAAGTTGGACCCTCAACCTGCTGAGCCACCCAGTCACCCCGAGATCGTTTAAATCTTAGAATGGCGATGTGACAAGTTTCACAAGTTAATACAGAACCAAACATGTCCCGCACTTGTGATGCAGTGTTCAGCCCTACATATACAACCTTTCTAAACAACAGGTGCACATTCAGACACGCATATGTACTCTTGCCCTTAGGGGCAACAGAGGCTAAAAGATACAGAGACTCAGCACTAAATACCAGAAGAGAACCAAGAACATTTACATCACGATGGTGATGGATTGGAGCCCTGAAGGAAACATAATTCACCAGTCCCCAGTGATTGTCAAAATAAACACTTTAATGATAGAGAACGGGGAGGGAGTGTTCTTTTCCACAGCACGATGCCAGCAAATACACATACACAAGGATGATACAACTAGAGTTTTTCCAACATACAAACAGATACGGTTGTGACACACTGCAGGGATCACTAAAAGATGGTAACATTGTAGAGACAGACTTTAGAGAGAGCATCTTCACACAGTCTCAGATGTTACACCCAAACAGAAGACCATGAACGATCTGATAGGCCCCCCATAGAAGGCAACCAGTGCTGCTCTCACAATGATGGTGATGGCAGACTGGAGGCTCTGGGTCTCTGGGTGGGCGGGGCTGGGACACACACTGCATTCACGAGGGAACGACCCGGGAAAAGGTTAGACTGAATTTAATCAGGAGGAAGTGATCAGACACCTTCAGGATGTAGACCATCAAGCCAGACATCTGGCCTGTCCCCTACAGACAAGGAAGTGTCACCACCACCAGAGACAGCCACAGAAAGGTGAGGAGATGTTTGGGGTTCGAAAGGACTACAAAATTACGATAGCACAATCTTCTGAGTCCTTTGGAACCCAAGATGTCTCTTCTCCTTTTTGTCGCCTTATTTGTGCTGTGGACACTGGCTGTTTGAAGAAAGACAGGCCCGATGTCTTGTTCGATGGTCAAAATTCTGCAGTTTTCTGATCCCTACCTCGTGCTCAGATTCAGGCTAAGCCTCTTCAGCGAGAACGCTGCGTACTTAATGCTGTCTGCTCCTGGCACAGCCCAGCTGGTGGCCCAGAATGTCCAGTTTGACATGGGGTCTATTGCCACGTTGCTCCAGCCTCCGCTTATCCGCAGGATGGAATGGAGAGGGGCCAGACTGAAGGTGTCTCACAAGGGCGTGTGGTCTGGGCATTGGTTGCCTCGGCGACTTATCACGACTGGAGTCAGAAGAGCGAGAATTCCTCTCACGAAACCAGACTTTTGGAGTAAAAATCCCAGAGAGTGGCTTGTGATCGAGATGTCGATTCTCAGCAAAGGATCCCTCGCATGTTCTGTTTGGGCTTTAGCTTGATTTGCTGCTTTAGAGTTCTTTTCAGCAAGTGGAGAATGATGGGGTTTTATGATGGGGTTTCGTTTAAATGAGGAGTATCTTTTCTTAGTTCCTGAAGTCCTTGGTATCTGAGACAGTGAGAGAGAGAGACAGAGGAATCAAATGTGAGTCTTGTTCAGGTCCTGCTGACGGCTGAGCCTGGAGGGATGGCTCCGTGGTGACAGAGGCCAGGGGCGAGCTGAGCCCCCGTGCAGAGAAGGAGCTGAAGGGGGGTCTGCAGGCAGGCTGAGGGGGAGAGTGAGAGCCACAAGCCTGAAGCAATAGCCCCCTCAATTGCATCCAGCCTACACTGTAGGATGCAGGGACCCCTGTGCTCCCCGCAGCAGGCGCCTGGTGGCATCCCAGCTCAAGGCTGCCCTGAGCTGTTGCCAGGTCCCGACCATCCCTCCCTCAGCAGCCACCTCACCCTGGAACCCCCTTCCTCAGAAGCAAAGTGATGGCTTTCTCATGTGTCCCACGGAGGCATGTGCTTAGCCCCTGACACACACGTTCAGAAACAGACTGCCGAAGGCAGGAGGGGGCCCTCTGCAGACAAACACACCCCTTCTCACCCTGCCCTGGTCTTCTGAAGGGGGAGGCCAGGCTATGGAACGAGCCCCAGCACGTGAGATGCAACAGGGGCCTCAGACGATGTCCCCGTTCAGTCCTGCCGTGTGCAGATGAGGAACCGTGGGCCAAGGGGCTGATAAGGACCACCTGTAGCCGTGTGACCTGTGCCTGACACCCTGGAACTGAAACCCAGGCTTCGGGCCCTTCCCATCCTTGTGGGGGTCGGGAGACGAAAGCCTCCGATCTGGGGGTGTGGGCAGGCAGTAGACGCTGTTGGCCGCTTGGCTGGACGGAAATAAGGCTTTGCACAGAAATCCTGCCCCAAAGGGGCCGAAAAGAACCCCAAAGGGAGAAACTCCAAGAGGAATGACGAAAAGAGTGGGGAGTGTACCCAGGGCCTCACCCCCTTTTGCTCAGGGACCCCAACAGCCCCTGCAGGGCACCTCACGCCAGGATACACCTGAGGGAACGTCTAGGAATATTCTCAGTGGACACACTCGGAACTCTGCAGAGAAAACGGAAGAGCCTTCCTTTTACTCGTCTAGGTTCTTCTCGCACGTTTCCCAAACTGTCCCTGAGGAGAGTCTCTCGGTGTTGACCCTAATGTAAACGAGGGCCTGCGAAGGGCAGAGGGAGACCTAAGCTTCTTTACTGAGGTTTTATATAAGGAGAAAGTTTGAGTAAAACATTTCCTTTCCATCTGCAGTGCACCTGTCAGGAGGCTGGGAAACGCATTTTAGTGAAGAGTCAACCGTGATTTTCATTGCACGAGGAGGAAAAAGAGCCCTGAATTCCGTTACTGGTAATCAGGGGACGGACTGTTCTTACACTGGGTTTCTAGGCAACATTTCTTTCTTACTGCATCCTCTAGTATAAAAATTGTGAGACACTTGGATCCAGAAGAGCGAGTATTCATCGAATTCATTCATGTGTCTTTGTCCTCTTCTTTCTCTGGGCTCTGTTGAGGGAGGAATGTCAACTCCATCAGGGGCTGATTCTCAGCTTGTCCACAAAATGAGTGACACACACACGGGATCCTTCTATCTGGCTTATGAACATCCTATAGCTCCACAGTCCTTCTGATTCCTAGGTGCATACCAGCAGAGCTTTAAAACATCTCCCATTACCACACCCCAGCCCAGAATGTTGAAATCAAAATCTCAAGGGATTGGGTGACGGCATTCACGTGAGTTCAAAGCTCAGTCAGTGTTTCTTTCACGACAGCGTGATTTAGAACTATTAGCGAAGCTACTCTGTTTCAGACCATGGTGTTCTTGTCCTCATCTCTGCCACCATGACGATACCGGCCCTAAAGATTTTGGTCTTCCTTCGGACACCCTCCCATGAATCCCCGTTCTCCGCTGGACTTGTATGAGGCACAGATTGTCTCGTGTTCCCCTGGATCTCGCGGGGACTTCACAGAGCTGCCCAGAGTTAATTCAGTCAATGCTCGCGTATGTGCTCTGGCCTGAGAATCAACTCAGTTCCTTTCGGTGGATCCTTTTATGAACCAGCTGGGCATGTAGACAAGGTAACGGCAGTGAAAAGGGAAGACAGGTGGATGCCTGAACACCTCGTGTCTGTGCAGGTTGGAAACCTGGCCTCTGCATCTGTGTTTGGCCAGTGTCCCTGTAGAGTGCCATGACTGTCCTCCACTTGATGCCAGCTCTCTTGAGGTCCCAAGGTGTGGGTGGACACTGAGTCCTGGAAACCCCACACACATTAGCACAGGCCTGCTCACCTGGGGCCGAGGACAAACCTGACCCCAGGCAGGCCGTGTGGCAGTCCCAGAGGTGACCCATGATGTCGTGGAGTTTTTGTCGGGGTGCTCTTTCTCCTCAGTTTTAACACTTCTTATTCACGTGGGGAAGCTGAGGGGTAAGTGTCGTTCTAGGTCGTGTTCCCGGAAACACCCCAGAGGAGAAGCCATGTGCAAGAGACATTAAGACGATGTTCCTGATGGGGCGTCTAGGTGGTTCAGTCGGTGAAGCGTCTGACTCTTGGTTTTGGCGCAGGTCACAAGCCCACAGTTTGAGGGTTCAAGCCCTGCATCTGGCTCTGTGCTGACAGTTCAGAGCCTGGAGCCTGCCTGGGATTCCCACCCTCTCCCTCTCTTACTGCCCCTCCCCGACTCGTGCAGTCTCTGTCTCTCTGAAAATAAATGACTTTAAAAGAAAAATTAAGGGAAAAAAAAGACCATGCTTTGGGAGAAAGAGGTCATGGAGCTGGGGAAGCAAGGAAGGAAGTCAAAGAAGCCAGGAAAGTGGGTGCCTTGTGCCAGAGTGCCATGTGTTTGGCCACACGTGTAAATGATGCCGGTCTGCTGAGGGGGGCCGTGGGGCCTAATTCCCGTGGCCGTGAGGACATGGGAGAGGGAACCCCAGGACAGCCCCCGTGGGGACACAGCACAGCTCACATGCCACAGCTGATGGAGATGGGAGGGCCCCCAGGGTGGCAGTCCCCGTGGCAAACAGAGGCAGGACCAGACAGAGGCAGGACCAGTCAGAGGCAGGATCAGACAAAGGCAGCGGCAGCTGGCGGAGGGACCAAACGAGGAAGAGAAAAACAGTTTGGGGTGTGGGAGGAGCTATAATCTAACACAGCAACAGGAATCCATACTCCAAGAGCCACGGACGCCATTACCTCTGTGCCCTAAGCTTGAATGCCACGGAATCTGCACGCGAGTCTGCCCTCGCCGAACTGCACTTTTCTCTTGATCATCTTCTGTTTCATCACACCCAGGGCATTAACGTGGCCAAAGACTTGACCTGCACACTGGTTGGCCACCGAGCCCTCAGCAGCGTCACCCTCCAGCTTGGGAGGGATCTTCACACCCATGGAAGCTTCCAAACCCTGCTCTGAAAATAAAAGCACATCAACAGGATCCACTGTTAGTCGTGATCTTCCTGTGACTAAATCCTCTACCTACGCTGACATCGAATAAGGACGGTGGGCAGGACGAGAAAGGCCATCGGGAAGTTCACGTGTGAGGGGCGCCGAGGGACACGCTTTGATTACAGCCTGTGTTGTTGACCTCTCTCACGCTACCCTGTAAGGATAAGAGCGCGGGGAGGCCAACATGCCCCCAGCGCCAAAAGTGAAATTGAGAAAAGTAGAATTGGTCAAAACACACAGTTCTGACAAAGAAGAGACAAAGGCCAGGAGGTGGTGCTCGAAAGAGGCTGTCCTATTCAAGGGAGGAGTCAAAGTTGAAGGCAAGCCTTTTGAGAGTCACCGGGGAAACCAAAGCTGGGGAATTTACAGAACACGCCCCAATACTTGATATATTTCATATATGTACACTATGCAGAGCATACACACCGAATACACGTAATGTGTGTGACGTAAGACGTAATATGTGTGTCTATAAGCACATTCTTATCTAATTGAGTAAATGGGCAGTTAAGCGTTGGGGGACATCGAGCATAAAGTTCTAAACACTCTTCAGTCAGTTGCAAGTGGAAAATATATACAAACTTGAGAAGGATGAGAAGAGTTGTGGCAAGAAACAGGTGACCTTTTAAGCACCGAGGAAGAATTACAGGCTGAGAATCAAACAGAGTAAAACCACCTGCCCCAGAGTGATAGTTTGTCTTCCTCCAAATTCATCTGTGGAAACCCAATTGCCAACGTGATGCTGGGTGGGGTGGGCCTATGGGAGGCAGATCCCCCCATGAAAGGGATCTGTGCCCTATGAAATTGACCCCACAGAGCTCCCTCACCCCTCCACCCTGTGAGGACAGAGCAAGAAGGCGGCCACACATCAGCAGGAAGGAGGTACCACCAGGCGCCCAATGTGCCACTGTTCGATTTTGGTTCTACTCAGCCTCCAGAACGGGAGACACAAATCTCTGCTCTGACTAAATCACCCGGTCTATGGCATTTTTGTTATCACAGCCTGAATGGACTAAGAAACCCTCCTTGGACAAAAGTCTGGCATGGAGCCCCGTTTCCTGCTGAGGCCTGTGGGGAAGGTGAGCCACAGAGAGGGACTGAGCCAGCAGGAGAGTCTGGGCCGGGACCACGGGAGTCAGGGAGAAGTGGCAGAGAGGCAAGAGGGAGAAGACAGTAAGAATCTCCCGTCCTAAGCCACCTGTCAGGGCTGTGCTTCCCTGAACTCCCACTGAGGCGTCCTCTGGAGCATCTCCACGGGGCGACAGGGCTGCGCCCTCATCACCTCACTTGGGAACTGTGTCTCCTCTTTTCACAGATGAAGTTGGTGCCTGAAGAAGGAGACCCAGGCTCCAGGAGGGGACACCAAGGGTGGGAGGGTAAAGACGACACAACCCAGGGGAACGCTGAAACGCTCGGTCTTCATGAAATGTGAGCTGACGCGGATCCTGATGACAACAAAGCTGGGGACGTGCTCGTGGAGATGAGGCGGGACAAGAGGAACTAGGTGAAGTATCGGAGAACAGAGTGTGCACTTTAGGAAACTGGCCCCTTATAGTTGCAGAGAAGGGAAACCAGGCAAATGCATGGGAAACTGTCGTGGGGCCAGTATTTCCACCGTTACTGTGAGCGCCTAACAGGGAATATCGGCTGCCTGATGGATGTTGAAGGAGAGCAAACACTGGCCCACAAGCCTTGCTGAGAGAGTCCGGGAAGATGGGGTCCAGCGAAAGCGGAGCCAGGTAAGGACAGCTCTGGCACACGTGAAACAATGCCATGGAACCATTTTCCAAGTGTTCAGACGCCACAAAGCCACAAGAATTACGCATTACAGATTCATCGATGTTCTCAAGCCATTTTGCTCACTCGGGTCCCTGGAAATTATGTAGCTTCCTGCTCCCAGCATTGATGGGATGGAGATCCCATTTTCAATGGTTTCAGATGAAGGGACCGAGGGGGACATACATGAGATGATGAATAACGTGGCCAGTAAACAGCCAGGAGGCTGAAACCATGGCACCTGGGCAGACAGAGCTGACCCTCACCCCCAAGCTCTTTGGAGCTGGAGCGTTGTGAGTTTGGAGCTGGGCAAAGCAAGCCTGCAAGAGGCCCCATTGCTGCCTGCGCCCACAACCCTGTGACTAGAGCTTCCTACTCCCCCCCGCACCTCTCACCTTGGAAGAGCGGCCGTTGGCTCCCAGAAACCATCGTGGCTGCCAGTCTCCTGATGGCGGGGGAGGGGCGGAGCCTGGCTCTGCGGTCACCACAAGCCAACTGCTGGTCCGGCTGCCCTGGCACAGAATTGGCCACCTGGGTATCTGACTGTGGCGGTGCTTGTGAAGCTTGCACCTCCGTCCTTGGGAAAGTCAAGTTTCCACTCGATGGCCCTTGGGGACCGGGCACCTGCATCGGGGCTGAAGCAAGAAGACACTTCAATGGACAAACCCCAGTTTTCTTAACTCAGCACTGCCAGAACTTCCATTTGTGATGTCCTCCCGCCTCGTCCCCCACCGTCTGTGAGACCAGCCAGTGAGCAGGTACAAAGGCAGACATCATGGATACGAAGGCGATGTCACCGTTGTGTGCCTGGGCATGCTGAGATGGCAAGTGTCCAGGACGCAAAGTCCCTGAAGGGAAGGTCACCCCCTGGAGTCCAGACGGCTTTGTATGGGAGGCGGGCTCATGCCTATTATTCTGTAGTAGTACCCTTCGTCCTACAGCCTAGAGAGAAGGTTCTAGAGAGGCCTCAGGGCAGAACGAGAAAGTACTGCTGATATGTGCCCCAAAAGAAAAAAGAAGAGGGGCAGAATTTGGCCTCAAGGCTTCAGATGCCTGTTTCTCCCTGGCTGGTCCCAGTGCAGGGAGGCTGGGGCAGGGCAGCCCTCCTGGGGCGCCCCCTGCGGCAATCACAGCCCACACACACTGTTCCCACGTTCCCACCAGAACCTGCATCGGGGACGGACTGTGCATAATGGAGACGCTGCCTTCATTCATCTCCGCCCATCCTCATAGCCTCTCATGGCCCAGGCTTAATGCAAGGCCATGTCACACGCATCACCCTCCTGAGACGCGTCTTAACCTGTCCCATCCCTGCCCCCATGGAAACCCAGACCTGGCTGTCAGGGTCTCTGACACAGAGCTCTGCAGGGTTACCAGGGTGCCAGGCAGCCAAGTGAAGAGCCACCATGGGACCCCTAGTGAGAACAGAAATCGTCTGGGACCTCTCAGCTCTGATTGCTTTTCATGGAGCGTCTCCTGCAGACCTTGAGCTCCTGGAGGGGCTGGATGAGCCCTGGCTCTGCTCACACCACAAAGTGCACTGACAGGGTAGGAGCTGGCACTCCTGCAGGGTCACAGGGGTCGTTGGGGGCGTCTAGCAACTGTTCTCTTTGCATTTACAACTGTTTCAGATCATTTGGGTAGAACTGGGTGCTCTGGTACACAGGGAGGCGGGCGCCCCAGGAGAAACAACTAGCAGCTCAGCAACGATTTAACAGATGCAGCCAATGTGGAGCTGACCACAAACCTGTGTGGAAAGCCAGGGAGTTTGTAGGAAGCCACACAAGAAATACAATTGGCAGCAGAATTGCACAAGTAGCAGTGGTCTCCTTTTGGAACAAAACAAAATCAGGAAAAAACAAAGGAGGACTGTCACCCAGCTGTCTCCGGGTAAGATAGCGGTGGCTGAGATTCTGAACCGTTTTTTCCCTTTTCTCCATTTCTCCTCTCGAGCCTCACTTGGTACCAACAGCCTGCATGTTGGACGGGGCCGGGGGACAGAGGCCAGCCTGGGACAGAAGGAAGGAAAGGGCTCTGAGCCACAGGATGCCTTTCAAAGAGTGAATCCGAGAGCAGAGTTCAAACCGGTACGAGCCTACGGGGCCTGTTGGCAGGGATGCAACTCTCAGCCGATTCAGGTTGTTGAAGACACAGAGGACAGGCTTCCTGGGGCCCCAGCAGGAACTTCGTGCCCCTCACAAGAACAGGACTCACCATCTACATCCACGCCCAAGAAGACTTCCTGTTTGTCAAAGGTCAATGAGGCACTCCTATAAGGCCTATAGGTGTCTGACAGGTCATGGCCAACAGAAGCAGTCAAATTGCATTCCCCCACTGAGTCCTGTGGGTCTTCATCCTCTGGGGCCACTGGCAGCTCCCTGCAGAGCCTGGTGTTGCTGGGAGGACGAGACATGCAGAAAGAAGGTTTAGTCAACATGCAGTGCCAGCTAGTTTTGAGGGCAGGGCGGAGGGACTGGTCACAGAACACAAGCAGGATCCCCACAAAGGGAAATGAAGCAGTCTGCCTGCAGCTGGGCCACAGTGTGGGTGCACCCGGATAGGTGCGGGGGGGGGGGGGGGATGGGGACAGGCAGGTGCTCAGGGCATGGCCAGAGCGCCAGCTTATGGGGCAGGAGTGGGAACCACCCCAGGGCACAACAGTCATGACCCACAGCACACCAGAAGACGATAAAGCACCATCAACACTTTGGCATACACTGTGTGGACATTTACACAAAGCACCAAGAGAACCCCAGGCTAAGGCAGCATTGTAGACTCCTGGATATCTCGTGGGCCCAAGGCCGACGTGTCTAAATACTGAGACGGGAAAACTGTTTTCCTAAAACCATCCTTGCTGTGAATGCCCGCCAATGTGCTAATGGCAACCGGCAGAGAGAGCTGTGCATCTTACACGGGACCTAATACGAGGAGAGACCGGGAGAGTGCAAGGCATCCTGGGACTGCTTAGTCCACCTGCGTCAGTGAACGAAAGATACTCCATTTGAGAGGGATTAATAACGGGGCCTATGCGAGTACCACATGACACAGAGGACCTTGCTGAAGGACCACCTTGTGGGTGTCGGAAGGGATGAAATAGGTGCATTTAGCTCTTTCTAGATTGGCCTAGATCTGAGATCCCCAGATGTCACCACTGAATTAAAGCCCATGATTCTTCAGAGTTACCTGGGGCATGTCGGGTCCTGGTCTTCTTCATCGCAAAGATCATTATGATTGTCTACAAGTAAATACAGACCGGCCAGTCACATAAACAGAGCAGCACTTGGACATGAAAATTAAGTGTCCCACGCAACTAGCACACGGGCACTAATGTCCTTAGTTGGGCAGCAGGGCATTGAGAGAAATAATCCAAGAGGCCTCAAGCAATGCCTTGGGAACATGCCTTGGCTAGCTTTCCTAAAGCATCGGGCAGGATTTCCCTGATCTGGTAGAGCCCCATCTCAACAGTCCGTCTGCAGAGGTCAACCTCTGTTTTACCGCAGATTCCGGGGAACGGCTTACCTGCATTCTCAAAACGTACTGCAAACTTCTCTCACTAGCTTCCCTCATGAGATACTCTAGGTGGCAGGGTTTTAGGGAATTTCTACAGAGGCCAGACTGATGCACGGAATCTGCAGACCCTCAAATCAAAGGAAATCTTTTGTCCGTGATCCCTTTTGCTACACAGGCACATGGGCCATGCACGGGGTGGGGCCATGCCGGGGCTCAGCTATGCTTCAGGGAAACGTACAAGCAAGCTGATGGTGGAGGTGGTTATGTCCTGACACTCAGACGACGACTTAGGGAAGACAACCAACACAGAGGACACGGACACTGGGGACCAGAGCAGTGAAACCAGGGAAACAACACACCCAAAGACATGGGTAAGGCTGACATCGCCTTGACAGGCACAAAACTTCAAGGAATATTGTTTGGGATGAAAGTGAGAGGATGGCAGTTGAGGAGACACAGTGTGTGGAAATCAGGAACAAGACAGACTCCTCTGCGTGTGCCTCACAGATGAGTGTGAGTTTGTCACACCCGCCCTGACCCCAATGTCCTGACTTGTGTCAGGAGCCACAGGCATGGCCTGAGATGAGGAACAGAGGGCAGGGCCCTGATGCATCTGATGTCTGTGCTTAGAAGTCTATCCTAGAGCCTGACTCAGATCCATATGTCTACAGGGCTGAAACACCTGGATAACAAATTCCAACATAAGCAGAGTAGGGATACCCAACTATGGGGTCGACTTGGGAGTCCAGTTGGAGCTTTAGCACCTTCGCAGTGGAGGACTCACTAGCTGCTTCCAGAGCAGGACAGACATCCAGATCCTCATATGAGTTGATGTTGGCCCTCCTGTGTGTCCAGGGGGAATCAGATAGGTCAGGCAGAGCTGAGTAAGTCAAATAGCGTTCATCCAGTGAGTCCTGTTGGACATCCTGCTCTGCACTCTCCTGCAGCTCCCTGCAGAACCTGGTGGGGAGGGGAGGTCTGAAGATTAAAACAGGAAAAGTAGACACCACAGCATCTTACTGGTTTTCACGGGGAGCCGAGAAGTGTAGTCATAACGTAGGGGCAACCCCATTATTGACAGGGAAAACTATCTTCCTGTTTCAGGGGCACAGTGGGGATGCTATGGGGGCAGGAGAGGCAGAGAGGGAGAGACAGGGAGACGCGCGCGCGCACACACACACACACACACACACACACACAGAACAGAGGTGTTCAGGGCACTGGCCACAGAACCAACTTCTGTGCACCAAACTGAACTACTGTGGAATGGATGTCATGACTCACAGCACACATGGAGAATCCTAAACATGAGTTCAACCCTTTTGCATAAATTTTGTTGATATACATTCAGTGGCTAAGTGAACACATGTTAAAAGGCATCATCCACATGGAGAGATTTGCATCTTCAAGGACTCTTTCTCTTACTATCGTGACATCACGTGAGGTTTTTTGATTTTTTGGCAGTTATCCATTTGCTACAGCAGATCCTCAAAGAGGTAACACCAGAGAGACAGAAGTAGACACGTCTGTCACTCTGGTGTTTCCCAAAGGAGAGATCAGGGCAATACAGAGCACCTCAGGGAGTGACAATTCACCTACTTCAACTGACTGCCCGTTATCGAAACTGAGGGATCATTAAAGGAACTTATCCACATAATACATGAAGACACACGTCATGGCCAAAAAAGATATTCTGAGACTGGAGAATGGATGAAATAGGTAAATTTGGCGGTTTCTGTTTTTCCTGTGAAATGTAGAGTTGAACCACTGAAATAAAATCCCATGATTCCTCAGACTTACCTGGCGCATGTCAGGTCTTGGTCTTGTTCCTCCTCTTGATGGGTGTGATTTTCTGCAAATAAATACAGACGGGGCCAGTCACGTTAAACAGATCCCTGCTTGCACATTAGTAACCCAGTGTTCGGTGCCACCCGGGGACTCAGCGATGCTCAATGAGAGCACAGGTTGAGTGAGAAATATTTCAGGGTATCTCAGATAGTGTGACAACTGGCTTGATTTCCTGGCCTGAGCCACTGGGAGAAATTTGCTCTCTCCAAGAGATCATCATCACAAGTTCCTCTGTTTTGAGTCTGTGCAAACACTTTCAGTTCTCTTTTTCACACAGATTCTGGGGACCTGGCCTCTCTACCTTCTAAAAGGATACGTGCAGTTTTCAGCCTTCTCTCGTGAGATACCTGGCTGGTGACGGCTTAGTGGAATTTATACACTGAGATGGAACAGAGAGCGTGCAAGTACAAAGCCTCAAATTAAAATGAGTCTTTGAGCGACACAGAAACCTTGGCGCAATTCCTGTGATGAGGGAATGCCAACGCACAGCTCTACTCCTGGAAACACACAAACGAGCTAACAGTAGAGGCACCTAGTAGGGTGGGTTTTCAGACGAGGCTTAGGAAGACAAGCCAAAGCAAAGAGATAGAGAATGAGGCTAAGAACAGGAAAGCCAAGGTTACATCTTTCACCCTGGACAAGGATTCCGACTGACTGTGGCAGGCATGGATTCTTAAAGGACCTGGCTCAGAGATGAAATGTGGAGCATGAAAGCTGAGAAGAGGCATTGCATCCAAGGTCTGACAGACACCTTCTATGGTCGTGTTGCTGAGGCGAGTCGTATCTGTCATGCCGCCCTTGGGTCCAATGACCTGACAGTGAAGCCCAGGGGACATGGGCATGTCCTGGGAGTAGGAAGGGAGAAGAGTTCCCTGACCCACATGATGTCTGTGCTTGAAACTCCATCCATCCTGGAGCCTGGCTCAGATCAAGATGTGTGTACAGGGCCTGCACACAGGGATGAGCTCTCTCAGCACAGCACAGGTGTGGGGCACAAAGACCAGGAGATGTACGGGGCAGTCCAGCTGGAGCTTGATCACCCTGACAGCGGAGTACTCACTGGCCATTTCCAGAGCAGAAGAGACTTCCAGTTCCTCAGGGAAGAAGATGGCGGTGCTCCTGTAAGGCCAGTAGGAGTCAGACAGGTCAGGAAGAACCGAATATGTCCAGTAGCGTTCATCCAGAGAGTCCCATGTGATTTCCTCCTCCACCACCTCTAGCAGCAGTCTACTGAGCCTGAGGCAGGGGCAAAACTGAAGATTAACCAAAGAGGGATCTGAAATCCTACGTCCTGTCTGGCTTTGATGGAAGGCAAAAGGCATTTTCACAAAAGCAAAGAGAGTGCCTCATTAATGAGAGAAACAACTCTTCTTTTTGTGTGGGACAGGGTGTGTCTGTCACAGGGGCGGCAGACAGAAAGGACAGTAAGTGCTCTCTACACTGGCCACCTAGCAAGCTGATGAGGAAAGAGCCTGAATGAGCACCGTGCCATCCAGTCCTGACTCAAACACACAGAGTCACAGGACAGCAGTGGCTCCCTCCCTTCCGTTCAAATGCCCTTGAGTCCTGCATGGAGTGGCCCAGTGCGTGCAGCTTCGGGGGCCGGCTACTGTCTCAGAATTCTCATGCCATGAAGGCCTGTCTCTCTCAATATCACGGCATGATGGCACATTTTAGTCTAAGTACATTCTTGCTCTGAAATACATGCCCACCTGCTAAATCGAACGGGGCAGCAAGTAGATTGCCTTTCTCTCGAATGCTGGGGAGAATGGTGAGTGCAGGAATCCCTGTGCCTTTAGCTCACCTGGGCCAGCTGACTGTGTGTTACTCAACTTGAGTCGTAATTAAGAAATGGGAGCGATACAAGTACCACAATGAAAACAGAAACCATTGTGAAAGCGGATAATTGGCCATCGACCGAATGGATAACATGGTTCTATCCAGCACTTTCTGCCTTTCCTTGGTTCTGAGGTCTGCTGACGCCACCACTGATTCCCCAGCCCCCAAGTATTCAGAATTACCTGGGGGCATCTGACTCTCGCCCTTTCAGCCCCTCGTGACCCATTTGGTTGTCTGCAAATAAATGAAGAGAAAGAGTTCCATTAGGCAGATTCCCCTCCACAAATGCTCACTCCCATGTGCCGTGTAGCAGAAAACAGAAATAGAAGCACAGTCATAACAGGCAATTGTGAGAGAAATCATTCAGGAGGGATTCAGTAGGGCCCTGGAAAAAAATCACTGGGATTGCTTTCTTGAGCAAATAAATGTCCCTGATATGACAGGCCATGATCACAGTGTCCTAAGACAGGTCAACACACACAGAAAATTTATCCTTTTTCCCAGAGATCTTGGGGAAGGACCTGGCTGCTTCCTAGACCATTGCTGCAATATTCAGGCTTTTTCCATTTGAAATGCTTCAGGCTAATGGTTTTGAGGAATCAGCCGTTGAGATTAAACTGACCATTGGAATCTACACACCATCAAAGCAGAATAATCTTCAAAGCTGCAAAGCACCAGGGGCCGTTCATGGGGTCGGGAAGTTCCAGGGCCCTGCCTGGCTGCAGAGAAACATACAACGTATGATAGACGTAGTCCTGTCCTGGTTCTCAGCTGACTTGAGACAAGAAGAAAAGGAAGAGACAGACCAGGTAGAGACAGTGAACCTGGATCGTGACATTTCCTATGATATAGAAAAGGCTTCCAACAGCCTTGGGTGGCCATAGATATTCAGAAACATGGTTCAAGGATGGAAATCAGAGCCTGGCAAGAGAGATAAGAGATTAATCCAAAATTTGGAGGTCTGATAGCGACCTCCTGTGCCTGGGGTAGAGAGGTATAGGAGTCTGGCAGGACCACCTTCAGAGCAGCGATGGGCGGCGGCTCAGACACAAAAGTGCCATGGCTTAGACATGAATCGAACAAAGCTCACTGACTCATGGAATGTCTTATTTCAAACTCAGTCCTAGAGCCTGGATGGAAACTGTCTGTGAGTACATGGTCCACTTCTGCGGGTTAAATCTCGTAGTCTACACAGGGTGTGTGCAAACAAAGATTATGCACCCTACCTGGGGAACTGGGTGGAGTTTCATCCCCTTTGGAATGGGAGCATTCACAGGCTACATGCAGAGCAGAGCCGAATTCCTGTTTATCCGATGGGAACGTGCCATCCCTGTAAGGCTGGTAGCAGTCACGCCCTTCTTGGCCAATGGAAGGTGTCAAAACACATTCATTCAGCGTGTCCTGGAGGACTTCCTTCTTTTCAGCTTCCGGAAGCTCCATGCTGTGCCAGGTGGGGCAAGAACGACAGAAGAGGAAACCAGGAGGATCAGACACCATGGCTTGCTACCTAGCTGGTGTGGATGGGAGGCAAGGGAGTGGTCGCAGAAAGGAAAGGGACCATAGCCTTGAGAGACAAAAGGTTATCCTACAAGAGGCAGAGTGTGGCCAGGAAGGGGTGGGAGAGAAGCAACAACAGATAGATACTCAGTCCACTGGCCACATAACGAGCAATGAGGAATGAGACTCGACCATCCCAGTATGGTACAGTCACGAGACGAAGGACCAATGGGAGTCCATGCCAGGGGCAACCGCCACGTGCCTGAGTCATGTTGAATTTAACATAGACTGATCAAGCGGTTACAGCTCTTGAGTCACTGTGCCCTGCAGAAACTTGTGCCCTCCAGGCACTTTTCTATTCATAGTGTCACATGACACCCCAACTTTTTGGTTTTGGTTAGGTAATGCCGTGTGAATTTTGCCAGCTGTGTGTCTATCAGTTCCTTTGCTGGTTACCTTCCTACCAGGGACCTTTGAGAACTGTGTAGAGATGCGTCTCCTCCTGGTGTTCATTTACAGGAGAGAACGGGTACTTTGTGCGTACGGGGAATCCTAAGGCTGCTGAGTTCATCTGGGGCTCCCCAGACAAGCAGCCCCGCGACAGCAGACAACCGAGGGAACAGGGCCATTTGCCGCTGAGGGAATTCAATCACTACCATCTGCAGCTCTGCTGATCCCTGCATCTGCCACCTGGACTCTTGTGACCGCACCTACTGTTCTTTCTGAGTCCCTATCCTTTTTCACCCACACATTACCGGGTCCCCAGTATTCATTGTTACCTGGTGGTGAGGGATTCTTCTGCTTGTTCATCCTCCTCCTCCTCCTCCTTCTCCTCATCTTCTGCAAAGAAATTCAGAAATCTCCCGTCAGCGAGCTCCCACATCACCACTATAAACACAGTGGCTTATATGCCCTAGCGACATAATTATCTATGCATGACTAACTCTTGTTCTGAAGCTCCAGGGCACTGCCCTTGAGAACCGTTGCGGTATGGATTTCAGATCCAGCAGGGAGTGTCTCTGATTCGGAGGCTCACCATGACTGAGACTGGGCAAAAGTTTAAACTGTCTCTTGTCCAGATCCGTGGATGCCTGTCCAGTTTCGATCTGACTTCTGCGAACAGTGTCTTGCAGGTGCCACAGTCATGCCACAGGCACAGGCCCTGTGTGCTCCCAGTGCTCACGTAGAGTCTCCTCCTTGCCCCGAGGACAGCACAATCACCCGGTCCCAAGTCCCTCCACATGTGGACTCACGGGTCCCCAAGTGGACGTCAGTGTTATGGACGGGCCGTCTGTATGAAAAGTGTTTCAGTCTAAACGACGTTCCGCCTCCAAGGCCTACTACATCCAATACCTCATTCACCTCCACACAGTCAGGGGCTTTATTTTTCCTGAAGCGCATTCGTGAACTTTCCGCATGTGATCACCACAGCTATGACAGGTTACTTGATAGATAGATGAGGAGACAGTAATGGAGAAAGCGAAGATCACTCTCTCGCCCACAGTTCATAAAGACAGCTCCTGGGCGGGAGCCTGGAACTGCCCGCTTAGCTCAGGGCTCCCTGCACTCGAACAAGCTGCCTCCTTCCTCGTCCTCCCTTCTGGGCTCTGACACTGGTGGAGGCTGTCTCCTGCCCTAAAGGCAGTTCCCTCGGGGAGGACACAGATGGGTGGAGCACCGTGACCTCCACCCTGTGCACTTCTCCTCTCCTTTCCCACCTGCTAGTCCGGGTCCTCTGGTGGCCCCAGGTGTCACATGGAAACCAAGACAGCGCCTGCCAACAACGTGAGGGGAGGCGGGAGATGTCTGGGGAGCCCAGGACCTCGGAGCAGCTCAGTGCACTCAGGGCCTGTGGCCGCCTTACCGGGGCTGAGCTGGCGGGCAAGGCACTCTGCCAGCCTGCGTCCCTCGGCCACTTGCTCCCGGAAGCCCTGGCCTTGGGAACGCTCGGGGTCGTCGTGGGTGAGGAGGTCCTTGAGGTGCTGATCGACTGGCTCAGAAACTTCTCTCCCTTCCCGTAACTTCTGCCACAACTGGGTCAGCTCTGCAGCCTGAGCTTTAATCAGGATATGATATTGCCTAAGGTGGGACATAGAGAAAATTTTAAAACACAGAGTTGAATAGATTCTCTAAGAGCTTTCACGGACGTTTCTGTGAGAATTTCCGCAAGGAGCCCTCAAGGCCACGTTCCGGCACGTGTGTGGGGCCCTGCCTGTGACACAGAAAGAAGAAGGTAAAACGAGGCTCCTCTGTGTCGGGGAGGCTCCTTGACCTCCTTTGCACTCCTTCTTCTGTAAACAAAGCCAGGTGTCTTCCTCAACACCCGTCAGAGAGATGTCCCTTCAGCCCCTCGCTGCGGCACAGCCATTTCCCGGGAACCTACACGGTGTGCATCGTGCTGTGCATGGACCCAGCGCCAGCCACAGAAATGTGGACAGGACAGCTGGTGTGGACTACACAGGTCAGGAGAACGGCAGGGTCAAGAGGACAGCATTGTCTGAAGGAAAACATGACCGACAAGCTGTCATCCCTCAGGAGGTGACTGTGTTACAGGCAAATGAGGTGGTGATCCCACAACATTGTGAATGTGGCCAATGCCACAAATTGTTCACTTCAATTTGGTGACTTTCAGCCTAATAAATGATATTTATTGGACACAGAGTGAATGATACATGGAAGCCAATGAAAATGAAACACGACAGTCCAAAACCTCTGGGATGCAGCAAGGGCGATCATAAGAGGGAAGCATATAGCAATCCAGGCCTTCGTAAAAGAGGAAGAAAAGTCTCAAATACACAACCTAACTTTACACCTAGAGGAGCTGGAAAAAGAGCAGCAAATGAAGCCCAAAACCAGCAGAAGAAGGGAAATAATAAAGATGAGATCAGAAGTCAATGATATGGAAGTAAAATAAAACGGAACACATCAATGAAACCAAGAGCTGCTTCTTTGAATGAATTAACATTATCGGTAAGTCCCTAGCCAGCTTTATCAAAAGAAAAAGGAAAGGGCCCAAATAAATAAACTCAGGAGTGAAAGTGAAGCGACCACAACCAACACTGCAGAAATACACACAAAAAAGAAGACATTATGATGAGCAATTATATGCCAACAAATGGGGCAATCTGGAAGAAAAGGACAAATCCCTAGAAACATATAAACTCCCCAAACTGCAATAGGAAGAAATAGGAAATTTGAACAGATACATAACAAGTGGAGAAATTGAATCAGCAATAAAAAAACTCCCAGCAAACAACAGTCCAGGGCCAGATGGCTCCCCAGGGGAATTGCACCCGACATTAAAGAAGGGTCCGTACCTATTCTTCTGAAGCTGTTTGAAATAGAAATGGGGGGAAAACTTCCAAACTCATTCTACAAGGCCAGCATTAACTTGACCCCAAAACCATCCAAAACCCCACTAAAAAGGAGACTTGCAGACCAATCTCCCTGATGAACACAGATGCAAAAATTCTCCACAAGATACTAGCCACCCACACCCAACAATATATTAAAAGAATTATTCACGGGGTGCCTGGGTGGCTCAGTCGGTTGAGCGTCCGACTTCGGCTCAGGTCATGATCTCAAGGTTCGTCAGTTTGGGCCCCCATTGGGCTCTGTACAGACAGTCCAGAGCCTGGAGCCTGCTTCGGATTCTGGGTCTCCCTCTCTCTCTGCCCCTCCGCCACCTGCACTCTGTCTCCCTCTGCCTCTCAAAAATGAAGAAAAAATTAAAAAAAAAAAAAAAACAGAAGGAATTATTCACCACAATCGGGGGTGGGGGGGATTTATTCCTAGGCTGCAAGTTTGTGTTAATATCTGCGCATCAATCAACCTGATACATCACATGAATAAAAAATGGATAAGAACCACATGATCCTCTCAATCAATGCAGAAAACGTTTTTGACAAAATCCAGCATCCTTTCTTGAGAAAACCCTCAAGAAAGTAGGGATAGAAGGAACATACCTCAAGATCATATATACCGATTACAAAAGACCCACAGCTAATATCACCTCAGTGGGGAAAACCTGAGGTCCCTAAGGTCAGGAACACGACAGAAGGTCCGCTCTCACCACTGTTGTTGAACATAGTGTTGAAAGTCCTAGCCTCAGCAACCAGACAGCAAAAGAAATAAAAGGCATCCAAATCAGCAAGGAAAGAGTCAAACTTTCACTCTTTGTAGACAACATGATACGCCACATGGAAAACCGGAAAGACTCCCCAAAACACTGCTAGAACTGATGCATGGATTCAGCAAATTCGCTGGAATATGGTCAACGTACAGAAATTGCTTGCATTTCTGTATACCGATAATGAAGCAGCAGACAGAGAACTCAAGGAACTGATCCCATTTACTAGGGTACTGAAAACCACAAAATACATGGGAATGAACCTACCAAAGAGGTAAAAGATTTGCTGTCACTATAAAAAGCTGTAAAGTGTAGAAAACTTATGAAAGAAATTGAAGACACACACACAAAAATGGAAAAACAATCCATGCTCCTGGATCTGAGGAACAAATATTGTTAAAATGTCATCAGTGGGGCGCCTGGGAGGCTCAGTCGGTTAAGCATCTGACTTCAGCCCAGGTCATGGTCCCGTGCTTCGTGGGTTCGAGCCCCACGTCGGGCTCTGTGCTGACCGCTCGGAGCCTGGAGCCTGCTTCAGATTCTGGATCTCTCTCTCTCTCTGTCCCTCCCCTGTTTGTACTCTGTCTCTCTGTCTCCCAAGATAAAAGAAATACTAAAAAAAAAATGTTTTTAATCTCAATACTACCCAAAGCAATCTACAGACTCAATGCAATTCCTATCAAAAGAACACCAGCATTCTTCACGGAGCTAGAACAAGGAATCCTAACATTTCTGGACTTCAAGCCACATTATGAAGCTGGATTCATCAAGACAGTATGGTATCAGCACAAATACAGACACATAGAACAAGGGGACAGAAGAGAGAACTCAGAAATGGACCCACAAATGTATGGCCAAATAAGCTTCGACAACACATGAAAGATTATCCAATGGAAAAAAGACGGTCTCTTCGGCAAAGGGGGTTGGCAAAACTGGACAGAGACGTGTGGAAGAATGAACCTGGAGAACGTTCTTACACCGTACACAAAAATAAACTCAAAATGGATGAAAGACTTAAATGTAGGACAGGACACCATCAAAATCCTGGAGGAGAAGACAGGTGGCAACCTCTTTGACCTCGGCCGCAGCAACCTCTTACTACACATGTCTCCTGAGGCAAACGTGAACCACTGGGATCTCATCAAGATAAAAAGCTTCAACAAACAACAAGCTCAAAGGCAATCGAAGCAATGGGAGAAAATATTTATAAACAACATATCGGATAAAGAGCTAGTATTCAAAATCTATGAAACAACCTTGATCAAACTCAAAACTCAACACCCAACAAGCAAATGATCCCGTGAAGAAATGGCCAAGAGACAGAAACAGACACTTCTCCAAAGAAGACATCCAGGTGGTAACAGACACATGAAAACTTGCTCCACATCATTCATCATCAGGGAAAAGGAAAGTAAAACCACAATGAGATACCACTCCTATCTGTCAGAATGGCTAAAATGAATAACAGATGGTGAGGATGCAGAGAAAGGGGACCACTTTGGCACTTTTGCTGGTAGAAATGCAAACTGGTGCAGCCACTCTGGAAAACAGTGCGGAGGTTCCTCAAAAAATTAAGAGAAGAGCTACCCTACAACCCGGCAATGGCACTACTAGGTAGTTATCCAAAGGATTCAGAAATGCTGATTCGAAGGGGCACCTGCACCCCAATGTTACAGTACTGTTATCAACAATAGCCAAAGGATGGAAAGAGCCCAGATGTCCATCGACGGATGAATGGATTGAGAAGACATGGTACGTGAATTGATACAACGGAACATTACTTGGTGATGAAAAAGAATGGATCTGCCCTTTGCAACACTGTGGATGGAACTAGAGTGTATTATGCTAAGCCGAATAAGTCAATCAGAGAAAGATAAAGATCACATGATTTCACTCATATGTGGAATTTAAGACACAAAGCAGATGCACCAGGGGAAAGGAAGGAAAATTAAGATAAAAACAGAGACAGAAGCAAACCATTAGAGACATTTAAATGCAAAGAATAACCTGAGACTTGCTGGAGGGGTTTTGGGTGGGAGATGGGCTACATGGGAGATGGGCATTAGGGGGGCAGTTTTCGGGATGAGCACCGGGTGTCATTTGTAAGAGATGATACCCTAAAATCTCCTCCGGAAACCATTTATACACTATATGCGAACTCATTTGGATTTAAATAAATTAAAAAAAAAAAACACAAACATTGAGCGAGGCCCCGAATAATTGGAGTCCGCAATACACCAGATACTGCTGTCTTCACTGTTTGACAGATGTGTGTGTGCACCTGTGTGCCAGGCAAGTTTCTGCCCTTCTCCTGGCCCAGACCTGTCGCTGACAGGAGTCAGAGATGCCTACGGCCTCCCACCAGCCACGGAGCCCTCCTTACCTGAGCTTCTCGGTCAAGGTCTCTGCCAACTTCCCCTGCTTACACTGCAGCGTCTCCCCCAGCACGGATTCGATGATGTCTTTCAACTCTTCACACTCTGAGAACACAGACACCGGCCTCAGTGGACAAGCTACACGGGCCGCTGTGCTCGCGGCCTCCAGGGAGGGGGCGGGGTGTACCCCAGGACAATGTAAGCCCAGCATCGGGCTCTGAGCATCTCATTCCTCAGCCCCCCAGCTACACGGTATTTGATACCTCCCTGTTTTAGAGCTGAGGGAAGAGCAGCTCCAAAGGCGTGCACAGGAACTAGACAAGGTGAATGACTGGTATTTGGCAGAATCAGAATCCACATCCCCTGACACTCACCCTGATCACGGCCACTCACCCGAGCTTGCAGCCTCTCAGGTAGGACACTAAGCAGGGACATGAAGTGAGGCCCTTAGGACCACAGGACTGACTCATGGTTCCCTTGAGTTGGATAATGAGCACATATCTCAAAGGCAAAAAGTTCACCCGCATACTCTTGTGTGCACTATGGTGCGTAAAACCGGAAGGACCTGAAAGCGATACGGCCAAACACTAACAAAGCTTGTGGTGTCGGAAGCAGCAGACGGGGTGGGGCGCCTGAGTGGCTCAGTCAGGCGAGCTTCGACTTGGGCTCGGGGCATGACCTCGTGGTTCGTGAGGGCAAGCCCCCGCAGCAGGCTCACTGCTCTCAGCGCAGAGCCCACTTCTCGGATCCTGTGTCCCTCTCTCCCTGCCCGTCCCCTCCACTCAAAGCAGCAGCTACTATGACAGCAGCAGGATCACAGAGGAGGAATGTGAGGCACAGAAATCGGGGCAGGGCAGCATGGGGGGGAGCACAGGAAGACTGGCCCAGAGCCATACTGTGTTCCCTCCACCCCAAGCTCCTGGGGGATGTCTTCCTTCTTCGTCTTCACAAGTGGTTTCCCGCACTTGTGTCATGGTTATCAGGAAAGACGCAAAGAAAACTCTGCTTGTCCTTTCCCCAAAGCTCATCATCTCTCCACCTTGCTAAAGAGCCGCTTCCAACATTACTTTTCTCCCCATCAGTCATTTGTAATCCCACCTCCCCTTGTTTCATGGAAAACTCTTGGTAAGGAAACGGCAACAGTTCGGGCTCAGAGTCGTCAGGATTCCTTCCCATTGCCCCGCTGCACACGTGCCCCTAACTCAGGATTCCTCCCGCCATGGCAGCCCCCTCTGAATGAACAGGCAGCGGGCCTCCCCATTCCAGGCTGACTGTGGGGGAGGGCCAGCTCCACACACTGGCTTGGGCGGTCACCGGGGCTGTGGTCTCCCCCGCTCACCCTCATTCCCACCGGGCCACTTGACTCCTGGCCCAGGCCTGGCCCTGCTGGCCATCCTGCATCCTTGAAGGTTCCCCAGCTCAGGGAGAGACACAGGAGGGAGCGCAGATTGTCTGATGGGCCTTGAAATGCCCTCTACCTCGCCACAGGGTGTCAATGGCTACCGAGGACTCAGGAAGCAGAGCCTGTGCCCACGAAGCACGGCTTCCCTCTCATCAGGGGAGTCACTGTCTGGACGGCATCGCTCGTGGATACCGCAGTTTCAGGGAAAGCAGACCCATCTTCCAGCTCCTTGCAAGCTGGCCGTGTCCCCTGGTCCCCACCCGCGCCCCGTGTGCACCATCAGCAAGTTTCCCCAGTGAGCCAGCTCGCTGCTTTGCCAATGGAACCTCAGAGAAGTGTGACGTCATGGAGTTCATGAGTCCGATGCACGAAGGCCAGCGGTGATGCAGGATGTGACACACACACACACAGAGGATCCTGAGAGGACCAGGCATTTCCGGGTCTGCGTCAGGAATCAATCACTAGAAAGTTAACTCTAACCCCGCCCTATACAGCACTGCAAACCAACCTGGAGAAACTGCTAGTCTCGTTTTCCCCATTCTTCCCATCCTTAGCGAAATGAGAGTAAGACACCCACTTCCACTGGGTCGCCCGGGAGCTTTAGTCTGTTCAGCGCCCAACTCTTGATTTTGGCTCAGATCATGATCTCACATTCCTGAGATCGAGCCCCACGTCAGCCTCTGTGCTGACAGCACCGAGCCTGCTTGGGATCCTCTATCTCCCACTCTCTCTGCTCCACCCCGACTAACGCTGTCTCTCTCAAAACCAACAAACATACATTAAGAAATACCCACTGCTACTTTTCCTGGATTGTGGTCACAATGGAATTTATCGTGACGATGGAAATAGAGAAGACAAAGTCCGGAGAGGGCTTTCGTTTTCTCTCCACACAAAGCCAATTCCTGTCTCCAGGAATACAGACAGTCATCACTTTGGTGACCCTGGCCTTGTAGGACTTACTATATTTCTGCAGCTGGTTGGCCAGGGAGTAGGCAGTAGCTTGGGATACAAGGAATTTCTCTCTGAGGTCTCGGAAGTCCTGCTGGCTTGCTTCCAGCTTGGATTGAAGCTCCTGGTTGAGTTCCAGGAGGCTCATTTCTGTCCCTGGATCAGACACCGGGTCAAGAGGTGCTGCCATGGTGACGTGTGGCAGAAGAGGTAGAGCTGGGGACTGGGGAGAAGAAACCAAACACATGACGGGTTAAAAACAAGTGAAATCCAGTAGGTTCAATCAGGACTGAGGGGCGAGGATACAGGAATTCTTTACTTACTATTGGGAACAACTTGAACAACACCGCACAGCACTGGAGACTCAGCAGCTACAAAAAGAAGGTTCGAGATGCCAGAGTCGAGAGCCCAAGGCACTGCCTGTAGCTCAGACTCCAACCGGAATGACAGACCGAGCACCTGACGGTCTGTAGTTGCCATAACAGAATTGGAACGCGGGGGGTGTCATGGAACCTTGGGAGCCACTGCCTACCAGGTGCCAAGGCTACGCGGATACCCAAGGCTGCCTAGTCTCCCCTGAAGGTCACCACTGATGGGGACCACCCCTCAGCGGCCACTCTCAGTAGTTGTCTACCCTTGTGCTAATACCACAGATCCCATCTCTCTCTCTGTCTGTCTCTGTTTTAAGTTTATTTATTTATTTTGAGAGAAAGCACGAGCACGTGAGCGGGACGGGGTGGAGGGAGAGGGAGAGAAGGAGAATCCCAAGCAGACTCTGTACTATCTGCACAGTACCGTACGGGAGGCTTGATCTCATGAACCGTGAGATCACGACCTGAGCCAAAATCAAGAATCAGACACTCAACCCAATGAGCCACCCAGGTGCCACAGACCCCATCTCTTTCCAAACACATCTCAGCATCGTTCTCACTGTTCATTCTTGTGTGTGCATAAAAACATCAAGGCAGAAATAGTTTCCCAGGTTTTACTAAAGGGCTGTCATGAAGCCACCCCACTTCTCTTTAAGGTCAAACAGACCTTCAGGCTTTTCCAGTGAGTGAAAGATTCCAAAGTCTTCGACTGTCATGATGTTCTTCTCTGGGTCTCTCTAGTTTGTCCTCTATCCATTAAAAAGTGTAAGACATGAGGCAGAGTATAATACTAAGTGAATAAATATTTACTTGAGAAAAATGTTTTGTCCCGACTCTCACTGTTCTTCTGGCTGTTTTCCTGTGTTATGAGGCTTCCTTATCCCCTCTTGGGGCACCATGTTGGCTTTCCATTAAACTGATGTTGGATATCCCTATATCCTCGACTCCTTCTCTACGTGTGAGTTGCTTTTTTTGTTGTTTTTATAATGTCACTAAACAACCATAGTTCATGCTTGTCACTTACGGATTTCATGTGTCTCTCACAAGATCTCTTTCCAACTGTCAAAATGTTAATTTATACGTATGTCCTTGAATACATGTAGTGACCACCTACTTTGGAAACATCTATAAACTTGAGGCTATTTGATTACGTTCATTTGGCCTACCCTCATATTTAACAGAACGGAGGTTAACAAACCCTCAGTTTGCTCTCTATACTTAAGAGTCTGTTTCATGGTTTGCCTCTCTCTTTACCAACCCCCCATTGTTCATCTATTGAGTTTCTTAAACTCCACAGATGAGTGACATCATATGATATGTGTCCTTCTCTGGCTGACTGACTTCACTTCGCATAACACACTCTCGCTCCATCCACGTCATTGCTAGAACTGATACACGAATTCAGTAAAGTCCCAGGACACAAAATCAACATACAGAAATCTCTTGCGTTCCCACACATCAATAATGAAGCAGCAGAAAGAGAATTTGAGGAGCTGAAACCATGTACAATTGCACCTAAAACCGTAAGATACTTAGGAATGAACCCACCAAAGACGTAAAAGATCTGCACTCTGAAAACTAGAGAACCCTTACGAAAGACACTGAAGAGGGCAGAAAGAAATGGAAAAACTTCCATTGGTACATTAAAGTGTTCCATGGTACATTAAAGTGTACCATGCGGGGTATGGGTGGCCCAGTTAGTTAGGCATCTGACTCTCTGGACTTTGGCTCAGGTCATGATCTCACGGCTAGTGATTCAAGCCCACACATCGGGTGCTGTGCTGACAGTGTGGAACCTGCTTGGGATTGTCTTGCTCTCCCTCTCTCTCTACCCTTTCCCTGCTCAATCTCAGAATAAATAAATAAACATTAAAAAAGTAAATAAGGCGTACAATTCAATGCACAGCAAAATCAAAGTCCAGCTACCATCAAGACACGGCATTTCTTCCAGCTCACAACTTCCCTTGTGGCCCTTTGCAGTCCATCACTGTCTCCGCCTCAGCCCCAGGCAACCGCTGACCCTACAGGTGGGTTTGCATTTTTTAACAACTCTAGTAGGTGGAACGCTTTGGTGCCTACATTCCTTGGTGCAGCATAAGGATCCTGAAATCCATCCATATTACTGTGCGTATCGCCAGTTCGTGCTTTTTTATCGCTAAGTAGTATTCCTCCGAATGGCTACATCCTGTCGATTTATACAGTCACCTACTAGTGACCTCTGTGTGGTCTCCAGGCTTTAGCCACTGTGAAGAAAGCGATGGGGACTTTTCATGTACAGATCGGTGTGTGGACATATTGTGTAAATACTTAGAAGTGAAATGGGTGTTCGTGTGAGTGGTCAATGTTTAACTATGGTTCAGCCTCTCTACGGGACTGGACCAGTTTTTATTCCCACAAGTGTTGGAAACTTCTAGTGACTTCACATCCCCACCACATATATTTCCGGTCTTCTTCATTTTAGCCCATGGCGATGGACGTGTAATGCTAACTCACGGAAGCATTAACTTGTGTTGCTCCTGATGACTGAGTGTGTTCTGGAAAACTGACCTCCATGCTTTGGAGCCAAAAGATACCACAAAGACAGAGTCTGAGATAAGGAGGAACACTAACAGCTTTCTTGCTTTCCCAGGCAAAGAGGACGACAGCAGGCTAAGGCCTTCAAAAACTGCCAGCTCCTGCCCCCTGGAGGAAGGGGTTGGGGGTCTTATTGGGAAAATCAAGGTGTGGCCAGTAGTGACAGCAACTGTGTACATGCTGCTACCCTCCTTCCTCATGTCCTGGGGTGTACCTGCTTCCTGATACACAAGGCTAAGAAGGGAGGAGGGGAGCTTTGCAGAAGACAAGAAAAAGGTTACATAGTTTAAAATCGAACCCTGCGGAAACATCAGGGAAGCCATTTTGGTTTTTCTTCAACTTTAAGTGGTTTCAAGTGGACCATCTTTTCAAGTGCTTTGTGGCCATTTGTACATCGTGTTTTGTGAGGTATTTCTTCCTCGAGACTTTTGACCAGGAGCGCCTGGGTCGCTCAGCTGGTTAAGTGTCTGACTGGTGATTTTGGTTCTGGTCATGCTCCCACAGTTCCTGAGATCGAGCCCCACTTCAGGGTTTGTGCTCACTGTGTGGAGCCTGCTTGGGATTCTGTCTCCCTCTCTCTCTGACCCTTGCCTGCTTGCTCTCTATAGCCCTCTCAGAATACATAACAATAAAAGACTCTTGACCAATTCTCTTCTTGCACTGTCTTATCACACAAAATACGTGTCAGAACAGTACACTGAACACTACACAGCATTACCTTGAGAAATTAATGAACTAAACACATGGAGAGGTAAAATTTGCTGTGGACTGGAAGACCTCAATATGGTTTACATGTCAATTCTTCCCAAATTGATCTACAGATCTGATACAAGGCCAATCAAAATTCCAGCAGACATGCTAGGAAACATTTCTAAGCTGATCCAACACTTCATATGGAAATGGAAAGGATCTTGAATTATCACAGTGATTTTAAAAAGAAGAAGAATGGTGGATGACTCAAGTGCCTGTTCCAGAATGGCCATACACATCTTTTACACAATTTCGGAGTGATGTATCCTATTATTACTCAGTTGTAACAGCTTCTGTACGTTCTCACTGAAGCTTAGAAGTTGCTCTACTCCCTTTGTACGTGAATTCCTTGTTCTAAAATTTGGCCAATATTTATATTAGTTTTTATGTGGCGAGAGAATACGGAAGACCAGAAAGCATTTAACTTACCAGAGAGGAAGACAGATCATCACTGGTCATTATGGAGAGGATGACCCTATGAGATTTAGTGAAGTTGCCTCTGTTTCTCCAGCTGGCCAAGACATAGTGGGTAGTAGCTACAGATGCCAGCCGTTTCCTCTGGACACCTTGGCAGTGTTGACTGGTTGGAGCCACCATGCACCCCGGGTGTCAGTTGTGTCCTAAAAGGCTGAAATCTGGCTGAGGCTCCAGGGCTATTGGGCCAAGGCAGGTCACCCAGCTGTTGGCAAACACACAGGCAGACCAGGACAATCACCAAGGTCATCGCCAGGCAGCTTTGGCCATTTCCTCCAAGGAACCCACCACCACTACACTTCTCATGACTTCCTGTTTACCAGACTGAGATCCCCAGGACAGTTGGGAGAATGTGTTACTCACCACTGTATTCGGGGTTCCTAGCACCGAGCCAAGCACTGAGGAGGCCCTCAGGGACTTCCTTTCACTGATCAAATACAAGTTGCTGCCAATCTCTGACCATCTCAACTCCATTCCAGTCACAAATGTCCACTCAGGGGTCCCCTGCTTTCTCCCAACAGGTAGCGAATCCCCTCCCTCAGAGAGGAACCTGCCCTACCTTCTCCATGTCCCAGGACACTGCCCTGTGGTGAGCTCTGATGAAGATGGGGTTCTCCTTGCGGATTCCTCTCAATGGTTCACTCTGTCATTGGGAAGAGATGTCCTGGGCCTGGACCCCCACTCCAATCCTCTGCTCTGTCACAACACAACATCCCAGTGTATGAGAGCTACCACATTGTGTTTGCATCGTTCTCCCACTGCTTTGTCCTCCTCGGGAAATCGTATTGATTTCCAAGTTCTGAACACAGCCTCAGGAAAATGAAGCACTCAACCAATAGTCAAGACAATCACTGGTCAACAGATATTATGTGTAAAGACTTCCACATTCCTGACCAGAAATTCAGAAGAATATTATTACTATTATGACTTCAGATGCAAGGGTCCCCTGCCCTGGCCCCTCCTGGCCATAGGGCAAAACGATTTGTGGTAAGAATGGACATCTCCAAATCTGATCCAAACGTCATTGATCCCTCCAAACCCACACTTCCTTGGAGGCCATCCACTGTCAGGGCAGCTCCAACGTCGAAGCTCGGGGACTGGGGCAGAGCCTCGTGGTCACACCATCCTACCCTTAGAAACGGTGCTTCCCGGCAGTGCAAACCAACCCCCGTCCGTCCTGTGGGGCTCCCTGGCAGGTGCACCGTTCACTGTGGAGTGCGTTACACCCCCAGTCCTCACCTCTCACCCTAGGCTGCTCCTTGCAGGGTTGGATGCTATTGTACGCATTCCTCAGTTTCTCCAGATTGTTCTGAGCTCAACTTGCCCGTATTCTCAGGTCCTTGGGCAACCACCGTTCCACCATTACCTTTGTCCTTCTCCGGGTTATTCTCATGCTCCACACCTGCTGATTTTCTGTCTTCCATCGGCTCCCTCGGTCCTCTGTTTCCAGTGTGGGCTCAGTCGGGCTCCTGCAGGAGACACACAGACAAGGGACCAAGTCAGGTCTCAGCCGCAGTCCCCAGGACACGTTTAACAGGCACCTCTGTCCCTCGTGCTCTCAGAGAGACTGAGCGGCCAGGGACTTTGGAGAAGTTGAATAACAACCTTATGTTGCAGACGATGAAACTGAGGCCCAGAGAGATGAGGAGATTTTCCCAAACTCCCTCATCGCTTGATGGCAGCACACACACCAACAGGTGTCTTGGCCTCAAGCTTCCCTTGGACTCTCCTATCACACCCTCCAGGAACCCACATCTGAATGTCAGAGGACACTGATCAAACATCAGTACCCCCTCCCCCACCCCCCGTTAAAACAAAAATGTCGCAAGGACCTTTCCTGGGACACTTCCTTGTCACACTTCTACAGTCCTGTAGTTTATACTCAGTTGATTTTCAAGCCTGCCTGACACAATGGGCCCAAGGAACTCAACAATTAAGTAAAATTCATCACAGCAGAAATTAAAATGTATTGATGTGGTTATCTATAAGACACCGATCTCCTGGGCTGGAAAATCATCTTCCTGACAGCAGGCGCTCTGCCTGCCCTGTTCATCCCGTCTCCGCAGCGCCTCCATTAAGAGCCTGCCAGGGAAAACGTTCAGTAAATATTTGTCAAGCAGATAAATAACAGTTATCAGGAGCAACTGCCTTTTACCGATCTCTAGTCCCAACCACAGTTCCAAACAAACGCTATCCAGGGTCTTTGCTGAAGCGATAAAAGCACAGCTTTAAGACAAGCAGGCCCAGGGGCGCCTGGGTGGCGCAGTCGGTTAAGCGTCCGACTTCAGCCAGGTCACGATCTCGCGGTCCGTGAGTTCGAGCCCCGCGTCGGGCTCTGGGCTGATGGCTCAGAGCCTGGAGCCTGTTTCTGATTCTGTGTCTCCCTCTCTCTCTGCCCCTCCCCCGTTCATGCTCTGTCTCTCTCTGTCCCAAAAATAAATAAACGTTGAAAAAAAATTAAAAAAAAAAAAAAAAAGACAAGCAGGCCCAGATTCCAAAACCAGCTTGACCACATGTCACATATGCTTCAGTGGATGATTTCAGTATCTCTTGGAGCATGTTTATCGCATGTATAATAAGAGAAAAATGTATACTGTAAGGTAGAGAAATCAGCATGAACCACGAGACTATTGGATCAGAAAATGTGAGATCATGCAGCACACAGGGGTAGCCAACCTGCAAGGAGAATGAGAGAGCAGGCATCTGAGAAATTCCTCTGACAGAAGTCCTCTAGCAGCAGGAGGGCGAGGACTATCTTACCTTAAGCAATCTGAATCACGGCACCAGATGTTACCAGTGGGAGATTCTGCACTGTGTGAATGGAGAGCTCAGTGCTTAGATTCCCCGTGAACGACTGACATGAGGATCCGTGCCCGAATGAAGACAGTGACGGGGTACCCGGCTGGCTCAGTCGGTAAACCATGCGACTCTTGATCTCGGGGTTGGAAGCTCAAGCCCCACGTTGGCGGTGCGCCTACTTAAAATATAAAATGAAAATAAAAGCAAAAGTATGCTACCAGCCCGTGGAAGGACAGTAGGGCAGTAGATGAAGGACAGCACATTCTCAAGATGGGAATGCAGACAGGCCCAGAGGGGCAACAGCACCAGGGTTAGGGCTGTCTTTTCTTCTTCTGTTTGCAGAGGTTATGGGTCATAGCTGGTGCGGTCTCCAACTGAAGCTGTTTCCAATCATCTAAGGAACTTGTCCTATCGGTCAGGAGGGGCAGTTTTTGGCTCTATGAGGTTGTTGCTGGAACTGTCATGGTCATCTTCCCCTCCCAGGGGATCAAAACCACAGGGTCAATATTTTATGATGAGGCCATCGGGCATTGTAGGACACAAGCTAGAAAGTAGAGCACGTGCCGTGTCCCCGCTCTTCTAGTCCCGGGAGGCGGGAAACCACAACCACTCTCTACCACCACCCTTGCCTCCAGCTCCCGTCTAGCTGCCTACTCTATCAGTTTAACACCTGGGACAACCCACGTAGGAACAATTCCTTTGGACCCATTTGGAAATGAGAAATGGAGCCACAGAACGATTCAAGAGACTTCGTCAATGTCACACTTTTGCCACCAGGTTTGCACCTACAGCTTGTGAGGCCAGAGCGCTCTCTTTTCTTGTTCTCTATGTTACGGATGTCCAGGGAGAAAGAACAAGGCCAGCCCCCAATGCCCTGAACTCTGCACTCCCGGCTTGACTGTGTTGTTCTCATGCTGGAAAGAGAGGATGTGAGATACAGAATACCAACCTCAGATAAGACTGCTTTGAGACCTTGATAAAACGAGACAAAACAAGGCTACCTCACAATATTGTTCAGGCCAGACAACAGCAAGGTCACAGTGAAATTTACAACGTCCCAAACATCTTCTTTTCATAAGGAAATGCTATAAGCATAGAATGTCCAGTGCTAATAGGCTTCACTATAGAACAAACCCTGCTTACTTCCATCAGCCCCCACCCACATCAACCAACCAAAGTCCAAATCCTATAATAGATCCTCTCATTGAGACCTTGGGGTGTGTTCTTTCTGGCTGCAAGCAATAAAAATCCCAACCTCTTTAGTGAGAGGTGTCTTCCTGGCAATCTGCCTTAAAGGAATTAACACCAGCCTTCCAGGAATGAGCAGCTGTAAACACCCAGCCTCAGGAAGAAAGGTTACATTGTCTGGGAGATGCCTAGGCTCTGGGGCTCCAGACCTGATTTTTATCTTAAAAACTAAAAGAAAATAAAAGACTCTCCCTACCAAACCCCTTTGGTAACTAACATGAAACTTAGGCGCTCAGGCAGGATGTTTTTCTCCACATCTGATTTAAGATAGAGATTAAGGATAAGGTTAAGAAAGAAGCTAGTTAAGAGAGAATGTGTAGCACACGTGTAGCTTCCCAGGGCCTGGGATCACTTAAAACCTAGTATTCCTAGCTGAGCTTGAAGCTCCAAGCCTTCAGTTGCAGATGAAGGAGCTGGGTGTTGACCCAACCAAAGGCAGGCGCTGATCCTCTCCCTGGCCTCTCTAGCCCCAAGTTGCCACTCTGGGCTCTTCTGCCTTGTCTAACTCCATCACCTCAGAAGATATTGAGCCCACGAGGCTGCTGGCTGGCTCCGTTGGTAAGCCCATGACTCTTGATCTCAGGGTTGTAAGTTCGAGCCCGGATTGGGTGTAGAGATTACTAAAAATGAATTTCAAAACAAACAATCAAAAAGAAGACATCGAGCCCAAAAACCGTGTTGCCGTATCTACAGCTATGTGACATCAGAGCATCACAAAATCTTCTGTTGGCTACAACGTCGCAGGACTCTCCCATGCCACGTTCAGGAGATGCTACATTTCTTTCAGTAATTAGTCAATAGCAAGACGTCCTCACCCAATCCAACTGAAACGTATGCTGTTCGGAATGCGTTTGTCCGTGTTGTGTAGCAAAAGCCGGACTCGGTTCGGCGCCTGGCGGTCTTGGTAAAGCACAAGGAGGACTTGGCGGGTTCCTTCCATCTGGTCTCCTTCACATGGGTGCCTGGCCCTTCCCTTCCTTTCTCCTCCCACGACACTGTGGGGTGCTGGTCTCCACTCGTTCCCCCCCTCCCCCCCCGGCGAGTAGGAGACTCACATGACATCTCTTTTTCCCCCAGAAATCCCGCTCCTTGTATCTGTGCTTACCAGACACACCTTCTGGGTCTTTCTTCATTTTGTTCCCTTAATATTTTGGCTGACTTCTAGAATATATCCGTGGCATATATTTGGCGAATCTTTTTGTTGTTGTTCTTATTCCTACTATTGACGTTTTCATTTTCAAGAGCTATTTTTCTACACCGGTTTCATAACCACGGAGCATCCAAGGCCTGAGGCCTTAGAATCCACACTGGGCCTGAACCTAGAGGGTAATGACATCACTTCCTGCCTGGTAGGCCAGCAGGCCATTGGCCAGGAGGGTGGGATGGGCAGGGAGAGGTGTGGGGGAGCATCATTCCGATTGGTGTGGCAGCCAAGGAACCCATGTAAAGGGACCTGTCTCCTATGGATGAGGCTTGACAGTGGCTGCTGTTTAGGCTTCTGTTGCTCACAGACTCTAGGACCTGATACTCTAGGACTGCTACCCGATGTGCTTGCAAGTCTGGGTAGATGGACATGCGTGCGCGCGCGCGCGCGCGTGTGTGTGTGTGTGTGTGTGTGTGTGTATGTGGGCACGCGCGCATGTGTGTGTGTGTGCACTGGGGCAGGCCTGCAGCCTAGAGACCGTGAATGTACATTGTGAAGAATACAAGGTTGTGCCCAGGCGACACAGGCTGGGTTTCTATGTATGGTCCTGTAGGTATTCAAAAGTGGCCGTATGTTTTCAAGATACAATTGCTTTGTTGGACTTCTTATCTGCTGGGTTAATTCTACCCACATGTCATGAAAGCCATGTTACCAACATGTTTGGCCATAAAGGCTGCTGCATCGTCAGCCCACCAGGATGGTACACTTTACGTCCTATGAAGTTTTACTCACAGTTTTGAGGATAAACTTGGGAGGCACAAGCAATGCAACAGCAAGTCTGAGGCCAGGAACACTATCTGCCAGAACCCTTTTCCCACATTAGGACGTGTTCTGGCCTGAGTCGACCACATGTGGTGTCTGGTGTACGAGGTCGTCACTTATACAGCATGAAGCTGTTTAGGGCCATCTCCCGTGCTGATACGTACATAACTCATGTGACAGGTTGCAAGGAATGAGGCCTCACAAATCCACAGAGTCTCCGTTTGATTCCCTGAAGAGTTCTCCACACACCACATACATCCTGCTCTCAGCATGCCACAGGGAAGACCTCTCCCAATAGGAACCACCATTACTATCTTTGTCAACAGGTTTCTCACCAGATGCTTACAAGGAAACTTGACTGGGGCATGTTTCTTTTTCCAGGCCTGCCTCACCAAAGGAGATGATAACAAGTAGAAGGAACACAGTTTCTCTTCTAGTCCCCGATTGTGTAGGTGGAGGGGCTCCTGGGTGGCTCAGCTGGTTAGGCCTCTTACTCTTGATTTTGGCTCAGGTCATGATCTCATGGATCATGGGATCCAGCCCTGTGTTGGGCCCCGCCCTGACAGTGCAGAGCCTTTTTGGGATTCTCTCTCCTTCTCTCTCTGCCCCCCTCTCTCTATACCAAAATAAATAAACATTTTGTATGCCAACTGTAGATATTTATTCCTCCAATATCTAAGTGCCTAAATATACAAAGCAAAAACTAACAGAGCTAAAAGGAATAATAAACAGTAATACGATACTAGTGGGGGATTTGAACACCCCACTCAATAAATAAACATTTTTAAGAAAGTGTCTAGGTGGGGTTTTTAGGCACAGCTTATACATCAGCAGGAATTCAAGTTTCTTTCTCCGAGCAAAGGTACAGTGATATCTCCTAGCATTGCTCATTAGTCAGTACCAGATTTCATATTTCAATAATATGTATATTATCCTAAGAAAGAACATGGTCCTCTGTGGAATCATTCCACTTAGGAGCATGTGTTCTTTTTCTTTTTACTACCCTGTCCCATTTCCTTTTATTACCTGTTGGACGAACATCCTTCCCCCAGTGATGGTGCCAGTTCAGAGGTACTGCTTAACCTAGAGGTGAGGCCAAGGAGTAGTGTGCACCCGGCTAGAATGGGGCTGCCTTCAGAGTCAGCCATAATTGGGCTACATGTACTAGTAAACAAGCCTAAAGTACCATTATGAATAAGTACTGTCAAATTTAGTCATACGGGTTTCATGTTTTTGTGTGTGCATTTGTTTTTTTCTTTGGAGAGAGAGAGAGAGAGAGAGAGAGAGAGAGAGAGAGAGCGCCTGCAGGTAGGGGAGAGGGGCAGAGGGAGAGAATCTTAAGCAGACTCCACACTCAATGTGGAGCCTGACATGGGGCTCAATCCATGACCATGGGATCATGACCTGAGCCAAAATGAAGAGTGGGACACTCAATCTACTAAGCCACCCAGGTGCCCCTGTATTTTATTTTGATATCAACCTCTTGGTGCAAATATGTTTAGACGTCGGCAAGGGACCATGGCATCACAGAAAATGACAGAAAACCTATGTGAAGTGTGAAAGATATTTATCAAAGTTAGATTGAGGGGCGCCTGGGTGGCTCAGTCGGTTGAGTATTGGACTCTTGGTCTTGGCTCAGGTCATCATCTCATGGTTCGTGAGATCAAGCGCTACATTAGGCTCTGTGCTGACAGCCCAGAGACTGTTTAGGATTCTCTCTCCCTGTCTCTCTCTCTCTCTCTCTCTCTCTCTCTCTCTCTCTCTCTGCCCTTCTCCCACTTGCTTGCTCTCATGCTATCTCTAAATAAAGAAATAAACATTAAACAAATAATAATGAGTTGTATAATTTCATTCTCCCTTAGTGTCTCCTTTCCACCTGCAGAGCCAACAAAACTTTTCAGCAGAGTCCTCACTTTCCAACGAATATAATCCAAGGACATAATAATTTGAACTGTTAGCCCATACCTTCAGTGTTTTCCCATAACCTGCCTTAAATACCAGGTATTTCCAATGCCCACTCCCATGTTCAGTGAGACTAGTGAGGGTGGTAAGTAATGTGCTATATCCAGGTCATATTCTGTTTCTTGGGCTACTTCTGTACTCTGCGTGTCAACTTTTGTCTGCTACTGTACCTCGGACCACACATACAAAACACAACAAATCTTTTTTTTTTTTTTTTTATTCTTTGGAGACAGCACGAGCAGGGGAGGGGCAAAGAGAAGGGGACAGAGGATCTGACAGGCTGACAGCAGCGAGCCTGATGTGGGGCTCGAACTCATGAACTGTGAGATCATGACCTGAGTCGAAGTCAGATGCTCAACCAACTGAGCCACCCATGTGCCCCGTCAACAAATCTTAAAATATATAGGGACTCTGCACTGATCTTGGAGAATGTCAGGCAACATTTAGGATTCTCTCAGGGCTCAGAATGGCTCTTGATCTGCAAGGCCCAAGATAATTTCCCTTTCCTTTCCTTAGGGGGAGTAACAACACGTTCCTGATCTAAACACCTTATGATTTCCAAGACAACACACACGCGAGCGCACGCGCGCGCGCGCACACACACACACACACACACACACACACACATCACTATTTTCTTTTTGGCAAAAATGTTTACAAGTCTGTGAAATGCCTTCCACCTGCTCTGATCCCTCAGGCATATGTTTCCTGAGTCCCTGCTGGTCCCCCTTTATCCTTTGTGTGGAATCCTCTCCTGCTTTTGGTGTGTTTTTGTTTCTAGGGACATCTTGGAGGAGGACCGCTTGCTACCCAGTGTTGTAAGATTGAAAGTACACGGGGTGTACGGCCACCAAAACTCACTCACCTCCCCTACCCCAGGGCATTTAGCCCATCACTGACAGGTGCCGAGGTATGAAGTCTCCGTTTCCTGGCCTGGAGATGAACTCTTAAACATAACTTACCGCTAAATTCTCTTACAGCTATCAGGACAAAGCCTCCCCGTGGCACTTTACTTGAAATCACACTATCGACGCCAACTGACCAGAAAGAACTCTAATATAAGAAGAAGACAGAGTTTGACTCAAACCCGGATTAGGATAGCTGCCCGGGGAACCCCATCCTCAGGGGGAAGAAAGTGCTCCGGAGAATGAACACTTTTTACAGGGTTACCTATGCTTTACACAGAGAGCCACAAATCAAGGTCACAAGTACATTCCTGAAAAATGCCGAGGCCACTTTCAGACAACAGGCTTGAGCAATGGAAACTTCATCAAGGCAGAAGGGCCCACAGTGACCACCTGGCTGAATGCAGGGACACGCCTCAAAATATCCACAGGCCTTCACTAACCAATGGGCCACTTATAGGCAAGGTTACCAAAAGAGAGAAAATCCCTCTTGAGGCACATGGGGCTGTGCCTCTTGCCCTACCCCTTCCCCCCACTGCCTCCTTGCAGACAGTCTCTGCTGTGCTGACCTGCCCTCTGTTCCCGGCAGTGTATTCAGTCAACTTCCATCCCCTTTGTCCTGCCTCAGGTGAACCTTCTCACACCCGCTCTGCCCCTTCCACACAATCCTCGCCCCATTTTGGGGGCCCCCATCCGATCGGGAGAGACAACACAAAAAGTTCAAAAAGATTATAGATCAACATAGACACGCAGGAATTACGAGTTTTAACAGCTCGGATGCAGGGAGTAAGAGCATTGATTGAAATACTAATGGCAAATGCTTCTCCTCACTGCGTGCCTGGCAGGCCAAAAATCACCCTTCAGGTTGGAACAAAGTTTATCCACCATTATGCTGACTTAGAAAGAAGTCTACCATGATTTCCCTTAAATATTAGGCCTTCAGACAGATTTTCTCTCAGCAACACCGTATACAGCAATTAATGCAAAATGGATCACAAACCTAAATAAAAGAGATAAAATAAAATTTCAAGAGGAATTTTGGAGAAAATTGTCATAAATTTGCATTAAGCAAACAGTTCTAAGACACCACAGCAAAAGGACAGTCAGTACATAAAAGAAAAAGATTAAGAAATTGAAGTTGCTTAAAATTAAGAACCCTTTTGTGGGGAGCCTGGGTGGCTCAGTCAGTTAAGTGTCTGACTGTGGCTCAGGTCATGATCTCCCAGCTGGTGGGATCGAGCCCCTCGTCTGGCTCTCCCCTCTCAGGGCAGAGTCTGCTTTGGATCTTCCATCTCCCTCTCTCTCTGCTCTTCCCCCACTCTTGTGGGTGTGCTTTCTCTCCCTGTCTCAAAACTAAATAAACATTTATTAAAAAGCAGTGTAAGGAAAAAAAGAACTCTTTTGCATCAACAGACACCAATAAGGAAATGAAAAGACAAGCCACAGACTGGAGAAAATAGCCTCAGATTGAACTGGAGGAATGAAGGAATAGTATTTGCAAGAGCCAAAGAACTCTTCCAACCCCAAAAAGAGAAACAACAGGGTTTTTAAAGTCAGTAAAAGACATGAGAAGACATTTTGTCAAAGAAGACAAGTAAATGACTCATAAATATATGAAAAAGTGTTCAATATCACTGAAAGAGGACCCAGTTGTAGCCTTAAATACCTCCATTTTGACCTCTGTCACTTTCTGGTTAAGTTTTCCTTTCCAGCTTATCTTTTTTTTTTTTTTTAAGTTTGAGTTGCTTATTTTGACAGAGAGACCGAGAGACAGAGAGCACAAGCTGGGGAAGGGCAGGGAGAGGAAGAGAGAGAATCCCAAGCAGGCTCAGCGGCCCTTGTCAGCGTGGAGCCCGACACGGGGCTCAAACTCATGAACCATGACCTGAGCCGAAATCAAGAGTCTGACACTTAACCGACTGAGCCACCCAGGCACCCCGTCTTCTTTAGAATTGGCTTAGTAACATTTTCTTTTCTCTAGCTTGCTTCACTGTAAGTATCCAGTGTATGATACGTATAACTTGCAAAATATAGGTGGATCGACGACGTTATCGCTAAGGCTTCCAGTAAACAGTTGGCTGTTAGTAGCTAAGTTTGGGAGGAGTCAGGAGGTATACACAGAGTTCTGACCTTGGGAGTCAGCACCCTTAACCCCGCCGGGTTCAAGGGTCATCTTGTGTCTCTATGTGCTGACGACATGGTCCTATGTGTTGAAAACTCTCAAATAATCCACACACACAAATACCAGAGTCAATGAACTACTTCTGGAAAGCTGCAGGGTACAACATATACAAAGATCGGGTGTGCTTCTATGCACTGGCAATGAACAATCTGAAAACAAAATGGAGAGAACAATTCCAGTTACAATTGCACCCAAAACAATAAACTATTGAGGAATACACTGATTCCAGGAGAAGCAAGACTTGTGCACTGAAAGGTATAAACCATTGTTGTAAGAAATTAAAGAAGACCTAAGGGGAAAACCCCTCCAGTATTCACGTATCATAAGACTGAATGTAGTTAATATGGCCACACTCCTCAAAGGGATCTAGAGATTCAATTCGATCAAAATCTTTCCCTCTGCTTTTACTTTTGTTTTTTCCTTTTCCAATTTTTATCTAAATTCTTGTAGTTAACATACAGTGCAATCTTGGTCTCAGGGGTAGAATTCAGTGATTCATCACTTACATACAACACCCAGTGCTCATGATAACAAGTGCCCTCCTTAGTACCCATCACCTGTCTAGCCCATCCCCTCCCTCCATCAAGCCTCAGTTTGTTCTCTAGCTCTAAGAGTCTCTTATGATTTGTTTCCCTCACTCCCTTGCCCCCTCCCCCAAAGTTCACCTGTTTTCTTTCTTAAAGTCCACATAGAGGTGAAATCCTATGGTGTTTGTTTTGCTTTGACTGACCTCCTTCACTTAGCATAATAATACACTCTTGTTCCATCCCCAGTGTTGCAAATGACAAGAGTTCATTCTTTCTGAGGGCTGAGTAATACTTGATTGTATATATGTACCACATCTTCCTGATCCATTCATCAGTCCATGGACATTTGGGCTCTCTCCATAGTTTGGCTATTGTTGAGAACGCGGCTATATATAAACATCGGGGTGATGTGCTCCTTCAAATCAGTACTTTAGTATCCTTTGGGTAAATATCCAGTAGTGCCATTGCTGGATCATCGGGTACCTCCACTGTCAACTTTCTGAGCAACTTCCATACTGTTCTCAGGACTGGCTGTACCAGTTTGCATTCCCACCAGCAGTGCCAGAGGGTTCCCCTTTCTCTGCATCCTCACCAACACCTGTTGGTTCTTGTGTTGTTAATGTTACCCATTCTGACAGATGTCTGGTGGTATCTCATCATGGTTTTGATTTGTATTTCCCTGATGATGAGTGATGCTGAACATCTTTTCACGTGTCTGTTAGCCAGCTGGATGTCTGCTTTGGATTACTGTCTGTTCATGTCTTCTGTCCACACTTCACTGGATTCTCTGTTTTTTGGGTGTTGAGGTTGATAAGTTCTTTACGGATTTTGGATACTAACCCTTTATCGGATTCGCCATTTTCAAATCTCTTCTTCCGTTCCTTCGGCTGCCTGTTAGTTTCATCGATCGTGTCCTTCACTGTGCAGAGACTCTTTATCTTGATGAAGTGCCAGGAGCTCATCTTTGCTTCTGTTTGCCTTGCCTCTGGTGACGCGTCCAGGAAGAAGTTGTTCTGGCCGATGTCAAACAGGTTGTTGCCTGTGTCCTCCTCTAGGGTTCTGATGGTTTCCTGTCTTACATTGAGGTCTTTCTTCCATTTTGAATTTATCTTTCTGTGTCAAGCAAGAGATTGGTCCAGCTTCGCTCTTCTGCATGTTGCTGTCCGGTTTTCCCAACACCGTTGGTTGCAGCGACTGTCTTTTTTCCATTGGATATTCATCCTGCTTTGTCGAAGAAGAGTTGACCATATCGTTGTGGGTCCATTTCTGGGCTTTCTATTCTGGGCCATTGGTCTATGTGTGTGTGTTGTGCCACTACCACCTTGACTTGATGACCACAGCTGTGTAATAGAGCTCGGAATCTGGAATCGTGATGCCCCCAGTTTTGCTTTTCTTTTCCTGGATGGAGTTAGCTCTTCAAGCGCTTTTGCGGTTAGATACAAATTTTAGCATTGTTGGTTCTAGCTCTGTGACAGAGGCTGGTGGTATTTTTATTTATTTATTTATTTATTTATTTATTTATTTATTTATTTATTTATTTATTTTAACATTTAGTCATTTTTCAGAGTGAGACAGACAGAGCATGAGCGGGGGAGGGGCAGAGAGACAGGGAGACACAGAATCCGAAGCAGGTTCCAGGCTCCAAGCTGTCAGCACAGGGCCCGACGCGGGGCTCAAACTCACGGACTGCGAGATCACGACCCGAGTCGAAGTGGGATGCTCAACCGACCGAGCCACCCAGGTGCCCCATGGCTGGTGGTATTTGGATGGGGATTGCATTGAATGTGTAGATTGCTTTAGGTAGTATAGACATTCCTCTGAATTTTCTAATTGTTCCAATCTCTTACACTACATTTCCTTTCCGACATCGTAGTTTTCATGTCTCTCTCTCTTTTTTTAAGAGTTCCTTTAAAAAAAATTATTTATTTTGAGAGAGAGAGAGACAGAGAGAGAGAGAGAGAGAGCACCTGCAAGTGGGGGCGGGGGGGGGGGTTGGGGAAAAATAGAGAGGGAGAGAGGGAAGTCAAAGCAGACTCAAGTTGTCAGTGCAGAGCCTGTTGCGGGGCTCAGTGAAGAAACCATGAGATCATGACCGGAGCCAAAACAAGACTTGGACACTTAACCTACTGAGTCACCCAGATACCCCCATGATTTTCATCTCTTAAAGATACAGAGGGTCTTTTCTATGTTTTCCATGATCTATTTAACATTTTCAACTGATGGAATATGATCACTTAAAACACATTTGTAATGATTATTTATTTTTGAGAGACAGAGAGACAGAGAGAGAGAGAAAGAGAGAGAGCAAGCATATGCACGCACAGGAGAGGGGCAGATAGAGAGGGAGACACAGGATCTGATGCAGGCTCCCAGCTCTGAGCTGTCAGCACAGAGCCTGTCGTCAGGCTTGAACTCACAGACCTCCAGATCGTGGCCTGAGTAGAAGTCAGAAGCCCAACTGAGTGAGCTTCCCAGGCACACCTACGATCAGAATACGTGTGTTCATGTCCTTCTCTGGTGGTTCTCACATCTGGGTCAGCTCTGGGCTCTGTTCAAAGGATTGATCTCTCTCCTCATGAGCAATTCTTTCCCCTTTGTGAGAACCGGGCCCTATTCCCTCTAATCGTCTCACAGGATTGCCCCCGACTTGCTGGAGATGGCTCCCAGGGAGGCACAGAGCAGGACTGTGCTGCACCCTTTGGGCGCCCCAGCAGTTCTCCTTAGTTGGCTTTCCGCAGCTCTGTCCTCCCTTCTACACTGTCCTGTGGACTCTCAGCTCCGTGTCCTCGACCCCACGAGGTCCACTGGGCTCCTCTTCAGTCTCCTCTCCCGGTTCCTTGCTTGGAAAGTCTCTCGGGGCAGCACACTGGAGCCACGGTAGGGCTCGGCTCGCCTGTGTGTTTCCAAGTGTCCGGGATCGCCGTCCTCGAACCCTGATGCCCAGGGTCTCGGAAATCTGCATTCCCTCTCCTTGTGTGGTTTGTAGTTGCTTTTTGGTTTCGGGCAGGAGAAGAAATCCAGTTTCTGTGGGTCTGTATTGGTGTGGCTCCTAGAGTTTAGAATCAACGTTGGAAAATGATTCTGAATACAGACTTTTACGGAATACAGAAAATAGCCACAGTCAGGGTGAGACACTGGGAGAAGGAAACCCTCAACGTTTGTACTTAAAAAGCACTGCACCAGTGCTAAGGGCATTGTTTTTTAAAGAGGAGCTGTGGCCTTATTGGCCGATGAGGCCACTTGAGGAGGACAAAGTGGGAGGAGTCGAGGACACCCACGCCAGGCCCACAGCGCTTGGGTGCAGGAGGGCAGAAGGCAGAGGGCCTGCCCCGTGGCTAAAGAGCACCATCACCCAGGGTGCCCTCGGCCCGGCCCTGCAGCCCAGAACAGGCACGGTTTGTACAAGGCCTTGTGACCCTGCTTCTAAACGCCACGCTGGCCTGGGAACTCACAACGGCCACTTCTCGCTTCAGTGCCCGTCCTCACGTGGTCACCCAGGGGAAACAGGACCCTGCTCCCTACGGATGGGACGCGTGGTCCCCACACGGGAGCTCCTCAGCAGTTCTAAAGCACACGAGTGACAGCGGTGCCCTGAGGGACAGTGGGGCTCAGCCAGCACTGCTCCCAGATGTACGCTTGCTCGGGGCCAGCTCAGCCCGGCCAGCGTGGGCTGGGCGTCCGTCTACACTGCAGCACCCGAGTGCTTTGAATCCACGTGGCGAAAGTGGTGGCTTCCCACGCGCAATGTCCCACTTAGCCTGGCGCCTCCTATTTCCGTTTATGGCCTCCAAAGTGTGGCGATGACTGCGGCCTAGTTACGCTTGCCCCTTTGAACTAAGTCCTCTCTGGGGACCTGGGACTCGTGGCCACACCAAGCCCATCGAGAGTCCTCTATAAGATAACCCAGTGATCATACTTAAGTGGCACCTGAGAGGCCCCCAGTTGTGTGAAAGCCTCGTCTGTGTCTTCACAGTGCTTCAGAACGTGTGTCTGTGTGTATAAATGTATCATAGATATTTCTATCTGTCGCTATAGCGATATGTTTTGGGCAACATAACTGGTGGAAGTCTGTTAGAGGAAATGAAACACAGTCTTTTCGGTGGCTATGAAAGTAAAAAGTGTATAAAGAAATCAAACATTTTTCTTCAGCTGCTTTATTTCCGATCTGGGCACCATCTCTAGGCTGAGTGTGAGAGAGGAGCAAAGTCACACTGTCCCTAAGAAGGTCACGGTCCAGTGTTTAAAGTCTTTGGAGTAAAGGAAAAAGTTTGGGCTTCTTTGATCATTGTGTAAGAATCCCCAATCTAAAAGTAAAAGAGAGTGGGTCTTAGGTTGGGAAAGCCTTAGAGTCGGCAATGGAGGTCACAGAAGCTACCACCGGGGCTCTAACCCCAAGAGATGTAGTTGGTATGAGGCCCCAGAATCTGCATTTCTTACATCAAACCCAGGTGATTCTGATGCAAGTGGGCTGCAGACCAATTCCAACATATTGCTCTCTAACACTGACCCAAAGGTATGAATGAAGTTGGTTTCCTTTAAGGGAGCATCTTAACTGCAAAGCGTGGAAGTCCTTCCACAAATGTGGCACCGAGATCTGCAACTAACCCTCAGCAAGTGTCTTAGTCACGTCCTTCCAGGACCTAACACAAAGCTATCGCTCCACAATGATTTCCTAGAAAGAGTTCAACAACACAGACAGCAGCAACCACAAAACCCTCAAACACCATCCTCCCCACCACCTCCAGTAACAAATAGATCCATCCAAAGACTCACACCTGAGGCAGACACGGGTCCTACTTTCATGGTAGACGGAGTGACCCCACGTGTGCTGTCACACTTGGTTGTTTAAGTCTTCCCATGAGTGCCTTTGGCTGTCAACAGAGCAACTCGCTGGCCCAATCCGCAGAACGGATGACGAGTCTGTAAACAAGTAGGACACAGAAGCCCAGAGCGAGGCCGTGCTGCCCCGTGATTATTCCAGGATCCGGACAATTCCTCCCCCATCCCTGTGCTGCCGGGCCTGGTCGCAGAATCAGTACTCAGGAGAACTCGGTGCTTCCACAAAGTTCGTTTTATGTCCGTGACATTTACGAAAGCAACAGCCTATGACACCCTATAAAGCTCAGGTCTGCTCGCGATCCAGTCACAGATCACTTTTGGGGGAAAGCCGTAAATGCCATGCTTGCATGTTCGCTCTCTGTGACATGCTGAAAAGTAGCTCTGTGCCTGAAGAGAACGTGCGCAACAGAAACGTAGCTGTGAGAGGAGGGGGTTCTCCCGTATTTTTCCTTTTGTAGGTTATGTCCTTGCCCTCCTTGGGAAAGGAGCACAGCCCACTCTTGAAAAGTGAACAGTCAATCTGTGTGACCACCAGTGGCTTCCACTTTGCATAAGAACGTGCTGAGCCTGTGTGCAGGGAACAGACTTTGAATGTTACAGAAAAGAAGGGAAAGAAAAAAGATGGCGGGTGATGAGGTGAAGAAAGGCAAAAGAAATGGAGATGCAATTCAATTTCCTTACACCTTGCAGCCCACTGGTCAATAGCTGACACAGGACCTCCTCAAGGAACTCACAACTGCCTTAATGTTAACGCTCTGCTGGACGCAAAAACCAACCTCGGCTTGAGGCTAACCAGACCTCCAGGGTCCTGTAAGCCTTCTGGAACGTATGGAACTCCTGACGGAAACTTCATTGGGCTCTACGCCCCCATCCTCCCCCACCCCCAAATTAAAACTTTATAACCAGTCACACCTCACAATCCCAGTGCAGCTCTTCCTGTCCCCCTGTCCTGTCCTCACGCTTTTTATAAACACCTTTTTGCACCGAGAACGTCTCACGAAGTCTTTGTTTTGTTTTGTTTCTTAGTTTATTTATTTTGAGAGAGATACAGGGAGAGAGAGAGAGAAAATCCCCAACGGTCTCCCTGCTGTCAGCACAAAGCCTGACTCTGGGCTCAATCTCACAAACCTGTGAGATCAGGACCTGAGCCAAGAGCAAGAGTCAGATGCTGAAGCCACAGAGCCACCCAGGTGCCCCGAGAATCCTTTCTGAACCTTTCGCTCCTGGCGCACCTCACATCGGCAGGTCCCTAACCTAACACTTCACCGGGGAAAAGCAGCGCTTGGCCGGACCACCTAAGACTCACGACCTGCAGCATTTATACAGAATTGATTCCATCCCGCAGATCTAACTACCGCTGACGTGATGAGCCAGACACCTGACATGGGTTGTCTGTCGCCGGGGTACCGACTCACCGCGAACTTAGAGGCTTAAAAGGACACACGTTTGTCACCTGACAGTTCTGTGGGTGAAAAGTCCCAAAAAGGATCTCACCAGACTCAGATGGAGATGTCAACAGGGCCACCGCCCCTTCTGGAGGCTCAGGGAGACTGAGCAATTTAATCCAGGGAAACCTCACTACAGTGCAGTCGGGAGGTTTTGGCAAGGGAGCGCCTGTGTCCCACCCGCCCTGGTTTCCTCTGTCTCCATCTTCCGCACCACCAGCTACAGCAGGCAGACATCTCCTCCTCTGCCTCCTCCAGGTTGAAGGCACCCCTGTAATCCCAGGGGGCCGCCCGGATATTCCAGGACGATCTCCCCATCTCAGGGTCCTTGACCTAAGCACCTTCGCAGAGGCCCGTTGGCTGTGTGATGGATCATTTTCACAGGATCCGGGATGAGGCTGGGGACCTCCCAGGCAGGGGGCATCCTTCCGGGGACCGCCACACTATTGACTCAGGTGACAACTAATGTCAGACGCCCGCCCCCCCCCCCCCAGGTCTCTTCTAATTTCAGCAGTCTAGTAAAAGTCAAGCACACGTCAAGGCCCAAGGGAGACAAAGGCAAATCAGAAACCAGAACGCCAGGGACAGGACCAGGAAATTGCCCCAGGACTAGTCTCTTCCGAGTAGGTGCTGCTTGGCTTTCCAGACCTGGCTTTTCCCCACGGAAGGGGACTTTGCTGGCAGAAATCTCCTCAAAGGGAAGCGCGCAGGAGGGGAGGAAGGGACGGCAGAGGCAGAGTGGGGCGCCCGGGACCCCACTAACCCCTGCTGTGACCTCTGGCAGTGGGGGGAGGATCTAAGTGAGCTCAAGGCAGGTTTCCGTGGACCTGCCCCCGCCTCAACGCGGGGATCCTGGTGCGCCCCCCCCAGGCGTCCACCAGGGGGCGCCGCGGCTCCGCCCCGCCCCGCCCCGCCCCGCGAACGCACCTGTAAAGCAGCAGGCACGCGGCAGTTCTCAAACGACAGGTGTGGTATCGCGCGCCCCCAGCTGCCAGACGTTCGGTCCCTCCGCTCTGGTGTCCAGCCCTGGTGCGGGGGGACTGGCTTGGCGGCTGAGCCCCTCAGGTCGAGCCATCGCACTGTGTCTCCTTCAAACCGGGCTCTGGGCAGAGGCAGAGCGAGAGACAGAGCGAGCGAGGTGTGTGGGCGCTTCTCCGGCTGGGGGACGTCCTCCCTCGTGTTCCTCTCAGGCGGGCGCAGTCGGCCCGGTGCTGCCCGCCGCGTGGGCGCCACGACGGGCGCAGGGGCCGTTGCGGGAGCTGCATGGAGAGGGAAGACGAGCGGGAAGCAAATCAGTGTGGAGGGGAGAAGACGGAGGAGCCCCGCAAGGAGAGGAAGGAGGCGGGGGGCGGGAGGAAGAGGAGAAGCCTCAGCGCTGAGATCCGGGCGGGAGCGGAGCTGGGGGCAGGGAGACGGCGTGCGCGTGGAGCCGGGTGACGCGGGGAGGGGCGGGGAGTGAGGCGGGGCGGGGCGGGGAGTGAGGCGGGGCCGTTGCGCCGTGACCGGGGCGTGGCCTTATGGAAATGAGGCCGCGGTGGGCGCGGTCGAATTCTACCGGGCGGTAGAATTCCCCGGGCTGTGGAAGTGCCCGAGCTGTGGCTCGGCTTGTGTGAGGACGACGTGTGTGGGGTGAGGATGGTTGAGACGGGAGTGGGTGCGGAGGGTTTTGGGGTGCGGGGAGGCCAGTGACCGTGTGTGTACAGTGTGGTGCGTGTGAGGCTGGGTTGGGGCGGAGGGGGAGGAAGTCATACTTACCTGGCAGGGGAGACACCATGATCAGGAAGGTGGTTTTCCCAGGGCGAGGCTTGCCCATTGCACTGCGGGCGTGCTGACCCCTGCGATTTCCCCACATGTGGGAAACTCGACTGCATAATTTGTGGTAGTGGGGGACTGCGTTCGCGCTCTCCCCTGGTCAGCGGTCTTTCAAAGACAGATGTCTGAGTGCTTCGTTACCTTGTTTTTCTCCTTTTTCTTACTTTTAGGAGTCTTTTCACAGGAGAGTAAATAGTTTTGTAGGCAGTTCTTTACTTGTCTTATCTTTGGTATTGGTCTCCTGTGTGGTTGGTTGTGTCTCACTTTTGGCGGTGGGAGCAATGTCCCTTGGGGGGCTCGAACTGGTCACCCTGATCCTGCTACAAAGGCTTTTTTACGGTTTTGCCTTTGTAAAAAGGGCGGGAGGGCTCTGACGTCTCACCACACACGTGGCGCCAGGACTGCAAGTGGGAGCTCACCACGACCTCAGCTGGGTTATGAGCTGGAGCCCAAGTCAGATGCTTAACCACCTGAGCCTCCTAGGCCCCTCACGTGTTCGCATTTCTTAGGGATGGCCTCAGTGCTTTCTCTGCAGGAGGGGAGGGAAGTGGGGCTGCAGTGCTCAACCATTGCCTGGCTTCCCCATTTTCTGCCAGCAGGTACAAGGGAGCTCCCAGGAGCCTAAGGCCAGTGCTACTCAGAGCTGTCTTTGGGGAAAAAAAAGAGAAAAAAGAAAATCACTCCAGGGCTGCCTGGGTAGCTGAGTGGCTGAGCGTCCCACTTTGGCCCAGGTCATGATCTCAGGGTTCCTGAGTTTAAGACCCACCTCCTGCTCCCGGCTCACAGCTCTGAGCCTGGAGCCTGCTTTGCATTACTTGGCTCCCTCTCTGCACTGCGCGCGCTCTCTCTTTCAAAAAATAAATAAGAACCATTAAAAAAAAGAGAAGAAAAACACTCTGAAAGGAGGGGATTATATGGAAAAGACAAAAAGAATCACAGGGGGATTTGGTTGGGTTCCCACAGGGTCCCCATGGGTTGGGGGAAAGGGGACTCTCACACAACAGGAACTCAGGAAACATGCACACAGGGATTGGAGCATATGGAAGGCATTTCACACATCTGTAAACATTTTGCCTCACGTGGAAATCGTGGTATGTGCTTGGCCGTCATAAGGTGCCTGAATCAGGAAATCTGGAGGTACTCTCCCTGAGGAAAGGATGGGGCAACTACCTTTGTCCTTGCAGATCCAGAGCCTTTCTGAGCCCTGAGAGAATCTTACGTGTTGACTGACATTCCAATTCAAGATCAACGCAGAGACCCTACACTTTTAAGTTTGTTGGGTTTCCCGTGTGTGGCCAGAGGTCCCCTGGCGGAGAACAGTTGACACGCGGAGTTCAGAAGTAGGCCAAGAAACAGAATATTACCTGGATATACCACATTACTTACCGCCCTCACTAGTCTCACCGAACATGGGAGTGGGCATTTCAATACCTGGTATTCAACGAGGTTTATGGAAAAGAAAAAAAAAAAAAAGGAAAGTTTGGGTTAATAGTTTAAATTGTGTCCACATTGAATTCCATGGGCAGTGAAGAAAGTTTTCTAGGTTCTGAGTGTGGAAATGAGGGGCTAAAGGATAAAAAACAATTCTACAACTCAATGTAACTTTGGTAACTTAGTATCTTTCACACTTGACACAGTTTTCTTTCATTTTGTCTGATGCCCTGCTCCCGTAAGTCTAAATGTATCTGTACAAGAAAGCTGCTATCAATACGAAACGTAAAATCCATACCATTGCGTTTGGCCCTGCTTATTCCTAACGGTGTTTTAGGCTGGTTTCTAACTGCTTGTAGCCACGTTATGGCTCACTCTGAAGGCAGCCCATTCTAGCCACAGGCACACTTCTCCTTGGCCCACCTCTAGTCTAGGTTAAGCAGACCGTCTGAGCTGGCTCCCTCACTGGGGGAAGGATGTAGGTCAAGCAGGTAATAAAGGGAAATGGAGAGAGGATGCTTAAAGCAGGCATTGTCAGGAGTGGGATGGACAATGTGGGAGGACTATGGCAATGCTAAAATAACATGCCTGGCGATATCTCTCTCACTCGCTCGCTCTCTCTCTCTGTCTCTCTCTGCAAACTTGCACTGCCCAATCAGCAATGCTGCGAGAAACCATTGTATCTCTTCTCGGAGGAAGAAAATTGGATTCCTGCTGATTTATAAGCTCAGCCTAAACACTCCACCCAGACAATTTGGACAGAAGAACAGGAACTGGGTTCCTTGCAGTTTCTCAGTTCCTTCAGTGACGCTGGCCTGGAAAGAAAGAAAGGTACCCCAGTCAACTTTCCGCATAACCATCGAGTGAGGAACCTCTTGGCAAACACACTCATGGTAGTTAGTGTAGGGAGAGTCCTTACCTACGACATGCCTGTAAGTGGGAGGGATCTCGTGTGAGCAGAACCCTGTAGGGACTCAAACATATGCCCGTGGATTTATGTAGCTTAGTGTCCTGGAAACTGCCGCATCAGTTCTGTGAGTATCAGCCTAGCAGATGACTTCTACCAGGTTCATCGACTTCAACCAGATTCATTGGGTACAAGTGACGACTTCATGCAGCACTTAGAGAGCACCTATGTTAACTCGGGGCCAGAACACGTCCTAAGGTGGGAAGAAGTTTCTTGCAGTTAGTGTTGGTTGTCCGAGATTTCTTGTTGCTTTGCTTGCGCCTCACACAGTTAATTTTATCCTTGAAAATGTACGTCAAACTTGATACCAGAGAAGATTTGTGGGTTTGGTGGGTCTGATTTGGCGATGCAGTATTTTATGTGTGTCCTTTTCAGATGGATGTGTCTGATGCAATTCTCTGAGTGTTCTTAAAGCACTCATCATGGCCAAGATAAACAGGGATAATCTGTGAGCAAAGCGACTGGTGGGTCATGGATTAAATACGTAGTGGCCTTTATGGCCACATTTCTTGCTGGCACGTCTTCCAAAATCACGTATTGTTCTTTTTGCACGTGCCCATTTGTGACTCCCAAAGCCCAGAGCCACCTTTCCCTGCTACCTTGTGGTCCTTGTCCTCACTTCCCTACAAGTTCAGGATGATGACAGCTCTCATTAAATCCCACGCAAGAGAAAGCCCATATATCGTAACTCTCTATCCCTTAGCAAATGTTAATTTCCCATGTTAGGAAAGGAGCAGAGATAAGAGAATATCAAGTACAGTGAGCACTCTTACCTTGAGGAGGTACATCGACCTTGGGGAAATCTGCCAAACCACGAGTGAAAAATTGTTCCCTGTCTCCCCTGGCATAATCTTAGAGAAACGTAGCCTTAGGAGAAATTTCGGATTTCTCTTCAGCCAAATCAGCAGGATCGTACATCCTAAGAAACAAGTGGGGGTTTATAATCATTACAGCTGGAAATATCTCACCCCACGGTCTCAGTAAGAGAGTGGTAGAAAGAACCACACATGTCAGGATTGGGGCTGTGGTTGGTTGATGGCGGGGAGGCTGGAAGGAAGCAGGGTCTGCTCTACCTTGAACACTGGTAGTCTGCACGGGCCCGTCTTGACTGCGGTGAGAGTCAGCAGTCATTTCCTTACGAAAAGAGGAGGGTGTTTGGGGCGTTGTAGTTTGCACGGTGACCTGGTGTTTGTGGGGCCTGCTTGGAATAGTCAGGTAGTCTTGTTGTGTCTCATTGTCTCAGGGTTCAGAGTCTCTTTGAGGTTGAGATCCTGTATCTGAGACTGTTTATTCCCAGCGTGAGAACAAAACAGCCAGGCCGGGATGTCAGCAGGGCCATTCAGGACATCAGAGGCTGGACTTGTTCTTTCTCCCTGGAAATCCCTAACCTAGAGGTCAAGAAAGAGAGCACTCTGGGCTCACAAGCTGTAGGTGCGAGCCTGGCTGAGTTACAGTGTGACTTTGCCTGAGTGTCTTGAATTTTCCTTTCTGTGGCTCAGTGTCTCATTTCAAAATGGGGCCAATGGGGTTTCTTCTACACGAGTCGTCCCCGGTGTTACAGGAGAGGGGCAGGGGAAGCACTGAGCCCAGTGCCTGGCAGGGAGTAAATACTCAGCACGTATTAGCTCTGCTCGGTCCTCTGCCGTCAGCAGTTTTATCATCTGCCTAGTTCTTTTGGACAAGTGCAGACCATTTCAGGTTTGGATACAGCATCATAAATAACTGTTCTGCAGTTGATGGAGATGTAGTTGGTTCCCGTGATTGCTCTTACAACAATGCTGTGGAGGACATCTCTATCTCTATATCTCTGTCTCTACCTCTATCATCTTCATGCTCCCTTGTATATTTTTCCAGTATATATTTCTGTGAATGGAATTGCTCAGTTTAGAAATACATTTACAGGGGCACCTGGGTGGCTCAGTCGTTTTAGCGTCTGACATCAGTCCAGGTCATGATCATGTGCTTCATGGGTTCGAGCCCCGCATTGGGGTCTGTGCTGACAGCTCGGAGCCTGGAACCTGCTTCCGGTTCTGTTTCTCCCTCTGTCTCTGCCCCTCCCCTGCTTACACTCTGTCTCTCTGTCTCTCAAAAATAAATAAACATTAAAAAAAATTAGAAATATATTTGTACATACCTAATTTTTCTAATTCCTGCCCTAGTGCCTTGCACAGAAGATTTATGAATTCATATTCTCTATAATTTCAAGTATTTTTTTGTTCCTCTCTCTTGCTGATACTGGATAGCATTTGTACCTACCATTTATTTTGCCAACAAGTAACCCCTATTCAGAGATTTCCTCAAATAAGTTTACAGTCACTGGCCTCACTTACCTGACATCCCAGAAAAGCAGAAATCAACATGATTTTCTCTTTGCTCTCCTTCAAAGAGCAAAGAGAATGATTTTCTTTTTGCGCTCCTTCAAAGAGCAAAGAGAATAAAAAAGTTCCTGTTTTATGACTGCTCTTTTTTCTCAGATAATCTGAGCCAAGACCAGTGCACATATATCACTCTCACTTCGTGAGAGCTCCTGTCTTTTGGGTTCACAAATTCTTCTGGGTTTGAGGGTGAGAGGCTGGTTCACCAAAGAGGTGTGAGATTGTGATTCCCTGACTTCTGTTGACAGAGGGCCCAGGTTGGAGCCAAGTGTGAACTCAACCTGAGGAATTAGGCCTCCATGATTGAGCTTGAGCAAAAGAAAAATTGGAAAACAGAGACATTTAAGTTTGCATTTTCATTAAAATAGGACTTTACAAAATAGATCTTTTCTTTCTAGTCAAAAGAAGAGGAGAGGTTGCATTGAAAAGACTTTGGGGGAACATAATACAGTGGCTGTTACATTGCTCTCCTTGAATTGATTTGCCTGTGCGGGTAAGTGGTTCTTGCTATAAAACCTTGTCTGGTACCTCAAGAGAACAAGAAGCTAGAAAAAAACTCTTCCATAGAAGATGGAGAAAGTTGATAGATTTACAAATAATGTTATGTGGAATTAAGTGTTCTACCATGTTTCTTTGGCAACATTAAAGAGTTTGTTTGGCAACATTAAAGAGACATTTCTCCAGCACTTGAAATGCCCTTCACAGTGTCCCTGATGTTACAAGGGCTTGGGAACAGTCATGTGAAAGTGAGGAACAGATTGCTACTGTGGTTTTTTCATGCTTTTTTCTTTATAGAGATTAGCACACAAGTTTGAAAACATTACAAAGCTCAGCAGATTAGTAATAAGCATCCGAACTTCCCCATTGCTGCATATTACCAAATGACAAAACAGTGGTTTCTGACAACAAACATTTGTTATCTCCCAGTCCTGCAGATCAGAAGTCTGGATGACGAGGCTGCTTCTCTGCTCACAGAATTGATGAGTATGTTGCCCCCACCTGAACAGGTCTGACAGTGACCTTGTTGAGGTTGTCTCTCCCATGAAGGGCCACCCTCACCATCTCCCTCCTCTGGGGTCCTCTTCCCTGATCTGATTTCCATCTGTCATGATTGTTTCCACTTACCCAGATGGCTTAGGAGGAGCCTAGATCTTTGGAGTCCCAGAACTGATCTCTGCCATCTCCTCTAGGAAGAGAATAAAAGGACAGAGGTCTTCATGAAGAAATGACCTCCATGAGGGATGACATCCCCCAGTGAATGGAACAGAGGAGGAAACTATAGGTCAGTGGAGGTGCTAAAAGCCCAGATCACGGAAGCAGGACCCACTTCCCAGAAATGTCCCCATTTCCCATTGAAAGCCATCTTGAATGAGGGACTTGATCTCAATGCTGAATCAGTCTGGTGAGCACTGGGGCTTTCAGAGTCTGCATCCTATGCTCATTGTTTACTAATGGGCTTCTTCCTTACCTGGGAATCTCCTTGTAATTTTTGTCTGAGATGCAGCTTCTTATCCCCATGGGATTTGAACAGGCACCACAGTGACTCTGATGTAGGTGACCTTCAGCCCCACAGCTGGTGCCCAGGGACTGGAGCCCTGTCTGCTGCACGATGTCACATTTCACATCCAACACCCCAGTGGTTGATGCTGCTTCTATTTACAGTATACATTCTCTATTTTACATGAGGAAAAGGTGCTCTAAAAGATAATAAAATCATCCACCAAAGTGTATGTGACGTGTGGTAAAGCTGGTTTTGGAATCCTGGAATGCTTTTTTAAAGTTGTGCTTTTATTGCTTTGTCACAGATCTGGGATAGGGTTTGTTTGGAAATGTGGTTGGGACTAGAGATCAGTAAAAGGCAGTTGTTCCTGATAACTGTTATTTATCTGCTTGACAAGTATTTACTGAACGTTTTCCCTGGCAGGCTCTTAATGCAGGCGCTGTGGAGACGGGATGAACACGGCAGACAGAGTGCCCGCTGTTAGGAAGATGACTTCCCAGCCCAGGAAATCAGTGTCTTATACATAACCACATCAATACATTTTAATTTCTGCTGTGATGGATTTTACTTAATTGTTGAGTACCTTGGGCTCATTGTGTCAGGCAGGCTTGAAAATCAACTGAGTATAAACTACAGGACTGTAGAAGTGTGACAAGGAAGTGTCCCAGGAAAGGTCCTTGCGACATTTTTGTTTTAACGGGGGGTGGGGGAGGGGGTACTGATGTTTGATCAGTGTCCTCTGACATTCAGATGTGGGTTCCTGGAGGGTGTGATAGGAGAGTCCAAGGGAAGCTTGCGGCCAAGACACCTGTTGGTGTGTGTGCTGCCATCAAGTGATGAGGGAGTTTGGGAAAATCTCCTCATCTCTCTGGGCCTCAGTTTCCTCATCTGTAACATAAGGTTGTTATTCAACTTCCCCAAAGTCCCTTGCCGCTCAGTCTCTCTGAGAGCACGAGGGACTGAGGTGCCTGTTAAACGTGTCCTGGGGACTGCGGCTGAGACCTGACTTGGTCCCTTGTCTGTGTGTCTCCTGCAGGAGCCCGACTGAGCCCACACTGGAAACAGAGGACTGAGGGAGCCGATGGAAGACAGAAAATCAGCAGGTGTGGAGCATGAGAATAACCCGGAGAAGGACAAAGGTAATGGTGGAACGGTGGTTGCCCAAGGACCTGAGAATACGGGCAAGTTGAGCTCAGAACAATCTGGAGAAACTGAGGAATGCGTACAATAGCATCCAACCCTGCAAGGAGCAGCCTGAGGCGAGCAGTGAGGACTGGGGGTGTAACGCACTCCACAGTGAACGGTGCACCTGCCAGGGAGCCCCACAGGACAGACGGAGGTTGGTTTGCACTGCCGGGAAGCACCGTTTCTAAGGGTAGGATGGTGTGACCATGAGGCTCTGCCCCAGTCCCCAAGCTTCGACTTTGGAGCTGCCCTGACAGTGGATGGCCTCCAAGGAAGTGTGGGTTTGGAGGGATCAATGGCGTTTGGATCAGATTTGGAGATGTCCATTCTTACCACAAATCGCTTTGCCCTAAGGCCAGGAGGGGCCAGGGCAGGGGACCCTTGCATCTGAAGTCATAATAGTAATAATATTCTTCTGAATTTCTGGTCAGGAATGTGGAAGTCTTTACACATAATATCTGTTGACCAGTGATTGTCTTGACTATTGGTTGAGTGCTTCATTTTCCTGAGGCTGTGTTCAGAACTTGGAAATCAATACGATTTCCCGAGGAGGACAAAGCAGTGGGAGAACGATGCAAACACAATGTGGTAGCTCTCCTAAACTGGGGTGTTGTGTTGTGGCAGAGCAGAGGATGGAGTGGGGGTCCAGGCCCAGGACATCTCTTCCCAATGACAGAGTGAGCCATTGAGAGGAATCCCTGAGGAGAAACGCGTCTTCATCAGAGCTCACCACAGGGCAGTGTCCTGGGACATGGAGAAGGTAGGGCAGGTTCCTCTCTGAGGGAGGGGATTCGCTACCTGTTGGGAGAAAGCAGGGGACCCCTAAGTGGACATTTGTGACTGGAATGGAGTTGAGATGGTCAGAGATTGGCAGCAACTTGTATTTGATCAGTGAAAGGAAGTCCCTGAGGGCCTCCTCAGTGCTTGGCTCGGTGCTAGGAACCCCGAATACAGTGGTGAGTAACACATTCTCCCAACTGTCCTGGGGATCTCAGTCTGGTAAACAGGAAGTCATGAGAAGTGTAGTGGTGGTGGGTTCCTTGGAGGAAATGGCCAAAGCTGCCTGGCGATGACCTTGGTGATTGTCCTGGTCTGCCTGTGTGTTTGCCAACAGCTGGGTGACCTGCCTTGGCCCAATAGCCCTGGAGCCTCAGCCAGATTTCAGCCTTTTAGGACACAACTGACACCCGGGGTGCATGGTGGCTCCAACCAGTCAACACTGCCAAGGTGTCCAGAGGAAACGGCTGGCATCTGTAGCTACTACCCACTATGTCTTGGCCAGCTGGAGAAACAGAGGCAACTTCACTAAATCTCATAGGGTCATCCTCTCCATAATGACTCGTGATGATCTGTCTTACTCTCTGGTAAGTTAAATGCTTTCTGGTCTTCCGTATTCTCTCGCCACATAAAAACTAATATAAATATTGGCCAAATTTTAGAACAAGGAATTCACGTACAAAGGGAGTAGAGCAACTTCTAAGCTTCAGTGAGAACGTACAGAAGCTGTTACAACTGAGTAATAATAGGATACATCACTCCGAAATTGCGTAAAAGATGTGTATGGCCATTCTGGAACAGGCACTTGAGTCATCCACCATTCTTCTTCTTTTTAAAATCACTTTGATAATTCAAGATCCTTTCCATTTCCATATGAAGTGTTGGATCAGCTTAGAAATGTTTCCTAGCATGTCTGCTGGAATTTTGATTGGCCTTGTATCAGATCTGTAGATCAATTTGGGAAGAATTGACATGTAAACCATATTGAGGTCTTCCAGTCCACAGCAAATTTTACCTCTCCATGTGTTTAGTTCATTAATTTCTCAAGGTAATGCTGTGTAGTGTTCAGTGTACTGTTCTGACACGTATTTTGTGTGATAAGACAGTGCAAGAAGAGAATTGGTCAAGAGTCTTTTATTGTTATGTATTCTGAGAGGGCTATAGAGAGCAAGCAGGCAAGGGTCAGAGAGAGAGGGAGACAGAATCCCAAGCAGGCTCCACACAGTGAGCACAAACCCTGAAGTGGGGCTCGATCTCAGGAACTGTGGGAGCATGACCAGAACCAAAATCACCAGTCAGACACTTAACCAGCTGAGCGACCCAGGCGCTCCTGGTCAAAAGTCTCGAGGAAGAAATACCTCACAAAACACGATGTACAAATGGCCACAAAGCACTTGAAAAGATGGTCCACTTGAAACCACTTAAAGTTGGAGAAAAACCAAAATGGCTTCCCTGATGTTTCCGCAGGGTTCGATTTTAAACTAAGTAACCTTTTTCTTGTCTTCTGCAAAGCTCCCCTCCTCCCTTCTTAGCCTTGTGTATCAGGAAGCAGGTACACCCCAGGACATGAGGAAGGAGGGTAGCAGCATGTACACAGTTGCTGTCACTACTGGCCACACCTTGATTTTCCCGATAAGACCCCCAACCCCTTCCTCCAGGGGGCAGGAGCTGGCAGTTTTTGAAGGCCTTAGCCTGCTGTCGTCCTCTTTGCCTGGGAAAGCAAGAAAGCTGTTAGTGTTCCTCCTTATCTCAGACTCTGTCTTTGTGGTATCTTTTGGCTCCAAAGCACGGAGGTCAGTTTTCCAGAACACACTCAGTCATCAGGAGCAACACAAGTTAATGCTTCCGTGAGTTAGCATTACACGTCCATCGCCATGGGCTAAAATGAAGAAGACCGGAAATATATGTGGTGGGGATGTGAAGTCACTAGAAGTTTCCAACACTTGTGGGAATGAAAACTGGTCCAGTCCCGTACAGAGGCTGAACCATAGTTAAACATTGACCACTCACACGAACACCCATTTCACTTCTAAGTATTTACACAATATGTCCACACACCGATCTGTACATGAAAAGTCCCCATCGCTTTCTTCACAGTGGCTAAAGCCTGGAGACCACACAGAGGTCACTAGTAGGTGACTGTATAAATCGACAGGATGTAGCCATTCGGAGGAATACTACTTAGCGATAAAAAAGCACGAACTGGCGATACGCGCAGTAATATGGATGGATTTCAGGATCCTTATGCTGCACCAAGGAATGTAGGCACCAAAGCGTTCCACCTACCTAGAGTTGTTAAAAAATGCAAACCCACCTGTAGGGTCAGCGGTTGCCTGGGGCTGAGGCGGAGACAGTGATGGACTGCAAAGGGCCACAAGGGAAGTTGTGAGCTGGAAGAAATGCCGTGTCTTGATGGTAGCTGGATTTTGATTTTGCTGTGCATTGAATTGTACGCCTTATTTACTTTTTTAATGTTTATTTATTCTGAGATTGAGCAGGGAAGGGGTAGAGAGAGAGGGAGAGCAAGACAATCCCAAGCAGGTTCCACACTGTCAGCACAGTCCACACTTTAACAATGCCGTCTAAGGTACCCAAAGTATCCCTCGGTAGCATTCGTGTGATAATCTAGTGTATTTCTCCATACCAACCGTGAGCATTTAAAAAATGAAATTGAAAAACAAAATAAAATTAAACTTAATAAACACAATAGAGATTCACATCCACACAATCATTCAATGCATAAGAACACATATAAGGAAGACTCCAGACAACTATTGCTGAGAGAAATTAAAGGAGATCTAGATACATGTAAAAGTGTATACAGCACCTTCATAGATGAGAAGATCCAATATTGTTGGAATACCAAATCAATATTACCCTTTTTCCTATTGGAGTAGGCATTTTGGGGGGAAGTTACCAACGAATTCTAAAATGTATGTGGAAGGGTGCCTGGATGGCTTGGTCAGGTCCGCGTCCGGCACTGGGATTCTGGCTCAGGTCATGATCTCACACTTCACGGGTTTGAGCCCCGGGAGCGTTGGGCTCCATACTGACAGTGTGGAGCCTGCCTGGGAATCTCTCTCCCTCCCCCTCTCTCTCTGCCCCTCCCCTACTCACTTTCTCTATCAACATAAAGAACTTAGAAAAAAAATATAAAAACCTGGCTTTCATAAAGTATTAAATCCTTCGTTGATCATAAATCACTACACACCCTCTCCCTCTCTGTCTGCCCCTCCCCCTCTCAAAATACGTAAAATTTAAAAAGTAATCATAAAATACACAGGGAAAACACAATCCACAGTCCAGGAATAATTCCTTGCAATACTTCATATATGGCAACGACCTTATCCAAAATACAGAAAGAACTTACACACATCACAAAGAAAATTACAGAGAACCGAGCTTATTGATGAGGAAAAGATCTCAAAAGGCGCTTCATAAAAGAAGATATCCAAATGACCAAGAGCATTCGAAAACTAAACCGAGCACAACAGCTAGCAGAATGGCTAACATCAAAAGGACCGAGAATACCAGGTATGTGGGAATGTAGAGAAACTGGGACTGCCTATCTTTGGGCGGAAATCTAAAAGGAGACAAAGCCTTTGCGAAAGTGTGTGTCAGTTTCTCTGCTTTCCCCAAGCATTTTATTCCTAGGATGTATACCTGGGAGGAACCAGTGGGTGTCTCCACAAAACACAATTTGTACATGATTATTCGTCCTTACTCTATGAGTGATAACCAAAACTAGATCTGTCCAACAGGAACACAGATAGTCAAATTGTGCTCTAATCCCCAAGCAGAGTATTTCTCGGCAGCATCAGAACCAATGGCTGACACACAGCTAATCAGGACAAAATCTCAAAACCAGACACCAAGTGAGAGAGCACAGAACATAGGAGAACATACGACATCATTGCATTTATATGAAGTGTCAGAACAAGCAAAAGTCGTCTAGGGTGAGAATTCAGAATGTGTTTGTGTTTGGAAATGGGTATTGACCGGCAAGGAGCAGAAGAGAACTTTGCGCCTCGGAGGAAAGTGTTCTATATCTCGATCTGGGTGGTGACAGGATGCATACGTACGTTAAATTCATTGAGCTGTGTGCTTGCGGTTTGTGCATTTTGCTCTAGGTCAATTCGACCCCAATAAAGAACTGTTAGAATTGAAAAAGAGAGAGATGACCGAGCCGAAAAGAGAATGACAAATGACAGGAAATTGGTAACAAATACCGAACATGCACATCACAATAAGAATGTCTTGAGGAGAAACCCAAAGCGATTCAACAGAACAAACACTAAAAAGTATAATTTCATGAAAAAAAAGGATAGTGAGAATGACAAGTTCAAATAAGATTAGAATGGCATGTTGCTGCCTTAGGAAAGTCACTCTAGAGCAATAAACACTGAGACGTATTCCAGCAAAAGTACTGTCAGTCGCTTTGTTACGGGGTACAAGGTTGGCTTTCGAGGTCATCCAAGATTCCTTTGGCTCTTTGGGGTCTTTTCTGGTTCCATACAAAGTTGAGGATTGCTTGTTGTAGCTCTGTGGAAAAGGTTGGTGGTATTTTGATAGGGATTGCAGACAGTGTGTGGATTGCTTTGGTTAGCATCAACATTTTAACGATATCTGTTCTTCTAATCCATGAGCACGGGAGTTTTTCCATTTCTTTCTGCCCTCTTCAGTGTCTTTTGTAAGGGTTCTCTAGTTTTCAGAGTGCAGATCTTTTACGTCTTTGGTTGGGTTCATTCCTAAGTATCTTACGGTTTTAGGTGCAATTGTACATGGTTTCAGCTCCTCAAATTCTCTTTCTGCTGCTTCATTATTGATGTGTGGGAACGCAAGAGATTTCTGTATGTTGATTTTGTGTCCTGGGACTTTACTGAATTCATGTATCAGTTCTAGCAATGACGTGGATGGAGCGAGAGTGTGTTATGCGAAGTGAAGTCAGTCAGCCAGAGAAGGACACATATCATATGATGTCACTCATCTGTGGAGTTTAAGAAACTCAATAGATGAACAATGGGGGGTTGGTAAAGAGAGAGGCAAACCATGAAACAGACTCTTAAGTATAGAGAGCAAACTGAGGGTTTGTTAACCTCCGTTCTGTTAAATATGAGGGTAGGCCAAATGAACGTAATCAAATAGCCTCAAGTTTATAGATGTTTCCAAAGTAGGTGGTCACTACATGTATTCAAGGACATACATATAAATTAACATTTTGACAGTTGGAAAGAGATCTTGTGAGAGACACATGAAATCCGTAAGTGACAAGCATGAACTATGGTTGTTTAGTGACATTATAAAAACAACAAAAAAAGCAACTCACACGTAGAGAAGGAGTCGAGGATATAGGGATATCCAACATCAGTTTAATGGAAAGCCAACATGGTGCCCCAAGAGGGGATAAGGAAGCCTCATAACACAGGAAAACAGCCAGAAGAACAGTGAGAGTCGGGACAAAACATTTTTCTCAAGTAAATATTTATTCACTTAGTATTATACTCTGCCTCATGTCTTACACTTTTTAATGGATAGAGGACAAACTAGAGAGACCCAGAGAAGAACATCATGACAGTCGAAGACTTTGGAATCTTTCACTCACTGGAAAAGCCTGAAGGTCTGTTTGACCTTAAAGAGAAGTGGGGTGGCTTCATGACAGCCCTTTAGTAAAACCTGGGAAACTATTTCTGCCTTGATGTTTTTATGCACACACAAGAATGAACAGTGAGAACGATGCTGAGATGTGTTTGGAAAGAGATGGGGTCTGTGGCACCTGGGTGGCTCATTGGGTTGAGTGTCTGATTCTTGATTTTGGCTCAGGTCGTGATCTCACGGTTCATGAGATCAAGCCTCCCGTACGGTACTGTGCAGATAGTACAGAGTCTGCTTGGGATTCTCCTTCTCTCCCTCTCCCTCCACCCCGTCCCGCTCACGTGCTCGTGCTTTCTCTCAAAATAAATAAATAAACTTAAAACAGAGACAGACAGAGAGAGAGATGGGATCTGTGGTATTAGCACAAGGGTAGACAACTACTGAGAGTGGCCGCTGAGGGGTGGTCCCCATCAGTGGTGACCTTCAGGGGAGACTAGGCAGCCTTGGGTATCCGCGTAGCCTTGGCACCTGGTAGGCAGTGGCTCCCAAGGTTCCATGACACCCCCCGCGTTCCAATTCTGTTATGGCAACTACAGACCGTCACGTGGCGTGCCGGGTGCTCGGTCTGTCATTCCGGTTGGAGTCTGAGCTACAGGCAGTGCCTTGGGCTCTTGACTCTGGCATCTCGAACCTTCTTTTTGTAGCTGCTGAGTCTCCAGTGCTGTGCGGTGTTGTTCAAGTTGTTCCCAATAGTAAGTAAAGAATTCCTGTATCCTCGCCCCTCAGTCCTGATTGAACCTACTGGATTTCACTTGTTTTTAACCCGTCATGTGTTTGGTTTCTTCTCCCCAGTCCCCAGCTCTACCTCTTCTGCCACACGTCACCATGGCAGCACCTCTTGACCCGGTGTCTGATCCAGGGACAGAAATGAGCCTCCTGGAACTCAACCAGGAGCTTCAATCCAAGCTGGAAGCAAGCCAGCAGGACTTCCGAGACCTCAGAGAGAAATTGCTTGTATCCCAAGCTACTGCCTACTCCCTGGCCAACCAGCTGCAGAAATATAGTAAGTCCTACAAGGCCAGGGTCACCAAAGTGATGACTGTCTGTATTCCTGGAGACAGGAATTGGCTTTGTGTGGAGAGAAAACGAAAGCCCTCTCCGGACTTTGTCTTCTCTATTTCCATCGTCACGATAAATTCCATTGTGACCACAATCCAGGAAAAGTAGCAGTGGGTATTTCTTAATGTATGTTTGTTGGTTTTGAGAGAGACAGCGTTAGTCGGGGTGGAGCAGAGAGAGTGGGAGATAGAGGATCCCAAGCAGGCTCGGTGCTGTCAGCACAGAGGCTGACGTGGGGCTCGATCTCAGGAATGTGAGATCATGATCTGAGCCAAAATCAAGAGTTGGGCGCTGAACAGACTAAAGCTCCCGGGCGACCCAGTGGAAGTGGGTGTCTTACTCTCATTTCGCTAAGGATGGGAAGAATGGGGAAAACGAGACTAGCAGTTTCTCCAGGTTGGTTTGCAGTGCTGTATAGGGCGGGGTTAGAGTTAACTTTCTAGTGATTGATTCCTGACGCAGACCCGGAAATGCCTGGTCCTCTCAGGATCCTCTGTGTGTGTGTGTGTCACATCCTGCATCACCGCTGGCCTTCGTGCATCGGACTCATGAACTCCATGACGTCACACTTCTCTGAGGTTCCATTGGCAAAGCAGCGAGCTGGCTCACTGGGGAAACTTGCTGATGGTGCACACGGGGCGCGGGTGGGGACCAGGGGACACGGCCAGCTTGCAAGGAGCTGGAAGATGGGTCTGCTTTCCCTGAAACTGCGGTATCCACGAGCGATGCCGTCCAGACAGTGACTCCCCTGATGAGAGGGAAGCCGTGCTTCGTGGGCACAGGCTCTGCTTCCTGAGTCCTCGGTAGCCATTGACACCCTGTGGCGAGGTAGAGGGCATTTCAAGGCCCATCAGACAATCTGCGCTCCCTCCTGTGTCTCTCCCTGAGCTGGGGAACCTTCAAGGATGCAGGATGGCCAGCAGGGCCAGGCCTGGGCCAGGAGTCAAGTGGCCCGGTGGGAATGAGGGTGAGCGGGGGAGACCACAGCCCCGGTGACCGCCCAAGCCAGTGTGTGGAGCTGGCCCTCCCCCACAGTCAGCCTGGAATGGGGAGGCCCGCTGCCTGTTCATTCAGAGGGGGCTGCCATGGCGGGAGGAATCCTGAGTTAGGGGCACGTGTGCAGCGGGGCAATGGGAAGGAATCCTGACGACTCTGAGCCCGAACTGTTGCCGTTTCCTTACCAAGAGTTTTCCATGAAACAAGGGGAGGTGGGATTACAAATGACTGATGGGGAGAAAAGTAATGTTGGAAGCGGCTCTTTAGCAAGGTGGAGAGATGATGAGCTTTGGGGAAAGGACAAGCAGAGTTTTCTTTGCGTCTTTCCTGATAACCATGACACAAGTGCGGGAAACCACTTGTGAAGACGAAGAAGGAAGACATCACCCAGGAGCTTGGGGTGGAGGGAACACAGTATGGCTCTGGGCCAGTCTTCCTGTGCTCCCCCCCATGCTGCCCTGCCCCGATTTCTGTGCCTCACATTCCTCCTCTGTGATCCTGCTGCTGTCATAGTAGCTGCTGCTTTGAGTGGAGGGGACGGGCAGGGAGAGAGGGACACAGGATCCGAGAAGTGGGCTCTGCGCTGAGAGCAGTGAGCCTGCTGCGGGGGCTTGCCCTCACGAACCACGAGGTCATGCCCCGAGCCCAAGTCGAAGCTCGCCTGACTGAGCCACTCAGGCGCCCCACCCCGTCTGCTGCTTCCGACACCACAAGCTTTGTTAGTGTTTGGCCGTATCGCTTTCAGGTCCTTCTGGTTTTACGCACCATAGTGCACACAAGAGTATGCGGGTGAACTTTTTGCCTTTGAGATATGTGCTCATTATCCAACTCAAGGGAACCATGAGTCAGTCCTGTGGTCCTAAGGGCCTCACTTCATGTCCCTGCTTAGTGTCCTACCTGAGAGGCTGCAAGCCCGGGTGAGTGGCCGTGATCAGGGTGAGTGTCAGGGGATGTGGATTCTGATTCTGCCAAATACCAGTCATTCACCTTGTCTAGTTCCTGTGCACGCCTTGGAGCTGCTCTTCCCTCAGCTCTAAAACAGGGAGGTATCGGGGCGCCTGGATGGCGCAGTCGGTTAAGCGTCCGACTTCAGCCAGGTCACGATCTCGCGGTCCGTGAGTTCGAGCCCCGCGTCAGGCTCTGGGCTGATGGCTCAGAGCCTGGAGCCTGTTTCTGATTCTGTGTCTCCTTCTCTCTCTGCCCCTCCCCCGTTCATGCTCTGTCTCTCTGTGTCCCAAAAATAAATAAACGTTGAAAAAAAAATTAATAAAAAAAAAAAAAAAAAATAAATAAAACAGGGAGGTATCAAATACCGTGTAGCTGGGGGGCTGAGGAATGAGATGCTCAGAGCCGGATGCTGGGCTTACATTGTCCTGGGGTACACCCTGCCCCCTCCCTGGAGGCCGCGAGCACAGCGGCCCGTGTAGCTTGTCCACTGAGGCCGGTGTGTGTGTTCTCAGAGTGTGAAGAGTTGAAAGACATCATCGAATCCGTGCTGGGGGAGACGCTGCAGTGTAAGCAAGGGAAGTTGGCAGAGACCTTGACCGAGAAGCTCAGGTAAGGAGGGCTCCGTGGCTGGTGGGAGGCCGTAGGCATCTCTGACTCCTGTCAGCGACAGGTCTGGGCCAGGAGAAGGGCAGAAACTTGCCTGGCACACAGGTGCACACACACATCTGTCAAACAGTGAAGACAGCAGTATCTGGTGTATTGCGGACTCCAATTATTCGGGGCCTCGCTCAATGTTTGTGTTTTTTTTTTAATTTATTTAAATCCAAATGAGTTCGCATATAGTGTATAAATGGTTTCCGGAGGAGATTTTAGGGTATCATCTCTTACAAATGACACCCGGTGCTCATCCCGAAAACTGCCCCCCTAATGCCCATCTCCCATGTAGCCCATCTCCCACCCAAAACCCCTCCAGCAAGTCTCAGGTTATTCTTTGCATTTAAATGTCTCTAATGGTTTGCTTCTGTCTCTGTTTTTATCTTAATTTTCCTTCCTTTCCCCTGGTGCATCTGCTTTGTGTCTTAAATTCCACATATGAGTGAAATCATGTGATCTTTATCTTTCTCTGATTGACTTATTCGGCTTAGCATAATACACTCTAGTTCCATCCACAGTGTTGCAAAGGGCAGATCCATTCTTTTTCATCACCAAGTAATGTTCCGTTGTATCAATTCACGTACCATGTCTTCTCAATCCATTCATCCGTCGATGGACATCTGGGCTCTTTCCATCCTTTGGCTATTGTTGATAACAGTACTGTAACATTGGGGTGCAGGTGCCCCTTCGAATCAGCATTTCTGAATCCTTTGGATAACTACCTAGTAGTGCCATTGCCGGGTTGTAGGGTAGCTCTTCTCTTAATTTTTTGAGGAACCTCCGCACTGTTTTCCAGAGTGGCTGCACCAGTTTGCATTTCTACCAGCAAAAGTGCCAAAGTGGTCCCCTTTCTCTGCATCCTCACCATCTGTTATTCATTTTAGCCATTCTGACAGATAGGAGTGGTATCTCATTGTGGTTTTACTTTCCTTTTCCCTGATGATGAATGATGTGGAGCAAGTTTTCATGTGTCTGTTACCACCTGGATGTCTTCTTTGGAGAAGTGTCTGTTTCTGTCTCTTGGCCATTTCTTCACGGGATCATTTGCTTGTTGGGTGTTGAGTTTTGAGTTTGATCAAGGTTGTTTCATAGATTTTGAATACTAGCTCTTTATCCGATATGTTGTTTATAAATATTTTCTCCCATTGCTTCGATTGCCTTTGAGCTTGTTGTTTGTTGAAGCTTTTTATCTTGATGAGATCCCAGTGGTTCACGTTTGCCTCAGGAGACATGTGTAGTAAGAGGTTGCTGCGGCCGAGGTCAAAGAGGTTGCCACCTGTCTTCTCCTCCAGGATTTTGATGGTGTCCTGTCCTACATTTAAGTCTTTCATCCATTTTGAGTTTATTTTTGTGTACGGTGTAAGAACGTTCTCCAGGTTCATTCTTCCACACGTCTCTGTCCAGTTTTGCCAACCCCATTTGCCGAAGAGACCGTCTTTTTTCCATTGGATAATCTTTCATGTGTTGTCGAAGCTTATTTGGCCATACATTTGTGGGTCCATTTCTGAGTTCTCTCTTCTGTCCCCTTGTTCTATGTGTCTGTATTTGTGCTGATACCATACTGTCTTGATGAATCCAGCTTCATAATGTGGCTTGAAGTCCAGAAATGTTAGGATTCCTTGTTCTAGCTCCGTGAAGAATGCTGGTGTTCTTTTGATAGGAATTGCATTGAGTCTGTAGATTGCTTTGGGTAGTATTGAGATTAAAAACATTTTTTTTTAGTATTTCTTTTATCTTGGGAGACAGAGAGACAGAGTACAAACAGGGGAGGGACAGAGAGAGAGAGAGATCCAGAATCTGAAGCAGGCTCCAGGCTCCGAGCGGTCAGCACAGAGCCCGACGTGGGGCTCGAACCCACGAAGTGCGGGACCATGACCTGGGCTGAAGTCAGATGCTTAACCGACTGAGCCTCCCAGGCGCCCCACTGATGACATTTTAACAATATTTGTTCCTCAGATCCAGGAGCATGGATTGTTTTTCCATTTTTGTGTGTGTGTCTTCAATTTCTTTCATAAGTTTTCTACACTTTACAGCTTTTTATAGTGACAGCAAATCTTTTACCTCTTTGGTAGGTTCATTCCCATGTATTTTGTGGTTTTCAGTACCCTAGTAAATGGGATCAGTTCCTTGAGTTCTCTGTCTGCTGCTTCATTATCGGTATACAGAAATGCAAGCAATTTCTGTACGTTGACCATATTCCAGCGAATTTGCTGAATCCATGCATCAGTTCTAGCAGTGTTTTGGGGAGTCTTTCCGGTTTTCCATGTGGCGTATCATGTTGTCTACAAAGAGTGAAAGTTTGACTCTTTCCTTGCTGATTTGGATGCCTTTTATTTCTTTTGCTGTCTGGTTGCTGAGGCTAGGACTTTCAACACTATGTTCAACAACAGTGGTGAGAGCGGACCTTCTGTCGTGTTCCTGACCTTAGGGACCTCAGGTTTTCCCCACTGAGGTGATATTAGCTGTGGGTCTTTTGTAATCGGTATATATGATCTTGAGGTATGTTCCTTCTATCCCTACTTTCTTGAGGGTTTTCTCAAGAAAGGATGCTGGATTTTGTCAAAAACGTTTTCTGCATTGATTGAGAGGATCATGTGGTTCTTATCCATTTTTTATTCATGTGATGTATCAGGTTGATTGATGCGCAGATATTAACACAAACTTGCAGCCTAGGAATAAATCCCCCCCACCCCCGATTGTGGTGAATAATTCCTTCTGTTTTTTTTTTTTTTTTAATTTTTTCTTCATTTTTGAGAGGCAGAGGGAGACAGAGTGCAGGTGGCGGAGGGGCAGAGAGAGAGGGAGACCCAGAATCCGAAGCAGGCTCCAGGCTCTGGACTGTCTGTACAGAGCCCAATGGGGGCCCAAACTGACGAACCTTGAGATCATGACCTGAGCCGAAGTCGGACGCTCAACCGACTGAGCCACCCAGGCACCCCGTGAATAATTCTTTTAATATATTGTTGGGTGTGGGTGGCTAGTATCTTGTGGAGAATTTTTGCATCTGTGTTCATCAGGGAGATTGGTCTGCAAGTCTCCTTTTTAGTGGGGTTTTGGATGGTTTTGGGGTCAAGTTAATGCTGGCCTTGTAGAATGAGTTTGGAAGTTTTCCCCCCATTTCTATTTCAAACAGCTTCAGAAGAATAGGTACGGACCCTTCTTTAATGTCGGGTGCAATTCCCCTGGGGAGCCATCTGGCCCTGGACTGTTGTTTGCTGGGAGTTTTTTTATTGCTGATTCAATTTCTCCACTTGTTATGTATCTGTTCAAATTTCCTATTTCTTCCTATTGCAGTTTGGGGAGTTTATATGTTTCTAGGGATTTGTCCTTTTCTTCCAGATTGCCCCATTTGTTGGCATATAATTGCTCATCATAATGTCTTCTTTTTTGTGTGTATTTCTGCAGTGTTGGTTGTGGTCGCTTCACTTTCACTCCTGAGTTTATTTATTTGGGCCCTTTCCTTTTTCTTTTGATAAAGCTGGCTAGGGACTTACCGATAATGTTAATTCATTCAAAGAAGCAGCTCTTGGTTTCATTGATGTGTTCCGTTTTATTTTACTTCCATATCATTGACTTCTGATCTCATCTTTATTATTTCCCTTCTTCTGCTGGTTTTGGGCTTCATTTGCTGCTCTTTTTCCAGCTCCTCTAGGTGTAAAGTTAGGTTGTGTATTTGAGACTTTTCTTCCTCTTTTACGAAGGCCTGGATTGCTATATGCTTCCCTCTTATGATCGCCCTTGCTGCATCCCAGAGGTTTTGGACTGTCGTGTTTCATTTTCATTGGCTTCCATGTATCATTCACTCTGTGTCCAATAAATATCATTTATTAGGCTGAAAGTCACCAAATTGAAGTGAACAATTTGTGGCATTGGCCACATTCACAATGTTGTGGGATCACCACCTCATTTGCCTGTAACACAGTCACCTCCTGAGGGATGACAGCTTGTCGGTCATGTTTTCCTTCAGACAATGCTGTCCTCTTGACCCTGCCGTTCTCCTGACCTGTGTAGTCCACACCAGCTGTCCTGTCCACATTTCTGTGGCTGGCGCTGGGTCCATGCACAGCACGATGCACACCGTGTAGGTTCCCGGGAAATGGCTGTGCCGCAGCGAGGGGCTGAAGGGACATCTCTCTGACGGGTGTTGAGGAAGACACCTGGCTTTGTTTACAGAAGAAGGAGTGCAAAGGAGGTCAAGGAGCCTCCCCGACACAGAGGAGCCTCGTTTTACCTTCTTCTTTCTGTGTCACAGGCAGGGCCCCACACACGTGCCGGAACGTGGCCTTGAGGGCTCCTTGCGGAAATTCTCACAGAAACGTCCGTGAAAGCTCTTAGAGAATCTATTCAACTCTGTGTTTTAAAATTTTCTCTATGTCCCACCTTAGGCAATATCATATCCTGATTAAAGCTCAGGCTGCAGAGCTGACCCAGTTGTGGCAGAAGTTACGGGAAGGGAGAGAAGTTTCTGAGCCAGTCGATCAGCACCTCAAGGACCTCCTCACCCACGACGACCCCGAGCGTTCCCAAGGCCAGGGCTTCCGGGAGCAAGTGGCCGAGGGACGCAGGCTGGCAGAGTGCCTTGCCCGCCAGCTCAGCCCCGGTAAGGCGGCCACAGGCCCTGAGTGCACTGAGCTGCTCCGAGGTCCTGGGCTCCCCAGACATCTCCCGCCTCCCCTCACGTTGTTGGCAGGCGCTGTCTTGGTTTCCATGTGACACCTGGGGCCACCAGAGGACCCGGACTAGCAGGTGGGAAAGGAGAGGAGAAGTGCACAGGGTGGAGGTCACGGTGCTCCACCCATCTGTGTCCTCCCCGAGGGAACTGCCTTTAGGGCAGGAGACAGCCTCCACCAGTGTCAGAGCCCAGAAGGGAGGACGAGGAAGGAGGCAGCTTGTTCGAGTGCAGGGAGCCCTGAGCTAAGCGGGCAGTTCCAGGCTCCCGCCCAGGAGCTGTCTTTATGAACTGTGGGCGAGAGAGTGATCTTCGCTTTCTCCATTACTGTCTCCTCATCTATCTATCAAGTAACCTGTCATAGCTGTGGTGATCACATGCGGAAAGTTCACGAATGCGCTTCAGGAAAAATAAAGCCCCTGACTGTGTGGAGGTGAATGAGGTATTGGATGTAGTAGGCCTTGGAGGCGGAACGTCGTTTAGACTGAAACACTTTTCATACAGACGGCCCGTCCATAACACTGACGTCCACTTGGGGACCCGTGAGTCCACATGTGGAGGGACTTGGGACCGGGTGATTGTGCTGTCCTCGGGGCAAGGAGGAGACTCTACGTGAGCACTGGGAGCACACAGGGCCTGTGCCTGTGGCATGACTGTGGCACCTGCAAGACACTGTTCGCAGAAGTCAGATCGAAACTGGACAGGCATCCACGGATCTGGACAAGAGACAGTTTAAACTTTTGCCCAGTCTCAGTCATGGTGAGCCTCCGAATCAGAGACACTCCCTGCTGGATCTGAAATCCATACCGCAACGGTTCTCAAGGGCAGTGCCCTGGAGCTTCAGAACAAGAGTTAGTCATGCATAGATAATTATGTCGCTAGGGCATATAAGCCACTGTGTTTATAGTGGTGATGTGGGAGCTCGCTGACGGGAGATTTCTGAATTTCTTTGCAGAAGATGAGGAGAAGGAGGAGGAGGAGGAGGATGAACAAGCAGAAGAATCCCTCACCACCAGGTAACAATGAATACTGGGGACCCGGTAATGTGTGGGTGAAAAAGGATAGGGACTCAGAAAGAACAGTAGGTGCGGTCACAAGAGTCCAGGTGGCAGATGCAGGGATCAGCAGAGCTGCAGATGGTAGTGATTGAATTCCCTCAGCGGCAAATGGCCCTGTTCCCTCGGTTGTCTGCTGTCGCGGGGCTGCTTGTCTGGGGAGCCCCAGATGAACTCAGCAGCCTTAGGATTCCCCGTACGCACAAAGTACCCGTTCTCTCCTGTAAATGAACACCAGGAGGAGACGCATCTCTACACAGTTCTCAAAGGTCCCTGGTAGGAAGGTAACCAGCAAAGGAACTGATAGACACACAGCTGGCAAAATTCACACGGCATTACCTAACCAAAACCAAAAAGTTGGGGTGTCATGTGACACTATGAATAGAAAAGTGCCTGGAGGGCACAAGTTTCTGCAGGGCACAGTGACTCAAGAGCTGTAACCGCTTGATCAGTCTATGTTAAATTCAACATGACTCAGGCACGTGGCGGTTGCCCCTGGCATGGACTCCCATTGGTCCTTCGTCTCGTGACTGTACCATACTGGGATGGTCGAGTCTCATTCCTCATTGCTCGTTATGTGGCCAGTGGACTGAGTATCTATCTGTTGTTGCTTCTCTCCCACCCCTTCCTGGCCACACTCTGCCTCTTGTAGGATAACCTTTTGTCTCTCAAGGCTATGGTCCCTTTCCTTTCTGCGACCACTCCCTTGCCTCCCATCCACACCAGCTAGGTAGCAAGCCATGGTGTCTGATCCTCCTGGTTTCCTCTTCTGTCGTTCTTGCCCCACCTGGCACAGCATGGAGCTTCCGGAAGCTGAAAAGAAGGAAGTCCTCCAGGACACGCTGAATGAATGTGTTTTGACACCTTCCATTGGCCAAGAAGGGCGTGACTGCTACCAGCCTTACAGGGATGGCACGTTCCCATCGGATAAACAGGAATTCGGCTCTGCTCTGCATGTAGCCTGTGAATGCTCCCATTCCAAAGGGGATGAAACTCCACCCAGTTCCCCAGGTAGGGTGCATAATCTTTGTTTGCACACACCCTGTGTAGACTACGAGATTTAACCCGCAGAAGTGGACCATGTACTCACAGACAGTTTCCATCCAGGCTCTAGGACTGAGTTTGAAATAAGACATTCCATGAGTCAGTGAGCTTTGTTCGATTCATGTCTAAGCCATGGCACTTTTGTGTCTGAGCCGCCGCCCATCGCTGCTCTGAAGGTGGTCCTGCCAGACTCCTATACCTCTCTACCCCAGGCACAGGAGGTCGCTATCAGACCTCCAAATTTTGGATTAATCTCTTATCTCTCTTGCCAGGCTCTGATTTCCATCCTTGAACCATGTTTCTGAATATCTATGGCCACCCAAGGCTGTTGGAAGCCTTTTCTATATCATAGGAAATGTCACGATCCAGGTTCACTGTCTCTACCTGGTCTGTCTCTTCCTTTTCTTCTTGTCTCAAGTCAGCTGAGAACCAGGACAGGACTACGTCTATCATACGTTGTATGTTTCTCTGCAGCCAGGCAGGGCCCTGGAACTTCCCGACCCCATGAACGGCCCCTGGTGCTTTGCAGCTTTGAAGATTATTCTGCTTTGATGGTGTGTAGATTCCAATGGTCAGTTTAATCTCAACGGCTGATTCCTCAAAACCATTAGCCTGAAGCATTTCAAATGGAAAAAGCCTGAATATTGCAGCAATGGTCTAGGAAGCAGCCAGGTCCTTCCCCAAGATCTCTGGGAAAAAGGATAAATTTTCTGTGTGTGTTGACCTGTCTTAGGACACTGTGATCATGGCCTGTCATATCAGGGACATTTATTTGCTCAAGAAAGCAATCCCAGTGATTTTTTTCCAGGGCCCTACTGAATCCCTCCTGAATGATTTCTCTCACAATTGCCTGTTATGACTGTGCTTCTATTTCTGTTTTCTGCTACACGGCACATGGGAGTGAGCATTTGTGGAGGGGAATCTGCCTAATGGAACTCTTTCTCTTCATTTATTTGCAGACAACCAAATGGGTCACGAGGGGCTGAAAGGGCGAGAGTCAGATGCCCCCAGGTAATTCTGAATACTTGGGGGCTGGGGAATCAGTGGTGGCGTCAGCAGACCTCAGAACCAAGGAAAGGCAGAAAGTGCTGGATAGAACCATGTTATCCATTCGGTCGATGGCCAATTATCCGCTTTCACAATGGTTTCTGTTTTCATTGTGGTACTTGTATCGCTCCCATTTCTTAATTACGACTCAAGTTGAGTAACACACAGTCAGCTGGCCCAGGTGAGCTAAAGGCACAGGGATTCCTGCACTCACCATTCTCCCCAGCATTCGAGAGAAAGGCAATCTACTTGCTGCCCCGTTCGATTTAGCAGGTGGGCATGTATTTCAGAGCAAGAATGTACTTAGACTAAAATGTGCCATCATGCCGTGATATTGAGAGAGACAGGCCTTCATGGCATGAGAATTCTGAGACAGTAGCCGGCCCCCGAAGCTGCACGCACTGGGCCACTCCATGCAGGACTCAAGGGCATTTGAACGGAAGGGAGGGAGCCACTGCTGTCCTGTGACTCTGTGTGTTTGAGTCAGGACTGGATGGCACGGTGCTCATTCAGGCTCTTTCCTCATCAGCTTGCTAGGTGGCCAGTGTAGAGAGCACTTACTGTCCTTTCTGTCTGCCGCCCCTGTGACAGACACACCCTGTCCCACACAAAAAGAAGAGTTGTTTCTCTCATTAATGAGGCACTCTCTTTGCTTTTGTGAAAATGCCTTTTGCCTTCCATCAAAGCCAGACAGGACGTAGGATTTCAGATCCCTCTTTGGTTAATCTTCAGTTTTGCCCCTGCCTCAGGCTCAGTAGACTGCTGCTAGAGGTGGTGGAGGAGGAAATCACATGGGACTCTCTGGATGAACGCTACTGGACATATTCGGTTCTTCCTGACCTGTCTGACTCCTACTGGCCTTACAGGAGCACCGCCATCTTCTTCCCTGAGGAACTGGAAGTCTCTTCTGCTCTGGAAATGGCCAGTGAGTACTCCGCTGTCAGGGTGATCAAGCTCCAGCTGGACTGCCCCGTACATCTCCTGGTCTTTGTGCCCCACACCTGTGCTGTGCTGAGAGAGCTCATCCCTGTGTGCAGGCCCTGTACACACATCTTGATCTGAGCCAGGCTCCAGGATGGATGGAGTTTCAAGCACAGACATCATGTGGGTCAGGGAACTCTTCTCCCTTCCTACTCCCAGGACATGCCCATGTCCCCTGGGCTTCACTGTCAGGTCATTGGACCCAAGGGCGGCATGACAGATACGACTCGCCTCAGCAACACGACCATAGAAGGTGTCTGTCAGACCTTGGATGCAATGCCTCTTCTCAGCTTTCATGCTCCACATTTCATCTCTGAGCCAGGTCCTTTAAGAATCCATGCCTGCCACAGTCAGTCGGAATCCTTGTCCAGGGTGAAAGATGTAACCTTGGCTTTCCTGTTCTTAGCCTCATTCTCTATCTCTTTGCTTTGGCTTGTCTTCCTAAGCCTCGTCTGAAAACCCACCCTACTAGGTGCCTCTACTGTTAGCTCGTTTGTGTGTTTCCAGGAGTAGAGCTGTGCGTTGGCATTCCCTCATCACAGGAATTGCGCCAAGGTTTCTGTGTCGCTCAAAGACTCATTTTAATTTGAGGCTTTGTACTTGCACGCTCTCTGTTCCATCTCAGTGTATAAATTCCACTAAGCCGTCACCAGCCAGGTATCTCACGAGAGAAGGCTGAAAACTGCACGTATCCTTTTAGAAGGTAGAGAGGCCAGGTCCCCAGAATCTGTGTGAAAAAGAGAACTGAAAGTGTTTGCACAGACTCAAAACAGAGGAACTTGTGATGATGATCTCTTGGAGAGAGCAAATTTCTCCCAGTGGCTCAGGCCAGGAAATCAAGCCAGTTGTCACACTATCTGAGATACCCTGAAATATTTCTCACTCAACCTGTGCTCTCATTGAGCATCGCTGAGTCCCCGGGTGGCACCGAACACTGGGTTACTAATGTGCAAGCAGGGATCTGTTTAACGTGACTGGCCCCGTCTGTATTTATTTGCAGAAAATCACACCCATCAAGAGGAGGAACAAGACCAAGACCTGACATGCGCCAGGTAAGTCTGAGGAATCATGGGATTTTATTTCAGTGGTTCAACTCTACATTTCACAGGAAAAACAGAAACCGCCAAATTTACCTATTTCATCCATTCTCCAGTCTCAGAATATCTTTTTTGGCCATGACGTGTGTCTTCATGTATTATGTGGATAAGTTCCTTTAATGATCCCTCAGTTTCGATAACGGGCAGTCAGTTGAAGTAGGTGAATTGTCACTCCCTGAGGTGCTCTGTATTGCCCTGATCTCTCCTTTGGGAAACACCAGAGTGACAGACGTGTCTACTTCTGTCTCTCTGGTGTTACCTCTTTGAGGATCTGCTGTAGCAAATGGATAACTGCCAAAAAATCAAAAAACCTCACGTGATGTCACGATAGTAAGAGAAAGAGTCCTTGAAGATGCAAATCTCTCCATGTGGATGATGCCTTTTAACATGTGTTCACTTAGCCACTGAATGTATATCAACAAAATTTATGCAAAAGGGTTGAACTCATGTTTAGGATTCTCCATGTGTGCTGTGAGTCATGACATCCATTCCACAGTAGTTCAGTTTGGTGCACAGAAGTTGGTTCTGTGGCCAGTGCCCTGAACACCTCTGTTCTGTGTGTGTGTGTGTGTGTGTGTGTGTGTGTGTGTGTGTGCGTCTCCCTGTCTCTCCCTCTCTGCCTCTCCTGCCCCCATAGCATCCCCACTGTGCCCCTGAAACAGGAAGATAGTTTTCCCTGTCAATAATGGGGTTGCCCCTACGTTATGACTACACTTCTCGGCTCCCCGTGAAAACCAGTAAGATGCTGTGGTGTCTACTTTTCCTGTTTTAATCTTCAGACCTCCCCTCCCCACCAGGTTCTGCAGGGAGCTGCAGGAGAGTGCAGAGCAGGATGTCCAACAGGACTCACTGGATGAACGCTATTTGACTTACTCAGCTCTGCCTGACCTATCTGATTCCCCCTGGACACACAGGAGGGCCAACATCAACTCATATGAGGATCTGGATGTCTGTCCTGCTCTGGAAGCAGCTAGTGAGTCCTCCACTGCGAAGGTGCTAAAGCTCCAACTGGACTCCCAAGTCGACCCCATAGTTGGGTATCCCTACTCTGCTTATGTTGGAATTTGTTATCCAGGTGTTTCAGCCCTGTAGACATATGGATCTGAGTCAGGCTCTAGGATAGACTTCTAAGCACAGACATCAGATGCATCAGGGCCCTGCCCTCTGTTCCTCATCTCAGGCCATGCCTGTGGCTCCTGACACAAGTCAGGACATTGGGGTCAGGGCGGGTGTGACAAACTCACACTCATCTGTGAGGCACACGCAGAGGAGTCTGTCTTGTTCCTGATTTCCACACACTGTGTCTCCTCAACTGCCATCCTCTCACTTTCATCCCAAACAATATTCCTTGAAGTTTTGTGCCTGTCAAGGCGATGTCAGCCTTACCCATGTCTTTGGGTGTGTTGTTTCCCTGGTTTCACTGCTCTGGTCCCCAGTGTCCGTGTCCTCTGTGTTGGTTGTCTTCCCTAAGTCGTCGTCTGAGTGTCAGGACATAACCACCTCCACCATCAGCTTGCTTGTACGTTTCCCTGAAGCATAGCTGAGCCCCGGCATGGCCCCACCCCGTGCATGGCCCATGTGCCTGTGTAGCAAAAGGGATCACGGACAAAAGATTTCCTTTGATTTGAGGGTCTGCAGATTCCGTGCATCAGTCTGGCCTCTGTAGAAATTCCCTAAAACCCTGCCACCTAGAGTATCTCATGAGGGAAGCTAGTGAGAGAAGTTTGCAGTACGTTTTGAGAATGCAGGTAAGCCGTTCCCCGGAATCTGCGGTAAAACAGAGGTTGACCTCTGCAGACGGACTGTTGAGATGGGGCTCTACCAGATCAGGGAAATCCTGCCCGATGCTTTAGGAAAGCTAGCCAAGGCATGTTCCCAAGGCATTGCTTGAGGCCTCTTGGATTATTTCTCTCAATGCCCTGCTGCCCAACTAAGGACATTAGTGCCCGTGTGCTAGTTGCGTGGGACACTTAATTTTCATGTCCAAGTGCTGCTCTGTTTATGTGACTGGCCGGTCTGTATTTACTTGTAGACAATCATAATGATCTTTGCGATGAAGAAGACCAGGACCCGACATGCCCCAGGTAACTCTGAAGAATCATGGGCTTTAATTCAGTGGTGACATCTGGGGATCTCAGATCTAGGCCAATCTAGAAAGAGCTAAATGCACCTATTTCATCCCTTCCGACACCCACAAGGTGGTCCTTCAGCAAGGTCCTCTGTGTCATGTGGTACTCGCATAGGCCCCGTTATTAATCCCTCTCAAATGGAGTATCTTTCATTCACTGACGCAGGTGGACTAAGCAGTCCCAGGATGCCTTGCACTCTCCCGGTCTCTCCTCGTATTAGGTCCCGTGTAAGATGCACAGCTCTCTCTGCCGGTTGCCATTAGCACATTGGCGGGCATTCACAGCAAGGATGGTTTTAGGAAAACAGTTTTCCCGTCTCAGTATTTAGACACGTCGGCCTTGGGCCCACGAGATATCCAGGAGTCTACAATGCTGCCTTAGCCTGGGGTTCTCTTGGTGCTTTGTGTAAATGTCCACACAGTGTATGCCAAAGTGTTGATGGTGCTTTATCGTCTTCTGGTGTGCTGTGGGTCATGACTGTTGTGCCCTGGGGTGGTTCCCACTCCTGCCCCATAAGCTGGCGCTCTGGCCATGCCCTGAGCACCTGCCTGTCCCCATCCCCCCCCCCCCCCGCACCTATCCGGGTGCACCCACACTGTGGCCCAGCTGCAGGCAGACTGCTTCATTTCCCTTTGTGGGGATCCTGCTTGTGTTCTGTGACCAGTCCCTCCGCCCTGCCCTCAAAACTAGCTGGCACTGCATGTTGACTAAACCTTCTTTCTGCATGTCTCGTCCTCCCAGCAACACCAGGCTCTGCAGGGAGCTGCCAGTGGCCCCAGAGGATGAAGACCCACAGGACTCAGTGGGGGAATGCAATTTGACTGCTTCTGTTGGCCATGACCTGTCAGACACCTATAGGCCTTATAGGAGTGCCTCATTGACCTTTGACAAACAGGAAGTCTTCTTGGGCGTGGATGTAGATGGTGAGTCCTGTTCTTGTGAGGGGCACGAAGTTCCTGCTGGGGCCCCAGGAAGCCTGTCCTCTGTGTCTTCAACAACCTGAATCGGCTGAGAGTTGCATCCCTGCCAACAGGCCCCGTAGGCTCGTACCGGTTTGAACTCTGCTCTCGGATTCACTCTTTGAAAGGCATCCTGTGGCTCAGAGCCCTTTCCTTCCTTCTGTCCCAGGCTGGCCTCTGTCCCCCGGCCCCGTCCAACATGCAGGCTGTTGGTACCAAGTGAGGCTCGAGAGGAGAAATGGAGAAAAGGGAAAAAACGGTTCAGAATCTCAGCCACCGCTATCTTACCCGGAGACAGCTGGGTGACAGTCCTCCTTTGTTTTTTCCTGATTTTGTTTTGTTCCAAAAGGAGACCACTGCTACTTGTGCAATTCTGCTGCCAATTGTATTTCTTGTGTGGCTTCCTACAAACTCCCTGGCTTTCCACACAGGTTTGTGGTCAGCTCCACATTGGCTGCATCTGTTAAATCGTTGCTGAGCTGCTAGTTGTTTCTCCTGGGGCGCCCGCCTCCCTGTGTACCAGAGCACCCAGTTCTACCCAAATGATCTGAAACAGTTGTAAATGCAAAGAGAACAGTTGCTAGACGCCCCCAACGACCCCTGTGACCCTGCAGGAGTGCCAGCTCCTACCCTGTCAGTGCACTTTGTGGTGTGAGCAGAGCCAGGGCTCATCCAGCCCCTCCAGGAGCTCAAGGTCTGCAGGAGACGCTCCATGAAAAGCAATCAGAGCTGAGAGGTCCCAGACGATTTCTGTTCTCACTAGGGGTCCCATGGTGGCTCTTCACTTGGCTGCCTGGCACCCTGGTAACCCTGCAGAGCTCTGTGTCAGAGACCCTGACAGCCAGGTCTGGGTTTCCATGGGGGCAGGGATGGGACAGGTTAAGACGCGTCTCAGGAGGGTGATGCGTGTGACATGGCCTTGCATTAAGCCTGGGCCATGAGAGGCTATGAGGATGGGCGGAGATGAATGAAGGCAGCGTCTCCATTATGCACAGTCCGTCCCCGATGCAGGTTCTGGTGGGAACGTGGGAACAGTGTGTGTGGGCTGTGATTGCCGCAGGGGGCGCCCCAGGAGGGCTGCCCTGCCCCAGCCTCCCTGCACTGGGACCAGCCAGGGAGAAACAGGCATCTGAAGCCTTGAGGCCAAATTCTGCCCCTCTTCTTTTTTCTTTTGGGGCACATATCAGCAGTACTTTCTCGTTCTGCCCTGAGGCCTCTCTAGAACCTTCTCTCTAGGCTGTAGGACGAAGGGTACTACTACAGAATAATAGGCATGAGCCCGCCTCCCATACAAAGCCGTCTGGACTCCAGGGGGTGACCTTCCCTTCAGGGACTTTGCGTCCTGGACACTTGCCATCTCAGCATGCCCAGGCACACAACGGTGACATCGCCTTCGTATCCATGATGTCTGCCTTTGTACCTGCTCACTGGCTGGTCTCACAGACGGTGGGGGACGAGGCGGGAGGACATCACAAATGGAAGTTCTGGCAGTGCTGAGTTAAGAAAACTGGGGTTTGTCCATTGAAGTGTCTTCTTGCTTCAGCCCCGATGCAGGTGCCCGGTCCCCAAGGGCCATCGAGTGGAAACTTGACTTTCCCAAGGACGGAGGTGCAAGCTTCACAAGCACCGCCACAGTCAGATACCCAGGTGGCCAATTCTGTGCCAGGGCAGCCGGACCAGCAGTTGGCTTGTGGTGACCGCAGAGCCAGGCTCCGCCCCTCCCCCGCCATCAGGAGACTGGCAGCCACGATGGTTTCTGGGAGCCAACGGCCGCTCTTCCAAGGTGAGAGGTGCGGGGGGGAGTAGGAAGCTCTAGTCACAGGGTTGTGGGCGCAGGCAGCAATGGGGCCTCTTGCAGGCTTGCTTTGCCCAGCTCCAAACTCACAACGCTCCAGCTCCAAAGAGCTTGGGGGTGAGGGTCAGCTCTGTCTGCCCAGGTGCCATGGTTTCAGCCTCCTGGCTGTTTACTGGCCACGTTATTCATCATCTCATGTATGTCCCCCTCGGTCCCTTCATCTGAAACCATTGAAAATGGGATCTCCATCCCATCAATGCTGGGAGCAGGAAGCTACATAATTTCCAGGGACCCGAGTGAGCAAAATGGCTTGAGAACATCGATGAATCTGTAATGCGTAATTCTTGTGGCTTTGTGGCGTCTGAACACTTGGAAAATGGTTCCATGGCATTGTTTCATGTGTGCTAGAGCTGTCCTTACCTGGCTCCGCTTTCGCTGGACCCCATCTTCCCGGACTCTCTCAGCAAGGCTTGTGGGCCAGTGTTTGCTCTCCTTCAACATCCATCAGGCAGCCGATATTCCCTGTTAGGCGCTCACAGTAACGGTGGAAATACTGGCCCCACGACAGTTTCCCATGCATTTGCCTGGTTTCCCTTCTCTGCAACTATAAGGGGCCAGTTTCCTAAAGTGCACACTCTGTTCTCCGATACTTCACCTAGTTCCTCTTGTCCCGCCTCATCTCCACGAGCACGTCCCCAGCTTTGTTGTCATCAGGATCCGCGTCAGCTCACATTTCATGAAGACCGAGCGTTTCAGCGTTCCCCTGGGTTGTGTCGTCTTTACCCTCCCACCCTTGGTGTCCCCTCCTGGAGCCTGGGTCTCCTTCTTCAGGCACCAACTTCATCTGTGAAAAGAGGAGACACAGTTCCCAAGTGAGGTGATGAGGGCGCAGCCCTGTCGCCCCGTGGAGATGCTCCAGAGGACGCCTCAGTGGGAGTTCAGGGAAGCACAGCCCTGACAGGTGGCTTAGGACGGGAGATTCTTACTGTCTTCTCCCTCTTGCCTCTCTGCCACTTCTCCCTGACTCCCGTGGTCCCGGCCCAGACTCTCCTGCTGGCTCAGTCCCTCTCTGTGGCTCACCTTCCCCACAGGCCTCAGCAGGAAACGGGGCTCCATGCCAGACTTTTGTCCAAGGAGGGTTTCTTAGTCCATTCAGGCTGTGATAACAAAAATGCCATAGACCGGGTGATTTAGTCAGAGCAGAGATTTGTGTCTCCCGTTCTGGAGGCTGAGTAGAACCAAAATCGAACAGTGGCACATTGGGCGCCTGGTGGTACCTCCTTCCTGCTGATGTGTGGCCGCCTTCTTGCTCTGTCCTCACAGGGTGGAGGGGTGAGGGAGCTCTGTGGGGTCAATTTCATAGGGCACAGATCCCTTTCATGGGGGGATCTGCCTCCCATAGGCCCACCCCACCCAGCATCACGTTGGCAATTGGGTTTCCACAGATGAATTTGGAGGAAGACAAACTATCACTCTGGGGCAGGTGGTTTTACTCTGTTTGATTCTCAGCCTGTAATTCTTCCTCGGTGCTTAAAAGGTCACCTGTTTCTTGCCACAACTCTTCTCATCCTTCTCAAGTTTGTATATATTTTCCACTTGCAACTGACTGAAGAGTGTTTAGAACTTTATGCTCGATGTCCCCCAACGCTTAACTGCCCATTTACTCAATTAGATAAGAATGTGCTTATAGACACACATATTACGTCTTACGTCACACACATTACGTGTATTCGGTGTGTATGCTCTGCATAGTGTACATATATGAAATATATCAAGTATTGGGGCGTGTTCTGTAAATTCCCCAGCTTTGGTTTCCCCGGTGACTCTCAAAAGGCTTGCCTTCAACTTTGACTCCTCCCTTGAATAGGACAGCCTCTTTCGAGCACCACCTCCTGGCCTTTGTCTCTTCTTTGTCAGAACTGTGTGTTTTGACCAATTCTACTTTTCTCAATTTCACTTTTGGCGCTGGGGGCATGTTGGCCTCCCCGCGCTCTTATCCTTACAGGGTAGCGTGAGAGAGGTCAACAACACAGGCTGTAATCAAAGCGTGTCCCTCGGCGCCCCTCACACGTGAACTTCCCGATGGCCTTTCTCGTCCTGCCCACCGTCCTTATTCGATGTCAGCGTAGGTAGAGGATTTAGTCACAGGAAGATCACGACTAACAGTGGATCCTGTTGATGTGCTTTTATTTTCAGAGCAGGGTTTGGAAGCTTCCATGGGTGTGAAGATCCCTCCCAAGCTGGAGGGTGACGCTGCTGAGGGCTCGGTGGCCAACCAGTGTGCAGGTCAAGTCTTTGGCCACGTTAATGCCCTGGGTGTGATGAAACAGAAGATGATCAAGAGAAAAGTGCAGTTCGGCGAGGGCAGACTCGCGTGCAGATTCCGTGGCATTCAAGCTTAGGGCACAGAGGTAATGGCGTCCGTGGCTCTTGGAGTATGGATTCCTGTTGCTGTGTTAGATTATAGCTCCTCCCACACCCCAAACTGTTTTTCTCTTCCTCGTTTGGTCCCTCCGCCAGCTGCCGCTGCCTTTGACTGGTCCTGCCTCTGACTGGTCCTGCCTCTGTCTGGTCCTGCCTCTGTCTGGTCCTGCCTCTGTTTGCCACGGGGACTGCCACCCTGGGGGCCCTCCCATCTCCATCAGCTGTGGCATGTGAGCTGTGCTGTGTCCCCACGGGGGCTGTCCTGGGGTTCCCTCTCCCATGTCCTCACGGCCACGGGAATTAGGCCCCACGGCCCCCCTCAGCAGACCGGCATCATTTACACGTGTGGCCAAACACATGGCACTCTGGCACAAGGCACCCACTTTCCTGGCTTCTTTGACTTCCTTCCTTGCTTCCCCAGCTCCATGACCTCTTTCTCCCAAAGCATGGTCTTTTTTTTCCCTTAATTTTTCTTTTAAAGTCATTTATTTTCAGAGAGACAGAGACTGCACGAGTCGGGGAGGGGCAGTAAGAGAGGGAGAGGGTGGGAATCCCAGGCAGGCTCCAGGCTCTGAACTGTCAGCACAGAGCCAGATGCAGGGCTTGAACCCTCAAACTGTGGGCTTGTGACCTGCGCCAAAACCAAGAGTCAGACGCTTCACCGACTGAACCACCTAGACGCCCCATCAGGAACATCGTCTTAATGTCTCTTGCACATGGCTTCTCCTCTGGGGTGTTTCCGGGAACACGACCTAGAACGACACTTACCCCTCAGCTTCCCCACGTGAATAAGAAGTGTTAAAACTGAGGAGAAAGAGCACCCCGACAAAAACTCCACGACATCATGGGTCACCTCTGGGACTGCCACACGGCCTGCCTGGGGTCAGGTTTGTCCTCGGCCCCAGGTGAGCAGGCCTGTGCTAATGTGTGTGGGGTTTCCAGGACTCAGTGTCCACCCACACCTTGGGACCTCAAGAGAGCTGGCATCAAGTGGAGGACAGTCATGGCACTCTACAGGGACACTGGCCAAACACAGATGCAGAGGCCAGGTTTCCAACCTGCACAGACACGAGGTGTTCAGGCATCCACCTGTCTTCCCTTTTCACTGCCGTTACCTTGTCTACATGCCCAGCTGGTTCATAAAAGGATCCACCGAAAGGAACTGAGTTGATTCTCAGGCCAGAGCACATACGCGAGCATTGACTGAATTAACTCTGGGCAGCTCTGTGAAGTCCCCGCGAGATCCAGGGGAACACGAGACAATCTGTGCCTCATACAAGTCCAGCGGAGAACGGGGATTCATGGGAGGGTGTCCGAAGGAAGACCAAAATCTTTAGGGCCGGTATCGTCATGGTGGCAGAGATGAGGACAAGAACACCATGGTCTGAAACAGAGTAGCTTCGCTAATAGTTCTAAATCACGCTGTCGTGAAAGAAACACTGACTGAGCTTTGAACTCACGTGAATGCCGTCACCCAATCCCTTGAGATTTTGATTTCAACATTCTGGGCTGGGGTGTGGTAATGGGAGATGTTTTAAAGCTCTGCTGGTATGCACCTAGGAATCAGAAGGACTGTGGAGCTATAGGATGTTCATAAGCCAGATAGAAGGATCCCGTGTGTGTGTCACTCATTTTGTGGACAAGCTGAGAATCAGCCCCTGATGGAGTTGACATTCCTCCCTCAACAGAGCCCAGAGAAAGAAGAGGACAAAGACACATGAATGAATTCGATGAATACTCGCTCTTCTGGATCCAAGTGTCTCACAATTTTTATACTAGAGGATGCAGTAAGAAAGAAATGTTGCCTAGAAACCCAGTGTAAGAACAGTCCGTCCCCTGATTACCAGTAACGGAATTCAGGGCTCTTTTTCCTCCTCGTGCAATGAAAATCACGGTTGACTCTTCACTAAAATGCGTTTCCCAGCCTCCTGACAGGTGCACTGCAGATGGAAAGGAAATGTTTTACTCAAACTTTCTCCTTATATAAAACCTCAGTAAAGAAGCTTAGGTCTCCCTCTGCCCTTCGCAGGCCCTCGTTTACATTAGGGTCAACACCGAGAGACTCTCCTCAGGGACAGTTTGGGAAACGTGCGAGAAGAACCTAGACGAGTAAAAGGAAGGCTCTTCCGTTTTCTCTGCAGAGTTCCGAGTGTGTCCACTGAGAATATTCCTAGACGTTCCCTCAGGTGTATCCTGGCGTGAGGTGCCCTGCAGGGGCTGTTGGGGTCCCTGAGCAAAAGGGGGTGAGGCCCTGGGTACACTCCCCACTCTTTTCGTCATTCCTCTTGGAGTTTCTCCCTTTGGGGTTCTTTTCGGCCCCTTTGGGGCAGGATTTCTGTGCAAAGCCTTATTTCCGTCCAGCCAAGCGGCCAACAGCGTCTACTGCCTGCCCACACCCCCAGATCGGAGGCTTTCGTCTCCCGACCCCCACAAGGATGGGAAGGGCCCGAAGCCTGGGTTTCAGTTCCAGGGTGTCAGGCACAGGTCACACGGCTACAGGTGGTCCTTATCAGCCCCTTGGCCCACGGTTCCTCATCTGCACACGGCAGGACTGAACGGGGACATCGTCTGAGGCCCCTGTTGCATCTCACGTGCTGGGGCTCGTTCCATAGCCTGGCCTCCCCCTTCAGAAGACCAGGGCAGGGTGAGAAGGGGTGTGTTTGTCTGCAGAGGGCCCCCTCCTGCCTTCGGCAGTCTGTTTCTGAACGTGTGTGTCAGGGGCTAAGCACATGCCTCCGTGGGACACATGAGAAAGCCATCACTTTGCTTCTGAGGAAGGGGGTTCCAGGGTGAGGTGGCTGCTGAGGGAGGGATGGTCGGGACCTGGCAACAGCTCAGGGCAGCCTTGAGCTGGGATGCCACCAGGCGCCTGCTGCGGGGAGCACAGGGGTCCCTGCATCCTACAGTGTAGGCTGGATGCAATTGAGGGGGCTATTGCTTCAGGCTTGTGGCTCTCACTCTCCCCCTCAGCCTGCCTGCAGACCCCCCTTCAGCTCCTTCTCTGCACGGGGGCTCAGCTCGCCCCTGGCCTCTGTCACCACGGAGCCATCCCTCCAGGCTCAGCCGTCAGCAGGACCTGAACAAGACTCACATTTGATTCCTCTGTCTCTCTCTCTCACTGTCTCAGATACCAAGGACTTCAGGAACTAAGAAAAGATACTCCTCATTTAAACGAAACCCCATCATAAAACCCCATCATTCTCCACTTGCTGAAAAGAACTCTAAAGCAGCAAATCAAGCTAAAGCCCAAACAGAACATGCGAGGGATCCTTTGCTGAGAATCGACATCTCGATCACAAGCCACTCTCTGGGATTTTTACTCCAAAAGTCTGGTTTCGTGAGAGGAATTCTCGCTCTTCTGACTCCAGTCGTGATAAGTCGCCGAGGCAACCAATGCCCAGACCACACGCCCTTGTGAGACACCTTCAGTCTGGCCCCTCTCCATTCCATCCTGCGGATAAGCGGAGGCTGGAGCAACGTGGCAATAGACCCCATGTCAAACTGGACATTCTGGGCCACCAGCTGGGCTGTGCCAGGAGCAGACAGCATTAAGTACGCAGCGTTCTCGCTGAAGAGGCTTAGCCTGAATCTGAGCACGAGGTAGGGATCAGAAAACTGCAGAATTTTGACCATCGAACAAGACATCGGGCCTGTCTTTCTTCAAACAGCCAGTGTCCACAGCACAAATAAGGCGACAAAAAGGAGAAGAGACATCTTGGGTTCCAAAGGACTCAGAAGATTGTGCTATCGTAATTTTGTAGTCCTTTCGAACCCCAAACATCTCCTCACCTTTCTGTGGCTGTCTCTGGTGGTGGTGACACTTCCTTGTCTGTAGGGGACAGGCCAGATGTCTGGCTTGATGGTCTACATCCTGAAGGTGTCTGATCACTTCCTCCTGATTAAATTCAGTCTAACCTTTTCCCGGGTCGTTCCCTCGTGAATGCAGTGTGTGTCCCAGCCCCGCCCACCCAGAGACCCAGAGCCTCCAGTCTGCCATCACCATCATTGTGAGAGCAGCACTGGTTGCCTTCTATGGGGGGCCTATCAGATCGTTCATGGTCTTCTGTTTGGGTGTAACATCTGAGACTGTGTGAAGATGCTCTCTCTAAAGTCTGTCTCTACAATGTTACCATCTTTTAGTGATCCCTGCAGTGTGTCACAACCGTATCTGTTTGTATGTTGGAAAAACTCTAGTTGTATCATCCTTGTGTATGTGTATTTGCTGGCATCGTGCTGTGGAAAAGAACACTCCCTCCCCGTTCTCTATCATTAAAGTGTTTATTTTGACAATCACTGGGGACTGGTGAATTATGTTTCCTTCAGGGCTCCAATCCATCACCATCGTGATGTAAATGTTCTTGGTTCTCTTCTGGTATTTAGTGCTGAGTCTCTGTATCTTTTAGCCTCTGTTGCCCCTAAGGGCAAGAGTACATATGCGTGTCTGAATGTGCACCTGTTGTTTAGAAAGGTTGTATATGTAGGGCTGAACACTGCATCACAAGTGCGGGACATGTTTGGTTCTGTATTAACTTGTGAAACTTGTCACATCGCCATTCTAAGATTTAAACGATCTCGGGGTGACTGGGTGGCTCAGCAGGTTGAGGGTCCAACTTTGGCTCAGGTCATGGCCTATGGGTTCATGAGTTTGAGCCCTGCATCGAGCTCTGTGCTGTCAGCACAGAACCACCTTCAGATTCTCCGTCCTCCCCCCTGTCTGCCCTTCTCCCGCTTACATGCTCTCTCTCTTAAAAATAAATAACCACAGGGTCACCTGGGTGGCTCGACTGGTTGAGCGTCCGACTTCAGCTCAAGTCATGATCTCACGGTTCGTGAATTCGAGCCCCGCATCGGCCTCTGTGCTGACAGCTCAGAGCCTGGAGCCTGCTTCAGATTCTGTCTCCCTCTCTCTCTCTCTGCCTTGCCCCCACACTCACACTGTCTCTTTCTCTCTCTCTCTCTCTCTCTCTCTCTCTCTCTCTCTCTCTCTCAAAAATAAATGAAAACAACACAAGTTTTAAGTGATCTCCCAACTTCTCAGATCTCAGACTTCTGACATTATTCTATTTTCTCTTCTGTCTCCACCTGCCACTTGTTATAGTATTGTTCCCGCCCGGTGAAACGGATGCCATTTACATCCTATTTCTCCCACTGGTTCCACTCCCAGACTTTTGTCTCAGATCTACAATGAAGTGTATTCAGTGACAATCAGTTGTACAAAAGTCAAAACTTCTCTTATTGGGCAGAGTTCGTCTTTAAATGACTCCTAGTGACGGAATCAAGACTCCCTGAGTGTTGCATATTTAGTACTCTTTTTCTACTGCCTTTGTACATGGACATCTTAGGTGAATAGAAAGTGCTTGTACAATGAGTTTTTGCTGAGGGTTTAAAATATATGGCCTTGCTTTGTATGTTTGGTGGGGATGTAGACTATAGATTGATTTTTCTCTGCATGCGATATAAATTGGCTTCTTTGGGTGGTGGGGAAGGTGTCTGCAGCATCAGAGGTTTTCTCCTTTTTCTGGAAAATCTACTAGTTCTAGGGGTGCCTGGGTGGCTCAGTCAGTTAAGCGTCCACCTTCAGCTCAGGTCATGATCTCACATTTCGTGAGTTCAATACTCAAGGTGGGGAATCTACTGCCAGCACAGGGCCCACGTAGCACAGAGCCCACTTCATATCCTCTGTCCCCCTCTCTCTTCTTACTTGACACATCTCCAAAGGCAAGGGAAATACAGGCAGAAATGAACTATTGGGACCTCATCAAGATAAAAAGCTTCTGCACTGCAAAGGAAACAATCATCAAAACTGAAAGGCTACCGATGAAGTGGGAGAAGATATTTGCAAATGATAGACCGGATAAAGGGTTGGTATCCAAAATCTATAAAGAACTTACCAAACGCAACACCCCAAAAAACAAAGACTCCAGTGAGGAAATGGGCAGAAGACATGAATAGACACTTTTCCAAAGAAGACATCCAGGTGGCTAACAGACACGTGAAAAGATGCTCCACATTGCTCATCATCAGGGAAATACAAATCAAAACCACACTGAGATACCACCTCACGCCAGTCAGAGTGGCTAAAATGAACGACTCAGGAAACAACAGATGCTGGCGAGGATGTGGAGAATCGGGAATCTCTTGCAGTGTTGGTGGGAATGCGAAGCGGTGCAGCCGTTCTGGAAAACAGTGTGGAGGTTCCTCAAAAAGTGAAAAATAGAACTACCCTATGACCCAGCAAGAGTACTACTAGGCATTTATCCAAAGGATACAAGCGTGCTGATGCAGATGGGCACGTATACCCCAGTGTTTACAGCAATGCTTTCAATAATAGCCAACTTATGGAAAGAGCCTAAATGTCCATCACCTGACGAACGGATAGAGAAGATGTGGGTTATATATACAACGGAACACTACTTGACAATGAGAAAGAATGAAATCCTGCCATTTGCAACAAGGTGGACGGAACTGGAGGGTATTATGTTAAGTGAAATAAGTGTCACAGAAAGACAGATACCATGTGTTTTCACTCACATGTGGAACTTCAGAAACATAACAGAAGACCATGGGGGAAGGGAAGGGGAAAACATAGTTTCAAACAGACAGGGAGGCAAACCAGAAGAGACTCTTAAATACAGAGAACAAACTGAGGGTTGATGGTGGGAGTTGGGGAGAGGGGAAATTTCGTGATGAGCATGGAGGAGGGCCCTTGTTGGGTTGAGCACTGGGTGTTGTATGGAAGCGATGAATCATGGGAACCCAGTCCCGAAGCCCAGAGCACACTGTTTTGACTGTATGTTACCTAACTTGACAATAAAGTATATTTGGAAAACAGAACAAAACAAAAGAATGAGGCAGATGATAAAAACGCTGACGGCAGAGGACCGAGCAGACCTAATGCGTGCTGAGTATTTACTCCCTGCCAGGCACTGGGCTCAGTGCTTCCCCTGCACCTCTCCTGTAACACCGGGGACGACTCGTGTAGAAGAAACCCCATTGGCCCCATTTTGAAATGAGACACTGAGCCACAGAAAGGAAAATTCAAGACACTCAGGCAAAGTCACACTGTAACTCAGCCAGGCTCGCACCTACAGCTTGTGAGCCCAGAGTGCTCTCTTTCTTGACCTCTAGGTTAGGGATTTCCAGGGAGAAAGAACAAGTCCAGCCTCTGATGTCCTGAATGGCCCTGCTGACATCCCGGCCTGGCTGTTTTGTTCTCACGCTGGGAATAAACAGTCTCAGATACAGGATCTCAACCTCAAAGAGACTCTGAACCCTGAGACAATGAGACACAACAAGACTACCTGATTATTCCAAGCAGGCCCCACAAACACCAGGTCACCGTGCAAACTACAACGCCCCAAACACCCTCCTCTTTTCGTAAGGAAATGACTGCTGACTCTCACCGCAGTCAAGACGGGCCCGTGCAGACTACCAGTGTTCAAGGTAGAGCAGACCCTGCTTCCTTCCAGCCTCCCCGCCATCAACCAACCACAGCCCCAATCCTGTCATGTGTGGTTCTTTCTACCACTCTCTTACTGAGACCGTGGGGTGAGATCTTTCCGGCTGTAATGATTATAAACCCCCACTTGTTTCTTGGGATGTACGTTCCTGCTGATTTGGCTGAAGAGAAATCCGAAATTTCTCCTAAGGCTACGTTTCTCTAAGATTATGCCAGGGGAGACAGGGAACAATTTTTCACTCGTGGTGTGGCAGATTTCCCCAAGGTCGATGTACCTCCTCAAGGTAAGAGTGCTCACTGTACTTGATATTCTCTTATCTCTGCTCCTTTCCTAACATGGGAAATTAACATTTGCTAAGGGATAGAGAGTTACGATATATGGGCTTTCTCTTGCGTGGGATTTAATGAGAGCTGTCATCATCCTGAACTTGTAGGGAAGTGAGGACAAGGACCACAAGGGGTAGCAGGGAAAGGTGGCTCTGGGCTTTGGGAGTCACAAATGGGCACACGTGCAAAAAGAACAATACGTGATTTTGGAAGACGTGCCAGCAAGAAATGTGGCCATAAAGGCCACTATGTATTTAATCCATGACCCACCAGTCGCTTTGCTCACAGATTATCCCTGTTTATCTTGGCCATGATGAGTGCTTTAAGAACACTCAGAGAATTGCATCAGACACATCCATCTGAAAAGGACACACATAAAATACTGCATCGCCAAATCAGACCTACCAAACCCACAAATCTTCTCTGATATCAAGTTTGACGTACATTTTCAAGGATAAAATTAACTGTGTGAGGCGCAAGCAAAGCAACAAGAAATCTCGGACAACCAACACTAACTGCAAGAAACTTCTTCCCACCTTAGGACGTGTTCTGGCCCCGAGTTAACATAGGTGCTCTCTAAGTGCTGCATGAAGTCGTCACTTGTACCCAATGAATCTGGTTGAAGTCGATGAACCTGGTAGAAGTCATCTGCTAGGCTGATACTCACAGAACTGATGCGGCAGTTTCCAGGACACTAAGCTACATAAATCCACGGGCATATGTTTGAGTCCCTACAGGGTTCTGCTCACACGAGATCCCTCCCACTTACAGGCATGTCGTAGGTAAGGACTCTCCCTACACTAACTACCATGAGTGTGTTTGCCAAGAGGTTCCTCACTCGATGGTTATGCGGAAAGTTGACTGGGGTACCTTTCTTTCTTTCCAGGCCAGCGTCACTGAAGGAACTGAGCAACTGCAAGGAACCCAGTTCCTGTTCTTCTGTCCAAATTGTCTGGGTGGAGTGTTTAGGCTGAGCTTATAAATCAGCAGGAATCCAATTTTCTTCCTCCGAGAAGAGATATAATGGTTTCTCGCAGCATTGCTGATTGGGCAGTGCAAGTTTGCAGACACAGAGAGAGCGAGCGAGCGAGTGAGAGAGATATCGCCAGGCATGTTATTTTAGCATTGCCATAGTCCTCCCACATTGTCCATCCCACTCCTGACAATGCCTGCTTTAAGCATCCTCTCTCCATTTCCCTTTATTACCTGCTTGACCTACATCCTTCCCCCAGTGAGGGAGCCAGCTCAGACGGTCTGCTTAACCTAGACTAGAGGTGGGCCAAGGAGAAGTGTGCCTGTGGCTAGAATGGGCTGCCTTCAGAGTGAGCCATAACGTGGCTACAAGCAGTTAGAAACCAGCCTAAAACACCGTTAGGAATAAGCAGGGCCAAACGCAATGGTATGGATTTTACGTTTCGTATTGATAGCAGCTTTCTTGTACAGATACATTTAGACTTACAGGAGCAGGGCATCAGACAAAATGAAAGAAAACTGTGTCAAGTGTGAAAGATACTAAGTTACCAAAGTTACATTGAGTTGTAGAATTGTTTTTTATCCTTTAGCCCCTCATTTCCACACTCAGAACCTAGAAAACTTTCTTCACTGCCCATGGAATTCAATGTGGACACAACAATTTAAACTATTAACCCAAACTTTCCTTTTTTTTTTTTTTCTTTTCCATAAACCTCGTTGAATACCAGGTATTGAAATGCCCACTCCCATGTTCGGTGAGACTAGTGAGGGCGGTAAGTAATGTGGTATATCCAGGTAATATTCTGTTTCTTGGCCTACTTCTGTACTCCGCGTGTCAACTGTTCTCCGCCAGGGGACCTCTGGCCACACACGGGAAACGCAACAAACTTAAAAGTGTAGGGTCTCTGCGTTGATCTTGAATTGGAATGTCAGTCAACACGTAAGATTCTCTCAGGGCTCAGAAAGGCTCTGGATCTGCAAGGACAAAGGTAGTTGCCTCATCCTTTCCTCAGGGAGAGTACCTCCAGATTTCCTGATTCAGGCACCTTATGACGGCCAAGCACATACCACGATTTCCACGTGAGGCAAAATGTTTACAGATGTGTGAAATGCCTTCCATATGCTCCAATCCCTGTGTGCATGTTTCCTGAGTTCCTGTTGTGTGAGAGTCCCCTTTCCCCCAACCCATGGGGACCCTGTGGGAACCCAACCAAATCCCCCTGTGATTCTTTTTGTCTTTTCCATATAATCCCCTCCTTTCAGAGTGTTTTTCTTCTCTTTTTTTTAATGGTTCTTATTTATTTTTTGAAAGAGAGAGCGCGCGCAGTGCAGAGAGGGAGCCAAGTAATGCAAAGCAGGCTCCAGGCTCAGAGCTGTCAGCCCGGAGCAGGAGGTGGGTCTTAAACTCAGGAACCCTGAGATCATGACCTGGGCCAAAGTGGGACGCTCAGCCACTCAGCTACCCAGGCAGCCCTGGAGTGATTTTCTTTTTTCTCTTTTTTTTCCCCAAAGACAGCTCTGAGTAGCACTGGCCTTAGGCTCCTGGGAGCTCCCTTGTACCTGCTGGCAGAAAATGGGGAAGCCAGGCAATGGTTGAGCACTGCAGCCCCACTTCCCTCCCCTCCTGCAGAGAAAGCACTGAGGCCATCCCTAAGAAATGCGAACACGTGAGGCGCCTAGGAGGCTCTGTTGGTTAAGCATCAAGACTGCAAGCATCCCAAGCTTCTGACTTGGGCTCCAGCTCATAACCCAGCTGAGGTCAGGTGGTGAGCTCCCACTTGCAGTCCTGGCGCCACGTGTGTGGTGAGACGTCAGAGCCCTCCCGCCCTTTTTACAAAGGCAAAACCGTAAAAAAGCCTTTGTAGCAGGATCAGGGTGACCAGTTCGAGCCCCCCAAGGAACATTGCTCCCACCGCCAAAAGTGAGACACAACCACCCACACAGGAGACCAACAGCAAAGATAGGACAAGTAAAGAACTGCCTACAAGAGCAGCAACTTGCTGTGAACAGGCACCTTAAAGCAAAGGAAAGAAAGAAGAAAAACAAGGCAACGAAGCACTCAGACACTTCTGTCTTTGAAACACCACTGACCAGGGGAGAGCGCGAACGCAGTCCCCCACTACCACAAATTATGCAGTCGAGTTTCCCACATGTGGGGAAATCGCAGGGGTCAGCACGCCCGCAGTGCAATGGGCAAGCCTCACCCTGGGAAAACCACCTTCCTGATCATGGTGTCTCCCCTGCCAGGTAAGTATGACTTCCTCCCCCTCCGCCCCAACCCAGCCTCACACGCACCACACTGTACACACACGGTCACTGGCCTCCCCGCACCCCAAAACCCTCCGCACCCACTCCCGTCTCAACCATCCTCACCCCACACACGTCGTCCTCACACAAGCCGAGCCACAGCTCGGGCACTTCCACAGCCCGGGATATTCTACCGCCCGGTAGAATTCGACCGCGCCCACGGCGGCCTCATTTCCATAAGGCCACGCCCCGGTCACGGCGCAACGGCCCCGCCTCACTCCCCGCCCCGCCCAGCCTCACTCCCCGCCCCTCCCCGCGTCACCCGGCTCCACGCGCACGCCGTCTCCCTGCCCCCAGCTCCGCTCCCGCCCGGGATCTCAGCGCTGAGGCTTCTCCTCTTCCTCCCGCCCCCCGCCTCCTTCCTCTCCTTGCGGGGCTCCTCCGTCTTCTCCCCTCCACACTGATTTGCTTCCCGCTCGTCTTCCCTCTCCATGCAGCTCCCGCAACGGCCCCTGCGCCCGTCGTGGCGCCCACGCGGCGGGCAGCACCGGGCCGACTGCGCCCGCCTGAGAGGAACACGAGGGAGGACGTCCCCCAGCCGGAGAAGCGCCCACACACCTCGCTCGCTCTGTCTCTCGCTCTGCCTCTGCCCAGAGCCCGGTTTGAAGGAGACACAGTGCGATGGCTCGACCTGAGGGGCTCAGCCGCCAAGCCAGTCCCCCCGCACCAGGGCTGGACACCAGAGCGGGGGGACCGAACGTCTGGCAGCTGGGGGCGCGCGATACCACACCTGTCGTTTGAGAACTGCCGCGTGCCTGCTGCTTTACAGGTGCCTTCGCGGGGCGGGGCGGGGCCGCGGCGCCCCCTGGTCGACCCAGGATCCCCGCGTTGAGGCGGGGGCGGGTCCACGGAAACCTGCCTTGAGCTCACTTAGACTCTCCCCCCACTGCCAGAGGTCACAGCAGGGGTTAGTGGGGTCCCGGGCGCTCCACTCTGCCTCTGCCGTCCCTTCCTCCCCCCCCCCTGCGCGCTTCCCCTTGGAGGAGATTTCCGCCAGCAAAGTCCCCTTCCGTGGGAAAAGCCAGGTCTGGAAAGCCAAGCAGCACCTACTCGGAAGAGACTAGTCCTGGGGCAATTTCCTGGTCCTGTCCCTGGCGTTCTGGTTTCTGATTTGCCTTTGTCTCCCTTGGGCCTTGACGTGTGCTTGACTTTTACTAGACTGCTGAAATTAGAAGAGACCTGGGGGGGGGGGGGCGGGCGTCTGACATTAGTTGTCACCTGAGTCAATAGTGTGGCGGTCCGCGGAAGGATGCCCCCTGCCTGGGAGGTCCCCAGCCTCATCCCGGATCCTGTGAAAATGATCCATCACACAGCCAACGGGCCTCTGCGAAGGTGCTTAGGTCAAGGACCCTGAGATGGGGAGATCGTCCTGGAATATCCGGGCGGCCCCCTGGGATTACAGGGGTGCCTTCAACCTGGAGGAGGCAGAGGAGGAGATGTCTGCCTGCTGTAGCTGGTGGTGCGGAAGATGGAGACAGAGGAAACCAGGGCGGGTGGGACACAGGCGCTCCCTTGCCAAAACCTCCCGACTGCACTGTAGTGAGGTTTCCCTGGATTAAATTGCTCAGTCTCCCTGAGCCTCCAGAAGGGGCGGTGGCCCTGTTGACATCTCCATCTGAGTCTGGTGAGATCCTTTTTTGGGACTTTTCACCCACAGAACTGTCAGGTGACAAACGTGTGTCCTTTTAAGCCTCTAAGTTCGCGGTGAGTCGGTACCCCGGCGACAGACAACCCATGTCAGGCGTCTGGCTCATCACGTCAGCGGTAGTTAGATCTGCGGGATGGAATCAATTCTGTATAAATGCTGCAGGTCGTGAGTCTTAGGTGGTCCGGCCAAGCGCTGCTTTTCCCCGGTGAAGTGTTAGGTTAGGGACCTGCCGATGTGAGGTGCGCCAGGAGCAAAAGGTTCAGAAAGGATTCTCGGGGCACCTGGGTGGCTCTGTGGCTTCAGCATCTGACTCTTGCTCTTGGCTCAGGTCCTGATCTCACAGGTTTGTGAGATTGAGCCCAGAGTCAGGCTTTGTGCTGACAGCAGGGAGACCGTTGGGGATTTTCTCTCTCTCTCTCCCTGTATCTCTCTCAAAATAAATAAACTAAAAAACAAAACAAAACAAAGACTTCGTGAGACGTTCTCGGTGCAAAAAGGTGTTTATAAAAAGCGTGAGGACAGGACAGGACAGGGGGACAGGAAGAGCTGCACTGGGATTGTGAGGTGTGACTGGTTATAAAGTTTTAATTTGGGGGTGGGGGAGGATGGGGGCGTAGAGCCCAATGAAGTTTCCGTTAGGAGTTCCATACGTTCCAGAAGGCTTACAGGACCCTGGAGGTCTGGTTAGCCTCAAGCCGAGGTTGGTTTTTGCGTCCTGCAGAGTGTTAACATTAAGGCAGTTGTGAGTTCCTTGAGGAGGTCCTGTGTCAGCTATTGACCAGTGGGCTGCAAGGTGTAAGGAAATTGAATTGCATCTCCATTTCTTTTGCCTTTCTTCACCTCATCACCCGCCATCTTTTTTCTTTCCCTTCTTTTCTGTAACATTCAAAGTCTGTTCCCTGCACACAGGCTCAGCACGTTCTTATGCAAAGTGGAAGCCACTGGTGGTCACACAGATTGACTGTTCACTTTTCAAGAGTGGGCTGTGCTCCTTTCCCAAGGAGGGCAAGGGCATAACCTACAAAAGGAAAAATACGGGAGAACCCCCTCCTCTCACAGCTACGTTTCTGTTGCTCACGTTCTCTTCAGGCACAGAGCTACTTTTCAGCATGTCACAGAGAGCGAACATGCAAGCATGGCGTTTACGGCTTTCCCCCAAAAGTGATCTGTGACTGGATCGCGAGCAGACCTGAGCTTTATAGGGTGTCATAGGCTGTTGCTTTCGTAAATGTCACGGACATAAAACGAACTTTGTGGAAGCACCGAGTTCTCCTGAGTACTGATTCTGCGACCAGGCCCGGCAGCACAGGGATGGGGGAGGAATTGTCCGGATCCTGGAATAATCACGGGGCAGCACGGCCTCGCTCTGGGCTTCTGTGTCCTACTTGTTTACAGACTCGTCATCCGTTCTGCGGATTGGGCCAGCGAGTTGCTCTGTTGACAGCCAAAGGCACTCATGGGAAGACTTAAACAACCAAGTATGACAGCACACGTGGGGTCACTCCGTCTACCATGAAAGTAGGACCCGTGTCTGCCTCAGGTGTGAGTCTTTGGATGGATCTATTTGTTACTGGAGGTGGTGGGGAGGATGGTGTTTGAGGGTTTTGTGGTTGCTGCTGTCTGTGTTGTTGAGCTCTTTCTAGGAAATCATTGTGGAGCGATAGCTTTGTGTTAGGTCCTGGAAGGACGTGACTAAGACACTTGCTGAGGGTTAGTTGCAGATCTCGGTGCCACATTTGTGGAAGGACTTCCACGCTTTGCAGTTAAAGATGCTCCCTTAGGGGCGCCTGGGTGGCGCAGTCGGTTAAGCGTCCGAATTCAGCCAGGTCACGATCTCGCGGTCTGCGAGTTCGAGCCCCACGTCAGGCTCTGGGCTGATGGCTCAGAGCCTGGAGCCTGTTTCCGATTCTGTGTCTCCCTCTCTCTCTGCCCCTCCCCCGTTCATGCTCTGTCTCTCTCCAAAAAATAAATAAACGTTGAAAAAAAAAAAAAAAGATGCTCTCTTAAAGGAAACCAACTTCATTCATACCTTTGGGTCAATGTTAGAGAGCAATATGTTGGAATTGGTCTGCAGCCCACTTGCATCAGAATCACCTGGGTTTGGGGCGCCTGGGTGGCGCAGTCGGTTAAGCGTCCGACTTCAGCCAGGTCACGATCTCACGGTCCGTGAGTTCGAGCCCCGCGTCGGGCTCTGGGCTGATGGCCCAGAGCCTGGAGCCTGTTTCCGATTCTATGTCTCCCTCTCTCTCTGCCCTTCCCCCGTTCATGCTCTGTCTCTCTCTGTCCCAAAAATAAATAAACGTTGAAAAAAAAAAATTAAAAAAAAAAAGTTATTTAAAAAAAAAAAAAAAAAAAAAAAGAATCACCTGGGTTTGATGTAAGAAATGCAGATTCTGGGGCCTCACACCAACTACATCTCTTGGGGTTAGAGCCCCGGTGGTAGCTTCTGTGACCTCCATTGCCGACTCTAAGGCTTTCCCAACCTAAGAACCACTCTCTTTTACTTTTAGATTGGGGATTCTTACACAATGATCAAAGAAGCCCAAACTTTTTCCTTTACTCCGAAGACTTTAAACACTGGACCGTGACCTTCTTAGGGACAGTGTGACTTTGCTCCTCTCGCACACTCAGCCTAGAGACGGTGCCCAGATCAGAAATAAAGCAGGTGAAGAAAAATGTTTGACTTCTTTATACACTTTTTACTTTCATAGCCACCGAAAAGACTGTGTTTCATTTCCTCTAACAGACTCTTCCACCAGTTATGTTGCCCAAAACATATCGCTATAGCGACAGATAGAAATATCTATGATACATTTATACACACAGACACGCGTTCTGAAGCACTGCGAAGACACAGACGCGGCTTTCACACAACTGGGGGCCTCTCAGGTGCCACTTAAGTATGATCACTGGGTTATCTTATAGAGGACTCTCGATGGGCTTGGTCTGGCCACGAGTCCCAGATCCCCAGAGAGGACTTAGTTAAAAGGGGCAAGCGTAACTAGGCCGTGGTCATCGCCACGCTTTGGAGGCCATAAACGGAAATAGGAGGCGCCAGGCTAAGTGGGACATTGCACGTGGGAAGCCACCACTTTTGCCACGTGGATTCAAAGCACTCGGGTGCTGCAGTGTAGACGGACGCCCAGCCCACGCTGGCCGGGCTGAGCTGGCCCCGAGCAAGCGTACATCTGGGAGTAGTGCCGGCTGAGCCCCACTGTCCCTCAGGGCACCGCTGTCACTCGTGTGCTTTAGAACTGCTGAGGAGCTCCCGTGTGGGGACCACGCGTCCCATCCGTAGGGAGCAGGGTCCTGTTTCCCCTGGGTGACCACGTGAGGAAGGGCACTGAAGCGAGAATTGGCCGTTGCGAGTTCCCAGGCCAGTGTGGCATTTAGAAACAGGGTCACGAGGCCCTGTACAAACCGTGCCTGTTCTGCTCAGGGTTAGGCCCAGGGCACCCTGGCTGGTGGTTCTCTTGATGGTGCTCCTTAACCGCAGGACAGGCTCTCTACCTTCCGCCCTCCTGCACTGGGCCACGCGTCTGGCTCCTCCTGCACCCTCCAACAGGTGTGCAGGAGTGGGGCCCAGGTCTCATCAGCAGGTGGGAGTTGCACCACGGGGGGGTGGGCCCATCCTTCTTGCTGCTTGAAGGATCTCTGCAGGCTCCTCTTCTTGCGTGACTCCTGGAAGGCAAGGGTCACAAGACTGGGGTGCCTGGCAGAGCCCTCAGGGACTTCACCTGGAGACAAAAGTGCAACAGGGTGAGTCCATTGTCAGGCCCTGCTGGTGGCTCCCTGAGCTGCAGTGAGCACTGGGCGGTGGCAGGGCCATGGGCTCAGTGACAGCCTAGGGGAAGGGCTGCTGTCCTGAGGAACCTCTGGTGCCACCGGGTTAGAGGGAAAGCTTCCCACCACCTCGGGTTGTGATGGCCCTGCTCAGAGCCGCTGCCCGGATCCCACACTCCCTCTTTGGGACCCAGTTCACTCCCCAGTTCACTTGGAGCAAAATGATGGCTTCTGTGACCTCCCAGGAATAGAAGCACCTAGCATGAAACATGCATGTGTAGAAATAGCCTGTTGCAGGATGGATAGCACACGGTGCAGGGAAGTCCCCTGTGAAGTTCATGTCTAGCACTTAATGAGGAGAGGGAGGGGCAAGGCAGCTGGGAGCTTAGAGATCCCCTAAGTCTAGTGCCACCTCCTACAGAAGCAGGGTGGTGGACTCACAGAGACTGAGGGGCCAGCCAAAGCCACAGGGCTGGTTGGTGACAATCCCAGGATTAGAACCCAGCAATGGGCCCTTTCCATTGTCTCTCGGAGGTGTGGAGGAAACTTCCATACAGGGGGAAGCCAGTGGGTATGTGGGGCTGTTGGGTTACCTTTGCTGGGACAGGAATAAGGCTTTACAGAGGCCATCTTGTAAGTGTTCTTCTAAAGAGGCTCAGGAAAGAAAGGAATTATCAGAGAAAAAGGAAAGGGAATTAGCCAAAAAAGAAAAAAAAAAAAAAAAAGGAGGGTGACGTCATGGCCCGACCCATTTTCACACTGTGGGATCAGCTTTCTCTCAGGTTATAGTTAGGGAACATTCCTAGGAATAGGCCCAACTGCTTCTGGCAAAGCTTTGAGGTCCAAGTGAAAGGTATAGTTTCTGATTTACAAGCCATTTCCTACACTTCACGTATTTGGTGAGCATATTTGCTAGGGAAGGTGTTAGTATTTTAAGTAAACCTACAGAATGTCTGCCATATAGATAAAATGTTTCTCTTCAAGTTCCATTTTTATTTATCATAAAATTCTCTTTTAGGTGGATAGGACCCAATGGTTTTCTTTGGGATGAGATATATCAAAGTCGAATTGCTGTCCTCAGCGCAATAGGGGGTGGGATGGACTCAATCAATTAGATGGCATCTTGGCTTTACTTTTCATGAGGTGGAAAGTGCTCCAGGAAACAGCTGAACGGGCCCCAGCACCCTCTCCCAGAAGCTCATTCAGAGGCGGACTCCCCTCTGACCTTGAGAATCAACTCACTTGCTTTCCTCGGACTCCTGACTTGGCCTACAGGAGGGAAGAAGTGGGGTGAGGAAACAAGAGGGTGACAATGTGACAGGGAACAGAGATGGCAGTGGAGGGGTTGGGAGGGGAGCTAGAAGGACACTTATTGAGGACCTGAGTCCTACAAGTGGATGGGAAATCTGGAAGGTCAGAGCAGGTCAGGGATCACCTGCAGACTCTGAAGACACATGGAGATGGGTGTGGGCTGGGCTCTGTGGCTCTGACTGGTCAGTGTCCCCCTTACCTCCAAATTTGTCCTTGCCTTCTTCAGCACGTCATGTGTCCTGGTCACTGAAACAACAAAACAGCCCAAGAAAGCAGGGATCACCAGCTGGGCCCATACCTGCCTTGGGTGTGTGTTCTGAAGCGTATCCTTCTGGCCACTCAGCTCAGTGTCTCCTGCTGTCCCCACATGCCCCTCCCTCCACATCCACAATCACTGGTGGCACGGGAGGTTTGGGGATGTCACATCAGTGTGCCCCCTCCCTAAGTCTGTATGGTCACCGTCTATCCGCAGCACAAGTGGGTAGGCTGGAAGCCCCCCCACCCCAAATTCCTCTCCTGTCCCTCGGCTTGGGGGCACTCACACTGGCTGAAGATGAACCGCTCCATGGTCTCCTTCTGCTGGTTGGCGGTCTTCAGACGCTCAGCTGTGCTCTGAAGGAGATTCTCCTGTGCAGACAGTTTGGTTCTCAGTTCCAGAAGTTCCCTTTTCAGGGACTGTCCCTGAGGAAGAGAAACAGGCTCTCTGTCAGTGGTCAGAAGGCCTAAGCACCCCATGCTTTGTGGCTCTTGAAAATCGAAATTGGGATTCTATGATCTTCTCCATTATTTCTGGCCTGGGTTCCCTCCCTGAAAGCCTCTAAAACCCTCCAGCGGAGGCCCGCCTAGGGTGGTCTGGAACGGTAGGATTAGGAAGCCTCCCTGAAAACCTGGGAGCCCCACACAGAGGAGGCCTCCAGTCCTGTTGCTGAAGAGAACCTGACTCCGGGCAGTGCCAGAAGTCCTGGTGGTTGAACAAGAAAGAACCCACGTTTGGTGCTGATGTCATGTCTGGTACCCTGGCATCACAAGTATGACTTGCTAGTTGGGAATGTGACATCCAGAGAGAGAGGGCTGGCCTGAGACAGTCTGAGATTTTGTAGATATTTGTGCCAACTTCAAGATGGCAAAACACCCCCTCCCTTGGTGCTGGCATACTTAGGTCTCCTAAGGTGTCAGTGACATTAATCTGGCTTCAGAATCCCGGGGTGGGGGGCAGATGGAGAAACCTTCCTGTCCAAGGTCCCAGCAAGCAGATCCCAGGCCTCGGGTCTGAGGGCACCTGGCGGAGGTGGGGGGAGGGCTGACTCTCTGGGGCCTGGCCCAGGGATGCAGAGGTAAGCTGTGTGTTGGGATGCGGTAGGTGGCTTCTAGAGGCTGGTCCTCTCATGGTGATATTCTGTGGGGTGGCACAGGGACACGAATGTTGACACTTTCACATGCCCCTAAACTCTCAACTCAGCCAAGTTTAGAAAGTGAAAGAAAGCGAACACTCATGGGCCACCAGGGCTCTGCTGCGCGCCCTCTCCACAGCCTCCTCTTCCGTCTTCACAGGGGGAGGAAGGAGAAGGGATGTCGTCAGAGCTGTACTGCATGCAGCCAGCACAGATGACAGGTCTCCCTTGGGGACACTCCTCTGAGGAGCCTCTGTCCCAACTCAGTGTCTGGCTCCTGACCTTCAGGACCTGCGGGACGGAGGAGAGGGGTGACATCTGGGGCAGAAGCAGGGAAGGATGTGCCACTCACCGAGTTGCCAGCCGGTGCAGGGCTGGGGGGGCTTGGCAGGGCTGCTCGCCAGAACATGGTGAGGAGGGAGGCTGACTCCTCCAGTGTGTGCTGCAGGGCCTGTGCGCTGCTCCCGAGTTCATGGATGCCTTTGCTGCCTGGCACCTGGGAGAGTGGGTGAGACAGGCGCGGACATCACTGGGGCCGAGCGATCACTCTCTCCCATCCCTCCCCACCCCAGCACTCAGGGCTCAGGCTTTCTTTGTGAGTGAGGCACAGACATGGGCCTGCTTGACCCTGTGAAACCGTTTTCTAACCTGGAAGCCCAGGGTCTCCACCTCAGCAGTGACCTCCAACTTGCAAGGATCATCAGAGTCCGGCTTCCCTCATACTCTCTGTAAGCTTCTAGTCCTGATCCGAGCTTTCAAGTCTAAGGTCCTTGATTTTTGCACTGGCACCACTGGGCAAAACCCTAAATCACACTTTCCGCTTCAACTGGGAAGCAATTGTAGCTCCAAGGACTGAGGTGCCGGTCCCTTTACCTGGAACACCATCCTCTATCCCCCAGAGGATCTGTGTTCCCCCTAGTGGTTCCTCTAGGACCATGTGACTTTCCTTGCCTGGCACAGTGGCCCCTTCTGTGTTCATGCCCTCACAACTCAGAGGACGGCTTCTGACACTGAGCCCAGACCCGCTGTTGTACTTATTTACACGGATGTGTGGCTCTCTCTCTGGGGTGGAGCCTCCTGTGGACCGGGCTGCCCCCCATGTCCCTGCATCTCCTGTGACTCAGACAGCACAGGAGCTGGTGCCTGTTCCCCAAACCAGGAGGCACTGTGAGATGGCTCCTGCCTGCTTCCCTCCCCTGCTCAGTCTGTACGGAGAAATCCCATGGCTGCCCGGCTTCTTGCCCCTTCCACAACATGCGGCCCATCTAGATGCAAATCTGGAATTTCCAGCCATCTGATTAAATGATTTTACTCTGCCCATGGATGGCCATGTGCCAGCATGACTGGACCAGATACCAAGCGACCAAAGGGTGCTCAGGACAGCACCCCATGTATGCCAACACCCAGCAAATACTCTACAGATGAGGATGGTAATGTTGCACAGGCATTTCTGTGGTTCTGAGAGGAAACATTGGTCAGAGCAGAGTTTATAGCAAAAATAGGGGATGGAGAAAAAAGGCTTGGCTGGGTGTAAGTAGATGTGTCCTCAGCTGTGGGGCGTGTACAGCATAGAAGAAGGGGTGAAAATCAGAAGGAGGAGCACCTAAGACCTACAACGTGATTACCTCTGTGCCCTGAGCTTCAAGGCCAGGGAAGGTGCAGGCTGATCTTACAAATGCTGCTATCTTTTTGACCAGCAGTGTGCCCTCCCCAATCTGCTGTCTTAGGGCACTATAGTCATCAATGTGGCCAATTACGTGGCGGCCATGCTTATTGGCAAAGGAACCATCAGTAGCTTCACCCTCTAGCTTGGCGGGGTTCTTCATTACTGGAGAAGCGTCCAAACCCAGCTCTGAAAAACAAAACCACAACAACATAGAATCCACAGTGAGAAGCATATCCTCAGGCCACTTCCCTCTAGAAGAGTCATCAAATAGTGTGAAAGAGGCCAGAACAGGAAAGGCACTCTGGGAAAGTACAAGCAAGGTGTGAAGTCCATAGATTTCTGGGCTCTGTATTTTTATAATCTTTCTTACATTATCTCATAATGATAAAACTGCCATGGGGCCAATTTTATCCTCATTGACAAATGAATATTCAGGGAAAATATGATTTTAATAAAAAAGATTTTAATTTCTGGTTAAAAAGACATATAAAAAACGTTTAAGCTGGACACAGAAAGCACTTTCAAGAGAGGAGGGATCACAGTGCAATGAGGCACAACAGAGCAATAGGAAAACCACAGGGGGAAGAATTATGACAAGAAAGGTGGCCACAGGGGCACCTGGGTGGCTCAGTTGATTAAGTGCCTGACTTCGCTTAGGTCATGATCTCACAGTTTGTGAGTTCAAGCCCCTCATCAGGCTCTGTGCTGACAGCTTGGAGCCTGGAGCCTGCTTCAGATTCTGTGTCTCCCTCTCTCTCTGCCCCTCACCTGCTCATACTCTCTCTCTCTCTCAAAAATAAACATTAAAAAAATTAAAAAAAAAAAAAAAGGTGGCCACAGAAGGTGCAATGAGTAGGGCTAAAGACCTTGGGACCCAGGGAGAAAAATCTCTGTAATCAGATAATGTGTCCATTAGCAACCAAAGGTTACTTGCATTAATAAAATTTTCCATCATCAGTCCCTGAATCCTTCAGCTGCCATATTTACCATTTGTCCTATTGAAGATGGCAGTCTCCGAGCCAGGAGCAGCAGGAGAAGAGCTAGGGAACACGAGAGCTGGAGAATTCATGCCAACATCTCGGACTGGAGGGGAAGCAACTGGATCTAGGGTGTGAAGACAAGAACAGTTCTCAGGGACCCTGGAACGCACCGCTCAACAAGCACACACACAGCCTGGTCTTCGCCAGTGGAGATCTAAGGCAGCGAGGCTCGCCGCTTACACAATCATCACCCACAGACCATGATCGTAAGTAACAGCAAACAAATCCCTTAGTTTGGAACAAGAACGTGTTCTTTTCATGGAAGCGTGTTCCATGAGAAGCAACTTCTGGTTTGAAAAGTTCTTAGGTACATTTTTCTAACCTGTGTTTTGCATATAACTTTGTATGCAATGTCTAATACAATGTCTTGTAACTACACATAACCAGGCATATGTGTATATATATATATATATATACACACATATATATGTGTATATATATATACATGTATGTATATGTGTATATATATGTATATATATACATGTATGTATATGTGTATATATATATATATATATATGTAGCATATGTGTTAAAAAATACTGAATCAAAGAATGAATGGAGTTGTGGGTGATTAAACTCAGCATTCCAACCCCCATTCTGATGCATCAGTGCTGGGAACAGTGTAGTAGGATGAGAAGAGGAGAGACAGAAGTCATGATGGGTTAGAGATGCCCTCCCGGAGACCAGGCAGCAATCCTGCGGTGGAGGAACTAGAAGATATCACAGAGAAGACAGGCACAATCCTGCTCAGGCTTAGAGCCTGCTCTCCAGCTCAGGCCTCTGTGGTGGGTGAGGAGCAGGAGCAGTGGCTGAGCCAGTGGCACTGCATCCAGGCTGGTGTTGTGGGGACACAGTGAGAGGGGAAAGCCCAGTAGGAGGGCAAAGGGGGAGGTATAACTGAACACTACAAGCATCGTGACAGCCTGACTGGAGCCAGACAGCCACCTACTGTAGCCGAGCTGTTTCTATGGGCCGTGCACAGTGCTTGTGGTCGACATAATTAACAGTCGCCACACGTGATCTTGGAAGCGTCACCTTCATTTGACAGATGAGGTCATTGTCTAATCAATGACAATCTAGCAGGACCAGGGTGGGGGGCAGGGGAATGAGGATTAACATGCCCCAGGAAGAGCAGGCATGAAAGTTTGAAAGCTCAGCTTTAGATAATCCTGAGCAGAAATGGCTCCTATAAGAATACAATTGAAAATACACCATGGAGGGGAGAGGAGATGATGAATTAAGTGGTGTGTCACAAGGAAAGAAAGAAGAGGAAGATAAAATAATGTGTTCAGATGGGAAGGGGCAGTATTAACACTCAGATTGAAGCTGGGGGAAGAGAGATGTATGAAGGGCATTGAGAAGAGGGAGACAGCTGGTGAGATGTATCTGGTAGGGCAGACATGGCGGACAGGAGAGGCGGATGACAACCACTTTCCCACAGCCAGGACTGCCTCAGGGACAGGAACGTTTTCCACACCCTGAATTCCTCTAAAACTAGGGAATGGGAAACCAGGCTAGGGATCTGGGAAGGCCAACGATACCAAGACGGAGTATATGTAGTGAGGAGGAAGGACAGAGGCTGGAAATCAAAACATCTGGTTTGAATCCTACGTCGGCCTCCGCTCCTGCCAACCTTAGTGTGCCAGTTAATGTCTCAATGCCGGAGTTTCTCCGCGTGAAATACAGAGAGTAAGGCCGCCCCTACCTCGGATGAAATTATTTGAAAAATTGTTCGAAAACTCATGGTAAATTTTAAAGCACTCCACAGATACAAGGAATCGATGTCATCTGTTGACTGATTCTTACTCCGCCAGGCACTTGTAAGTTATTTCATTTAATGCTCCAAATGATCATACAATTTATATATGACCATCATCCTCATCCTGAAGATGAGGAAACTAAGGCTTAAGTATCTGGGGACTTAAAACACTTTGCCTAAGGCAAGCAACCTATACGTGGCAAACTTGGGAATCTGAGCCAGGTGTGAGCCTAAATCCCATGCCCTCACCCAAGGCTATAGATCGAACCACCTCGGATTTCACCCTGATCCTAAGGGGCGTGGAAGTGGTAAGATGGTCCCTTCCACCACAGACATCCTGGCGACTGGCCCCACCAGCTGCCCGCCTCCTGGTCCCCTTTTCCTTCCTACCTTGGAAGAGTGGCTGCTTGTTTCCAGGGTCCTCCTGGTTGGCAGAAGGACTGAGGCGGGCTGTGCTCCCCCCGCCATCCAGCTGGTGTTCCAGCTGCAGCCGCAGACAGTTATTCACCTGGATGCTCTGTTCCAGCTGCCCTCGCAAAGCTCGGATCTCTGCCACCAGGTGGCTCAGGTCACTGTTCATAGGGACCTGGTGACAGGCATCCCAGGTGGAAGCTGAGAGAAGAGAGAGGAGGGGTCTGGTGGCACCGATCCAAGCATTTCCAAGCGTTTGTCAGAACGCTACTCTGGGACGTTCCTTTCTGCTCAGGGTCCCAGGCAACATATCTGTGAGGGAGCTGCCACTCTTCCTCTGTGGGGCCTGGCACACGCTAGAATACCACACACTGGGATCTCCCCAAGGCTCATGTGGCCCATGCCCCAGGTACATCTACAGAGCCTCTGATGGGCAGATGAGGTCAAGCCTGGTTTTTCACCTCGATAGTAACTCTAGCCCTGCAGGCCAGAGAGGCAGGGTCTTCCAAGATAGGGCGTCAACACTGGACTAGAGATTCAGTCACAATTCACTGAACTGTTCGGCTTCTCCATGTGTTTTTCAACCTCCGTTTACCACGCATAGTCTGTTTCTTCATACTGGGGATGAAGAGAGCTGAGAAATATTCTATAACACCACAATCTCTTATCTGAAACTTTGAATCCAAATATATTTCAAAAAGTAGAATTTGTTTTGGTGTTTAGGAAGGCAGTAGGATTCATATGCCGTATATCATATAGCACACGCACCCAGTTGCATGGGTCACGGGCCTTAGTCAAACACATTCCTATTTCTGCAATGAGCTAGGTGAATATTCTCACTGAGTGGGATAAGTAAAGGCTATGAATACCCTTTTGGTCAGTTCAGACATTTCATGACCAAATGAGTAAATGAGAAAGAGTTCAATTCACAGCCCTCATTGGATTGCAGAATTAAGGATAAGAACTTATGGGGCCTTAGTAGTAGTGGCTTTGAAATGACTCCTAAAACACCCACATGAAGGGAAAAAGGCATGAAACTGGATGGGGTCAGGATGGAGTGGTTTCCAGATACTAACTCTGAAGTTCCATGAAGCTCCTTCCTGTCTTTCTTTCCCTAAATCCTAATTCTCACAAAGTTTTGCTTCTTTTTAAAAAATGTCATCCATCTATCCATTCCTCTTTATCTTCCCCACAGCACCTTAGATCAGACTCTCATCAGTTATGTACCCAGACAATCGCTGCGCCCATTCAGGAGGTTTCCCTGATTCTACTGTCTCCCGACTCCAGTGTGTCCCATCAGTCCTACCATCTAAGAGTTCTGTTCCCATCCACTACCTACCTATTTTGCTTGCCTCATTTTCTATCACCTGCTACATAGGATGTAAACTTCCACTCTACCCTGTAGGTCTTCTATATACCGGCAGCTCTCGCATCAACTGACCTGACTTCTCACACTCCCTGATACAAAGCTCTCCATAGGCAGGTTGGACCCAATGCTCCCATGGGTGCACACAAGGTATTCTCTCAGCCTGCAGTGCCCCTGATATGTCTACAAGTGCTGGTTCACCTTCTCATCAACAAACTAGGAAATCCAATCAGGTTTGATGAAAATTCAGATTTGGCTGAATATTGAAAATTTCATATTGCTTAAGAAATTTTTTAAACAGGAAAAAAATTTAGAATTGAAAGGCTTAGAAAGCCAACATTCCATCCAAAGCAAGAGCTGCTTCTATAGGATCCTTGACAAATCATCCCTTTCTTGGGAAGCTTATTCCTTCACAAACTAGCAATTCCATCACTGGAAGGCTCTAGGGGTAAGGAACGCATAATTATGTAAGTCCAAATTCCACTGCCTTTGACCCTTTGACCCTTGTTAAGCCCTCTGAAGGGACACCAAACACATCAACTCTTTTTCATCTGATAGTTCTTCAAATATTTAAAGCCAGTTTTCATCTCCTTGTGATCTCTTCAGGCCTAAGATTGTTTTGTTTCTTCAACCAGTTTGAGATTTCTGGTCCCTTGGTATGGTGGCCCCTGTCTTCACTGTGCTCCCTGGTTTGTCAATGTCCCTTTTACAAGATGGCACCTCATTATTTATTTATTAAATTTTTAATTTTATTTTTTAAAATTTACATCCAAATTAGTTAGCATATAGTGCCACAATGATTTCAGGAGTAGATTCCTTAAGTGCCCCTTACCCATTTAGCCCATGCCCCCTCCCACAACCCCTCCAGTAACCCTCAGTTTGTTCTCCGTATTTATGAGTCTCTTCTGTTTTGCCCCCCTCCCTGTTTTTATATTATTTTTGTTTCCCTTCCCTTATGTTCATCTGTTTTGTCTCTTAAAGTCCTCATGAGTGAAGTCATATGATTTTTGTCTTTCTCTGACTAATTTCACTTAGCATACTACTCTCCAGTTCCATCCACATAGTTGCACATGGCAAGATTTCGTTCTTTTTGATTGCTGAGTAATACTCCATTGTGTATGTATGTATATATACATATATATACATATATATATATACATATATATATATACATATGTATATATATATATACCACATCTTCTTTATCTATCCATCCATCGGTGGACATTTGGGCTCTTTCCATACTTTGGCTATTGTTGATAGTGCTGCTATAAACATGGGGGTGCATGTGTCCCTTCGAAACAGCACACCTGTATCCCATGGATAAATGCCTAGTAGTGCAATTGCTGGGTCGTAGAGTAGTTCTGTTTTTAGTTTTTTGAGGAACCTCCATACTGTTTTCTAGAGTGGCTGCACCAGCTTGCACCCCATAATTTAGCACTATTTCTGACATGGTGTCTCCATATTGACTCTTATGTACTCCTACAGTACTCTTACAGTACAGTACCACAGTACAATACTGTGGTCTCAGGTTGAGTTGGCTTTTGTTAGCAACCTTGACCTATGAGTTCCTTGTCTAGATGGGTTTCTACCTAACTCCCTATCTTCAAGCTCATGAATGGCTAAAGAGTCAGGCTTCCCCATCCTGAACTTCTACCACTGATATTTTTAATCAATCTCAGGTTCATTTTTTTTTTAAATCTTTTCCAAATTTCATCATATTGACATTAGTCCTCTGTCCCAGCCTGGTTGGATTTATTAACTTGATGTTTAAATTTTTTTTTTAATTTTATTTATTTTTCAGAGAGAGACAGAACACAAGTGGGGGAGGGGCAGAGAGAGGGAGGCATAGAATTTGAAGCAGTCTCCAGGCTCTGAGCTGTTAGCACAGAGCCTGACGTAGGGCTCGAACTCACAAACCGTGAGATCATGACCTGAGCCGAAGTCAGACGCTTAACCAACTGAGCCACCCAGGTGCCCCTTAACTTGATGTTTAGAATACCCTGTCCCATTTGAAGAGCAATGGGGAAATAGAAAAAGATTCTTAAGCAATAGATTAGTATTTTAGCAGGTGGCAAAATTCCTCAATAAAACAGTTTAAAATTTAAATCCAGGCTTGAAGTTCAGGTCCTACTAGTGGTATTTCTATAAATGTTTTTTTGCGTCTTTTAATCTTCTCCCTGGGGAATGGGTCAGGGTGGGAGCAGGTGCCCCCTGTACTGACTGCATGGGTGGTTAGTATGTATTATTCACGCTATTCAAGACCTCACATGATAGTGCCATCAGGACAGTTCTTTGAATTAAAAAAAAATCAGTATATAATCTGGACTTCGATCAATTTTTCTCTGGCCATCTAGGTGGGTAGAGTTGGACTCCTGTGGCCTACTTTTAAGGATGTCTCTGCTGGATCTTGTTCATGTTACCGACCTCTGGACTTTGTGCATGAGAAATGCCCTCTCTTCTTACTAGGCACCCCGGCCTGGCTGGGAGTTTCTGAGGCAGAACCCAGTAGCTTTCCAGAGCTCTGCAACTCCCAGGGTGAAGACCTCACTGGGGTTCTGAGCAAGGGCAGGAAGCTTGTGGGGTTGGGGGAGTAGATGGACACATACCTTTCAGCCCCTTCTTGGAGTTGCCATAAAGTGCCTCGTAGATCTGTAGCTCTGACTGGAGGGACTGAGAGAGCTGCTGTTTCTCTTCGCACTGTTGCTGCAAGAGGGCCAGCTTGTGCTGCAGCCTACAGGGGAGAGACGAGAGGGCCCACTGAGTTGCCAGCCAGCCTCTGCATCAGAGTGTTTTAGCCCTAGATATCAACCCCAGTGTCATGAAGACCATCACTTCACTTTACAGATGTGGAAACAGAGGCTCTGAGAGGTGAAGTAGCTTTGCTTGAAGTCCCATTGGTGAGGAGCAGACACACATGCTGGGTATTGTCACTGCCCCCCACTGGTGCTCTTTCCACGGTGACGGGCAGTTATGGGGCCCCCAGCATGATGGCTAGTGCAGATGCTTCCTACATTATGGTGAAACTAATACCCTTCAACTAACTGGAAGGATGAGAACATTCTTTCTCCAGGATCTGATATGCTGATGAGCTTTCTAAAACAGGGTTTTACTCTCCCAACTTTGGAGTGAAAAAGGCATTCCCACAGAAGTCCTTCCCTCTGCTCAGGGTCACCCATAAATCAGGAAGAGCAGAGGGGAAACTGAGGGTTCCAAAAGGCACCAGTGCCTGTCTTGCCAATATCCTTTCTTCTACATTGGAAAACGGGGCCACCTTCTGTATCACTGGGCTCCCTCTTACCTGGAGTCTTTCTCTTGGAGGGAGAGTCGTTCCTCCTGGAAACGCAAGATCTCCTGCTGCTTCTCTTTTAAGTCTTCCAAAAGCTGCTGCCGTTCCCCCTTTTGGTGCTCCAGCTCCACCTCCAGCTCTTGAAGCCGGGACCGAGAGGACAGCAGGGCCTCCCTCAGGCACTCCGTCTCCTGGGAGCGCTCTGTACACCATGGGGCCAGAAGTCAGCGGGAAGGCGAGCCCAAGTTCATCTATCCCTACACGCAGCACCCAGGCAACAGGGAGGCCAGCGTGTGCCGCAGCTGCCCAGGGAGACAGAGGGCATCGGCTCACCACATCCACGCACCCTGGGGAACGTGGAGCCCCCGCCCTGCAATGCCCTTGATCTTCTCATTCCATAAGGTCTCCCTTGTTCTTAGACAAAATGCTCCTGTTTCTAACGCTATTTCCTAAGTTCCCATGCCCTCCGCACTATAACCCATTCTTGAATTTTGCCTAAGATCAGCATCAAGATTCCTTGTCTATGGTTTTTAGAATCTATTATATTCATCAATGTGAAAATGGGGACATCTGGTCTCTTCTGGGCTTGTGATATCTCTCTGATCTGCAGGATTTCTCAGGGACTGTTGGCACAGACTCAGCATCAGGCTGCAGGTTCTGTCAGTCCTCTTGGGGGACGTCCCCAGGCCTGGCAGACTATACTTGCTCACATCTTAGCGTCTTCCCCACTGTGAGGTCTGTGCTAGCCTGTCCCAGCATGTGAAGGTGGCTTGGTAGTTGTGCCTCCTCTCTTATCTGTGAAGTCTTGTTCCTGCCCCATCTATGACCTTTCCCCTCACATCTTCCCGCTCTGAAGAGGCAAATTTAGAAATATCACTTGATGTGTCTTCCCGTTCTACAAGCATTCTTTCATTCTGGGCTTAATCCTTTCCAAAACGATTAGTCTTGTATGGCTTTTAAATAAATATTTGCAAATAAACATAATTTGTTATCAATAACATTTGATAACAAATAACATTGATTTGATCAAGTCAATTAAGACTAAGGTCAGCTCCACCTCCCCCCCAAGTTACAGAGGAAATGACCCCCTTGGATGCCCACTGAATAGTGTTGGGAAAGCTCTGAACAACATTTTGCTGGTGCTTCCAGACACTGAGTCCTGAGGATTACTAACCAGAGAGAAACCCTAAGTGTGTGCGTGAGGGGAGGTGGTGAGGAGATAGCATGGCAGATCAGTACCGGGAGGGACACCCAGGGCTGCAGAAAGGTCTGGACAGGTAGAAGAGGCCTAACTGGTATCCATTTCATAACTACTGATTGAGTATTTATGGGTTGCACAGAGGTGGTGGAGATCCGAGAGCTCTGTGAGAGCTCTATGTGTCTCTGGAGCCTAGGAGTGTGAGGGCCCACGGCTGGGATCTCTCAGGAAGTAGCCCTTCCTAGACTGAGAATAGCCATGGGACTGGGTTGGTGGATCTGATTAGCAGTGATGTCTACCTTCTTCTCTTGGCTTCTCCAGTTGGTGATTGGTATGGCCAGGGAGGAAAGGGACGCGGGAATGAGCACGGTTGGTGGCTTTTACCACCTACCTCTGGAAACATGACTCAGCTGAGCCTGAAGGCTCCGGTTTTCTTCCTTAAGGACTCTGTTCTCGTTGTAGAGCTGAGGTGTGGGTTCCAGGCTGGGACTGTAGAAATTAGAGGTGGATCCTGTCCCGGAAAGTATAAGCAGACAAGTTACACACTTGGGTAACAGATGCGTTCAGAAGTTACCCGTTCTGTATCTCCAGAAATACTGTCCCAACCCAGCAGGAATGCCTGGGGACTCGAGGCCTGGACCCAACGTCTGATGGGCCAAATGCCTGGTTTCGGTGCGCCTCCTTTCAGTCACCACGTGACCTGGCTGCGGTTGTTCAGGAAGCTCTTGCCCCTAAATGGCTGCTGCTGTGCTGTGGGCAGGACAAGAGTGTGTGGAAGGAACGGCCTCCAAGTGACAAGAGCCTGGGAGGAGACTGTGGGGAGAAAGGCCACTGTGCTAAGTGTCTGGGGGCATCCCCCGCTGACTTGGCTCTACCACTGGCAGAGACAAGACACAGAGAGGTCAGCAGGCAGTTCTGGGAGCAGATTAAGGATGGGACAAGAAAAAGTAGGACACTCTGTGGACACAATTTGTTAGTGCTGCCATGAGGAAAGTTCTCTCTTAGCTCTATCTACAAAGGGAGGATAATAGTATCTGGCCCACCTGCCTTGCTGGACCATCTGGAAAGAGCAAGTGGAGTTGAAGCCCAGCACGGTGCTTTGAAAGTGTGAGGCTCAGCCTCAGGGCCCTCCCTTCGGAAGCTCCCCAATTTCGACCAGAGCTGGGCGGCTGGGCTCGGGGCCTCACCTACCGTTCCCGCGGGCCGCACAGCTAAGCCTGTGCTCCAACTGCTCCCGCAGGCGGTCGTTGATGCAGATGGACTCTTCCAGGCGCTGGCGCAGGTTCCGGATCTCACCAAGATGTTCCTCAAGCAGGTCAGCCCCTGCAGCCGTCCCGCCAGGACAGGAAAGAAGTGGGAGATGGAGAACGTTGGTCACTAGTGGCACCCAGGTCGGGGAGGGGCTTGGCCAGGGGCCTCTCTGCAGGATCCCTGAACAGCCCCATCCTTCCGCCAACTGCATTCTCTCTCGCAGGGGCACTCAGGAGCACAGTGACTTTGCTTAAACAGGAAACCGGCTTTCATACCCAGGACAGTGTGGCCCTAAGCATGCCCCATGGGCCTCCTCCACACGGGGGTAAGTGTGAGGAAGTTTCAAGTGATCAAGTGATCAGTGTAACTGGTAAGTATAAGGGAGTTCCACATGGTTTAGAAAACCAGCTGAAGGGGCACCTGGGTGGCTCAGTCAGTTTAGCATCTGACTCTTGATATCGGCTCAGGTCATGATCTCATGGTCATGAGTTCAAGCCCCACGTTGCAGGGGGGCAGGGCTGTCAGCACAGAGCCTGCTTGGGATTCTGTCTCCCTCAGCCCCTGCCCCTCCCCTGCTTGCTCTCTCTCTCTCAAAATAAATAAATATTTAAAAAAAGAAAATGGAAGCATCAAGAAAAGTGTGGTGACCTCCTGAGTGTGAGTTTCTCTCCTGAATGTGATAGGGAGGGCCTCACTCCACCCTGAGACCGTTCCTTTTCCTGATTCTTGACTGAACATTCTTTAACAAGGCATTGAGCCCTTCTTCCAGCCTTAGAGAGAAAGCCTAAGGTAAAAGTACATGGATACAAACTCATCCTGTGTGGTTAATGACCTGAACATGACAGCACAAGTGTGTCCCTGACTCTCCCAGTCCCTGGCATGGCACAGGGGCTGAAGGGATGCACTTAGAAAGGCCCAACACTGGGGCATCTGGGTGGCTCAGTTGGTTAAGCGACCGACTTGGGCTCAGGTCATGATCCCATGGTTCGTGGGTTCAAGCCCTGCATGGGGCTCTGTGCTGGCAGCTCGGAGCCTGCAGCCTGCCTCAGATTCTGTGTCTTCCTCTCTCTTTGCCCCTCCCCTGCTCACGCTCTCTCTCTCTCTCTCAAAAATGAATGAACATTAAAAAAAGAAAGAAAGAGGGGCACCTGGGTGGCTCAGTCGGTTAAGTGCCCGACTTCAACTCAGGTCATGATCTCGCAGTTTGTGAGTTCAAGCCCTGCATCAGGCTCTGTGCTAACAGCTCAGAGCCTAGAGCCTGCTTCGGATTCTGTGTCTCCCTCTCTCTCTGCCCCTCCCCAGCTTGCACTCTGTCTCTCTCAAAATAAATACACACACAAAAAAAAAAAAAAAAGAAAAGAAAGAAAGGTTCAGCACTGAGACCTTTAAAAAAATCCATTCATTCATTCACTTATTTATTTAGAGAGTGTGCAGGTGACTGAGGGGCAGAAAGAGAGAATCCCACAAGGGGCAGAGAGAGGAGGAGAGAGAGGAAGAGAGAGAGGGAGAGAGAGTACAGAGCCCAGAGCGGGGCTTGAGCTCACCTAATGTGGGGCTGAGCTGAGAGGGCCCTTTCATTTCCTCCCAACTCTGTGAGCCAGGGACTAGAGGAGAAATAAAAAATGCCCCTGGCCCAGGTAAGAGAGCGGTAGACTCTAAATGAGAGTTCGTTTCATAGGCCGACCTGCTCAGCTTTGTGTTTACCTGTGGGTTTGGAGTTCAGCTGGCACACGGATGAGCCTGAGGACAGGTCACCTGCCACGCTCCCTTTCTGAGGCCTCATCACATCCCACTGGCTGCCGCTGCCAAGGTAGCCAGGGGACAGGATTCTGCCCAGTTCTGTACTGCCTCTCAGAGGTGAGTGGGGCTGGGCAGGGTTGAGGTAGCGGGAGGAGCTGGCCTCTACATGGTTGCTCGGCAGCACAGCTGGGGAAGCAGGATGGACGGTGCTGATGCCTGGGCAGAAAGAAACATGAGTGAGGAACAGAGTATGGGAACGGCAGGACCAGCAAGGAAGTGTGGGATTGTTAAGAATGGACACTAAAGGGGACACGTGTGGTGTCGGAGATCCCAGTCTGTTGCAGAATACCAGTCAGATGAAGACCATATTCTATAGGCTATACCTTCCACCCCATGTATTTGCTGGCTTGAGACACCAAGAGGCAGAGAGGATGGATAAAGTATCCGAAAGTCACCAGTGTACACAAAGGAAAAGTCCAGGGCCCCACTCCTGGCTTCTACTGTAATTCCTCATGACAGAGTCCAGGGAAGTTCCAGCAGAACTCAGTCCCAAAGACAGGGCATATGGCACATTCCTGCTCATGGGTGTGCTCAATGCTAGCTTCCACGGGGGGATGTAGGACCTTCCATTTCATAGGCTGATGCTTTCCTAGATCTTAGGAAATCATGGGCCTGCCCCTGCACCTAATCATCTCTGCTTCTATGTAAAAGGAAGCCCAGCCTGTGGGAGAAACAGAGAGAGGTGGGTAGGGCTGTAGTTTTAGGGTATTCATGTCTAGAAGGCTGCTTTCTTTCAGGGTTTATCAGCATGGGCAGCAGAGTAAGAAGGTAGCTCCACCCAAGCAAAGAGGAACCAACCTCTTTCCCTCCAACCAAGCCAAACTCCGCTGAGGGGTTAATGCAACTGGCACTTGTCAATTTTTATCTCCATTTGTAACTGGTTCTCAAATTTGACTACACACTAGAGTCACCTGGGAAATGTAAACAAATATATCCTGAGGCCTAGACCTCCCGGAGATTTTTGCCTTAACCGGTACAGCCTGGGCACTGGATGTTTTAAAATCATCGCAGGTGATTCTAAAGGGCAGCAAATTTTGGGAAGTACTGTCAGGGGTCTCTCCTTCCCCGATTTACAAAATACCACATGTTCCTGAGGATCACTGGGAGTTAAAGAGGGGGATGAACATATCAGCATCTAAATCTTACTTGGGATTCAGTAAAGATGTGGTTTCCTACCTCTTTCACCCCCCTTCCGCCCCAGCCCAACACAAGGCAAAAGGGGAAATCAGGGGTTGTTGACAGCTTTTTTTTTTTTTTTTAATTTTTTTTTCAACGTTTATTTATTTTTGGGACAGAGAGAGACAGTGTTGACAGCTTCTTTTTAACCAAGGTCATGGAAGGTTCCAAGTCTATGAGTACCAGTGATCAGTATTCTCATGTTTCAGTTTCCTCTGGCCACACAACACAGAGCACATGCCCTAAACCATGCAAAGACACCAGACAGGTTCTAGCACAAGGAGATTTTTGCCCCATAGTGACCTGCGAAGCCGCCATGCACCACTGTCCACATGGAAGCTCGGTTTAAGGCAAACAAGGAACACTGGTAAGTTGTGGTCCATCAGAGAGGACTGTGCATCAGGACAAAAAAGAAAGGGCTACAGTCTTCCTCACCAAAGCTGGTGGGGAAGCTTCCTCACCAAACTCTGGTAAATGGTTCAGATGAGACATGACTTCAACCTGTAACAGCAGACCCTTTTTCATGCACAGATGTCTCCTATCTTTCCTTTTGGACAAAGACAAACTGACAAATATGGAAAGGCAAAGGAAAAGAAAAGTAAGCCTGGGAACACTCTTGCCACTTTGACATGAGACAAGTTTGTTATTCATCAATTGTTGGTTTCAGAACTGCTAAAATAACAAGTTCTAAGTCAGAGACATCAGAACTTTCCATGGATCTCTGAAGAGAAAAAGAAAAGATGGCCACAAGGGGCTTCGAGAATTTAAGTTTAGCTCAGCCACATGCTCTGAGTGGGACGGTAACAAAACCATCCTATGGGGCGCCTGAGTGGCTCAGTTGGTTAAGCTTCTGACTCTTGACTTCAGCTCAGGTCATGATCTCACGGTTTGTGGGTTCGAGCTCTGCGTCGGGCTCTGCGTTGACAGTGCGGAGCCTGCTTGGGATTCTCTCTCTCCTCTCTCTGCCCCCCCCCCCCCGTCTCTATCGGAACAAATAAATAAACTTCAAAACCATCGTAGGCAGAGAAGTTATACTGGAAATATGGGACTAGGAGCAGAAGACAAGGACTCAAGCCCATCTCAACCACTTACGAGTAACCTTAAACAAGCACCTTGACTTCCCCGAGCTTCACCTAGTTCCCTGCTCTGGTTCTTCCTATCACACAAGTCATGTGGGGCTCAGGTAAGCTCAAGAAAGCCCAGGCGCATGTTGCTGGGTAAGCCTAGAGTGCTACACCTGTGCAAAGCTGTAATAAGCAGGGGGCAATCTTTGAGACTTCACTGGCTGTATAAAGGGAGATGTACGAACCCTCCTAAAAATGATCTTATCTAGTTGGTTCTGGGAATCAAACTGAGACACAGTAGACAGTGAATTCATTTTCAGGGTTGACAAAAGAAATAAGCAAGTGTAAACGACATTTGGGGGTTCAGATATATGTATTCTTGGCTGTGGTCTTAGGTCACTGGACGCTGTGCCTAGTGACCCTTACCATCAATGTCTGGCTCACCTGAGGTGTTTTGTTTGTTTGTTTTTTTACAGGCACATAATGTGGTTTTAAGGAAACTTCAGTGTGATTTCTAGTTTTTTTAAAAAGCATTACTAGAAGGCAAATTCCTCACATGAAGGTTTTTCTTATTTTTTTAAGCTATAAGTGATCGCACACAAAATTTTTTGTGATGCGGCATCCAGCCCATACATGTATCAAAGTCTTTCCAAAAAGATACTATACACAGTCTCTAACTGATAAGATCAATTATCTCTGGGAGTCAGAAAGCAGAAGTCACAATCAGATGTCACAGCCTGTGCTTCGGGTTCTGGCCGCCCACCTGTCACCTGTCCAGGGGTAGAAATGAACCTTGTGCAATAGGAAGATGGGCTTTGTCACTTCTTCTGAATCCCTCCATTACTACCTTTTTTTGCCCTCAACCTGATGGTGTCAGGATCTGAACTTGATTAAAAGCATTTCACAGCAGTAGAATATAATAGGCATGGAAAGGGTCCCCCTGAAAGTGGCCATCTTCTTCATGGCTGCTGTGTCTTGCATAGGCACGGCACACAAGCTGTCTCTCGTGCCCCGACAAACATCACCAGGCTCCAGCATACTTGGTGGGGCCCCACACTGTCAGCAGGGCGACAGGACCAGGTCTAGGGCCTGAGGAACCAATGAGACACACGCACCAGAAAGATAACAGTAAACACATCTCCAAAACAAGCAGGCAGAGCCGTCCCTCAGCCATCCGCTGGTGAAGCCCATGCCCTATGCTGTTTTCTAAGACTCCACTCTCAAAGCCAAAGCCATGCAGAGCCACACAGGGCGAGGCTGCAGTTGCCAAGCACACAAATGCAGCAGTAAGTGCTCACTTTCTCCCAACTGTTTCTGCAGCATCTGCAGTTCCTGCTGAGCCTGTGCCAAGGAGACCACAGGTGTCTCACAGCAGCCAAGGAGGGGAGGGCCAGTGGAGCTGAAGGGCAGGAAGCTGGGTGGAGCTGAGGGCAGTGGTGCCTGGGGAAGGCTAGCCAGCGAGGGTATGGAGGGAAAATGAAGGCCTAGAAAGTTGGGGAGAAAGGAGACACGTCATTAGAAAGAAAGTGAGAGAAAGGAATGGGTGAAAGATTGAGAAGATGAGACTGTGCCCTGACCAGATGTCCCCTTGGGGGGCGGCTATCATTCAACGTGGTGCAGGCTGGTGAAGGGCGAGCATTGCTACCCAAGAGGCAGGCCTGGCCGATCCGCCTTCTCCTCTGCCAGTGGTATCCTGCATACATATCCTATGCCCTCTTAGAAACTACTGGCTACAGAAGGCAAGGTGGTGCCACTGTAGCCCCGGCAGCTACGAGAGCCCATCCCAGCCATCCAAGGCATGGACGGGTCAGCATAGCCAGGCCTCAATGCTCTCAAGCGTCCCTGCCGGCCCTTGCCCCTGTGACAAGACTCTCCCTACACCTCGAACTCTTCTGAAAGCATGAGGGCTCACCCCAAGGAGGGCAGGAGCGTGCCCGGACTGTGGGGAATGTGCCTTCCTAATGCATGTAATTCAAGACTCTAGCAGAAACAAACCTCAGAATCTCAAATCAACATGTTCATTCACCAAATGAAAAATAAAGGTCTTGCTGAAGTGACTTAGGCACAATAGCTTGCATGTCTGTCTGCGTGTTCACACCACTTAAGAAAAGTTCTTAATGCATGCAGATTCTTCAGGCCCTGATCTACTAAGTCATAAACTTTGGGAGTCTGGCTTAGAAATTTGCATTTAAAAACATCTTCACAGATGACCATTATACAGCCCAGCTACAGACAGGTCTTTAGGAACCCTGGGATGTTCTGCTGTTTGACTCTGTCTCTTTCCTAAAAACAGTTATATGGCAGGTAGCCCACGAAGTGAGTAGAAACCAACCAAGACTGACCTGTGGAGAATGTCTCCCGTGGAAGATGATTATATTCTAAATCACATCCCTTGCCCCAGGGTGCTGACACACTATCAGGGCGACACCGCAAAGACACCCCCATTGCCAAGTGACAGAGGCCAGGCATCCTTCAGGGAGGCATTCTGATTTTGAAACCCCTGGCCTTCTGTTCTGCTTGACCCCAAAGCATTTACACAGATGTCCATGGTGCTAGGCAGACAGCTTTTCCCCATTGATTTCCTGGGCCAGCTGCTGCCTATTCTGCCTGAGAAACTTGGGAGCCCAGGCTCAGAGTCAGACACATTTCTTTCTTAAGCTTTTGGCTGACTTGTTCTCAGGAGAGATGGGGCAGTAGAAGGAAGCACTGTGCTCTCTGGAGGTACCTTACACAAACCAGCCAGTCATGGGAGGAGGCGAGGACAAGCTTTGCCCTTCCCGACCATCACTGGTGCGAAGCTGTAAATGAACAGCACACCCCTGGCAAGTAGGCTGGGGCAGGTAAATGAAATGTACCCCTTGAACTGGTTCCAGGATATGCATCATGTACACAGCAAGGGCTAAATCCACGGATGGTCACGTGACATTAAAAGACCCTTGGCTGAGGACGCTGAAGCATCCTGAGCAGCTGTTGAGGCCCACAGTGCGGATAAAATGGGTATTGCTTATAGGCAAGCAATAGCTGTGAATTTCTTTCTGTGCTCTGGCTACTGTAATCCTGGGAGAAACACTTGGCCTCTTTGCTCCCCAGGGCGAAGTGAAGGAAAGAAATGAAAATGTTTAGCTTTAAAATGATTGGCCAACTGCTGGTCAAAATGGGTACACAGGTCAAAGTCTGTTGTAGATTTCTGATTTTTCTAAAATATTTAAGACAAAACTCAGACACAATTAGCGAACTAGGATGGTCCCTTGGTTTCATCTAGGATTTGATGCATACCAGCCCCTTACAGTGGACACACTGGTCCCTGACAAAGAGTCAAAGAGGCAGCTGAGGGAGAGGAGACAAAGCTCCTGCCATGTTGGCTGTCGCATACCTGGATGGGCCTGGCTGGCCTCCTGGGGGGGGTTCTGGGGAGCTGGCAAGCTGATGGGGTTGCTGCTGGGTTCGGCCTTAACCCCCTGAGGTGCACTGGTTGCTGATGGTTTAGAAGACAGTACAGCAGAATGACTCGAATGGTGGATGGAATCTACAAAACCCATGAATGAAAGAAAATGTTTGGTGGTCCACAAAGAACGGGAATCTGGCCTTATACTTAACCAGGGGTACCAGGGCAGAGCCTTGCTTTCTGGGAAAGCACCAAGCACAAGCCCTGTGCGCAGCATTCATTTTCTTGCTTGCAGATAGCTGCCTTAGTGAGGCAGGCTGCCTTAGAGGTGAAAGTGGGGCCCAGACCATGAAAATGGCGCCTCCCAAAATACCAGGCAGGCCCGACAGCATCTGTGAACACTGACAGATACTCGGGGGGTACCGTTCAGGAAATGCAGCTAGCAAGATCACTGCAGGAGGGATGAGATATCCCATTTTAAGAGGGAGGTCAGTCAGACAGCCCATGCTCAAGAGACAGTGGGGAAGAAAAGTCTGCCAGGATCCTCTCCCTCTTCCCACTGTGGTTCACCTTGGGTCCACCAGCATGCACATCCAGTGGAGACCCAGTGACAACTCCAGAGTCATGAGCAGAGCAAAGATCCTGAGCCACTGGGGCCTATGCTTGGCGCTTGGTCCCACAACCATGTTCAGCCCGATACACACCAAGGTGGATTTACAAGGCCTGGTTATGGACGTCTCCTCTCAGACTAGGTAAAAGCGGTACCACTCAGAAAGTGGAGGCTACCTGAGTGACTGGGCGGTGCCTTCTTCTCTTTGTAATGTGTGTACTCGCTGGCTACATCCATGTCAGAGCAGGCCTCCAGCTCATCAGACAGGAAGGAGGAGCTGCTGGGAGAGCGCTGGGGGTCTGACAAGGCGTGGCTGCTGCAGGGCGTGAGGGACCGGGCATCCAGCTTGGCCTGCAGGACTTCAATCACCTTCTCCTTCTCCTGAAGCTCCCTGCTGAGCCTGTGGGGTGAAGCAACAAGAGGTGAAGCCGAGGTCACCGGACCAGCTAGTCCTGATGAAGGCACATGGGAAAGCCATAGAAGTCAAGGGAACCATTCCTGCAAAGAACCATTGAAATAACCCATCTCTGATTAGGAGCAGAGAATAGGTGGGGTGAGGGGGTGGAGGAACAACAGCCATCCACTGCACTGGCCGCGTGATACTCTGGGGACTGGCAGACACTCGGCCACCCCTCTAAGGCACTGCTGCTCCAAATGTGGCCCCAGCAGAGCTGTGGGCTGACACCTGTTGGTTACCAGTCTCCAAGAAGAGAAGCACAGAAATTGGAGGTAAGCATTGCCATTGGCAACCAAGAGCAGTATAAGTGGAATCATCTCGTTGGTTGAGGGTACAGCGCATATGTGTGAAAACAAAAATAAAACACTTTATTCTTCACCACACGTATCTTAAAAAGCACTATGTGGTCTCAAAGCACACTTCTGACACAAAGGGGCCTGAACTAGTGGCTACAATGGATTTTGAGTCCATATTTTACCATACATTTTAAGACTATATGCAGTGACTTGTTGAAAACTGGTTCCTAAGGCACTGTAGCCTCGCAGGGATCTGCAACATCTAGGCCTTTCCCCTATGAATGGATTCTTTGATTCTTTTTTTTTTTTTTCCCTGAGGAGATTGGACGGTTATCAAGCTAGCTGTCAACTCAACTCGGGGTAAGCCAACTCAGCACTGCACATCTCGTCTTTAAACACACAAGAGGAGAGCTGGGGAGGGGCTTCGGAGTGCTAAGGGCCCCTGAAACCTGGTTAGTTTACTTTTAGGTCAGACCGACTCTGGGTCTGGAGAATAAAGATGCAAATGGAAATCAACAGAATTATATCAAAAGAGAGTAAAGACTTAGGCTAAGCACAACAGTAAGATGTTTCATGAATGAATGAAGTCATTACAACCAGCATTTCCCGCCCCCTGATTTGTGAAGCTGCACTCACCCTGGACCCCCTGGGCCTTGTTCCTGATTCCTTCACCAGATCCTATCTCAAATTACCTGAGAGCCAGCGGTTCGAGTCCAGCTTGATCTTTCTCACTTTTGTGATCTTCTGCAAGCCAAATTCAGAAAGAAATGGTAAGAAATTAAACAGGTCCCACTTCCCCCATTACAGGAGGAGCCTCTGTGGGTACAGAATGGTGACTCCTCTGTGCATGTCCAGGATGCTTAGGAGGATTGCTCAGAGAGGCTTCAGATTGTGCCCTCAGAGGGGAGACCTGTAGGCTCTCCTGAGCTCACCAGGCAGACCTCCCCGACCTGGTATCAGCATCGTGACTTCCTCTGCCCTAAATCAATGCAGAGAAGTTTAAAAGGCACTTGCCCAGCTTCTCTCTGGAACATTCTAACTTCCAAGCCTGCCATAGATGGATTCCCAGATGTATGCTCTGTGTCCCATCATAGCATTCATGTAGAACCCACTCTTGCTCTGAGGAGATGACAGACAGCCCTGTCCCACCTCTGTACCTGCCACCAGCATGTGGATGATTGGCCCCCAAGACTGATCCTGCTATATTCCCTTGGGTGCTCTCAGGAAATTTTTTTGAAGTAAAGGGCTCCCATAATAACCAATATTCCCAGCCTTTGCACTATGACATTTGGTGCCTAGACCATGTCCAAAGGGCAAGGTGCTTTATCTATATTTGAATTATACTCATGTATGATACCATGCAATAAACAAAGAAACAGAGACACTGAAAGGCTAAGCCATTGCCCAAAGCAAGTTAATGGCAGCATCTGGGCCACAGCGTGGGTCTTGCAATTCTCAGGTCAGGCTCTTTTCAGTATGATGAAGTCCTCCGATCTCTTAGCACTGGGTGGACACAGCCTGCTTAGCACTGGGTGGATACAGCCTACTTCCCTAAAGGTCACTTGCCACCAGTGCTCAAGTTTCTGCAGTTGCAATCATGGCCTCTCCAACCCATTGAGATGTGTTCCACCTCAATGCCCTCCCACCAACCAGTTCTGATCCTGTAATGGCCCCAGGAAAGGAAGTGGAAGCAGAACATGGGTTAAAAGGCTGTGGGAGTGACTGAGAGTGTGCCAAAGCCCTGTGGCCAACTTACTGGTGCTGAGTTTGCTGGTAAGCCTCTCTGTCAGCTGGCTTCCTTGGGCAAGTTGCTCCCTGAAGCTCTGCCCCAGGTAGTAGTCAATGTCATTGCTCCTAAGAAGGTCCTCAAAAGATTTTACCGTATCTTTTGCATGCTGGGTGAGAAGATAACAGATACCTCTCCCTTCTCTTATCTTCTGGCGTAGGTAGGATAGTTCTCGGGCCTGATCCTGAATTAGGGAATCATATTTCCTAATGCAGGAGAGAAGAGGAAAAAGAATGAAAAAGAGTGAATATTAAATCCTGGGGCCTCTGTAGAGATTTCTGTGAGAATATCTCTAAGGAGCTCCCACAAGCTGAATTCTGGCACATAAACCAAAGATGGTATTTTTAAAAAAATTTTTTTAATGTTTATTTCATTTTTGAGACAGAGAGAGACACAGCATGAGCAGGAAAGGGGCAGAGAGAGAGGGAGACACAGAATGTGAAGCAGGCTCCAGGCTCTGAGCTGTCAGCACTAGAGCCCGACGCAGGGCTCGAACTCACGAACTGTGAGATCATGACCTGAGCCGAAGTCGGATGCCTAACCGACTGAGCCACCCAGGCGCCCCTCAAAGATGGTATTTAAGAGTAAATCCTGCTCTGGCAAATGATGACAACAACTTAGTATGCCATTGTTCTGACACTGTTTTATACATATTAGTCGTATGTCCAAACAGATCCTAAGTTCTAAGGTCAAGACAGTGCCAAAGTTTATACTGCTTCCAGGACTAGTAGAGTGTAGACTCACAGTTGATACTCAATAAACACTAAATAGATACCCAATAAATACTAAAAAATAAATTCAGTGATTAGAATGACTTAGTCCTAAGTCTGGGTGGAATCTTTCATGCCTTCTGTTTCAAAGACCATCTATAGATCGCCATTACACAAGTTCCGGTTCCACACAGTGTCTGGCAACATGCCTTTGCCTCTTCTTTCATTAGCAGGTAGAGGCTATTCTTCACCTCCTTAAATGTGGGCAAGCTCTGTGACCACTATGACCAAGATACTATAGTGGAAGTGATACGGTGCCAAGTCTAGCTCTTAACTGTCCTGGCAATGACCACTTCCGGTCTGTTGGAAGCCAGCTGCCATGCAGAAGGGCAACTACCCTGAGACCACCATACTATGAGAGGCCACCACCAGGAAGAAAGACCCCAGAAGACAAGAAGCCACATGGAGAAAGAGAGAAGCCAAGGAGCACCGCATCACTAGATGTGTGATTGAAGAAGCCACACCCAGCCCACTCAGGACTTTCAGATGACTCCAGCCCCAGCCACCATCTGATGGCAACTGCATGAGAGATGCCCCCAGTGAAAACCACCCTGCTGAGCCCAATCCACATAAACTATTGTTTGAGGCCACTAAGCTTTTTAAGTGGTTTGACACTCAGTGCAGATAGCAAGGACAGATACCGAGATGGAAGTTTACCCAGTGTTTTCAACACAAAGTACCAATACCAATAATAGTTCTGGTAAATAGTATTGAGGACTTAGTATGTGTTATGTAATTATAAGTGCTTCTACTAATTCTGTTTTTCAAATGTTTACTCACTTATTTTTGAGAGAGAGAGAGTGTGTGTATGTGTGTGTGTGTGTGTGTGTGTGTGTACAAGTGAGGAAGGGGTAGACAGAGGGAGAGACAGAATCTCTCTCAAGCAGGCTCTGAGCCACCAGTGCAGAGCTCAACGTGGAGCTTGAACTCACGAACTGTGAAATCATGCCCTGAGCCGAAACCAAGAGTCCGAGGCCCAACTGACTGAGCCACCCAGGCACCCCTGTTCTAATTCTTTTAAACCTAACAACCAGGCTTTGAGATAGGTTCTCTTACTATCCTCATTTAATAGGTAAAGAAATAAGCCCAGACTTTGTGCTGACAGCTCAGAGCCTGGAGCCTGCTTCAGATTCTGTCTCCCTGTCTCTCAGCCCCTCCCATGCTTGTGCTCTGTCTCTCTGTCTCCCAATAATAAATAACCACTAAAAAAAAAATTTTTTTTAAGAAAAGAAAAAGAAGTAGGCCCAGAAAGTCCAAGTAAGTGGTATGGCTAGAAAGTGCCAGAGCTAGGATTCGAACCCAGGCAGTCTGACGCCGGTCTTACTACTACACCACATATCCTGTCACTTTACTAACAGGTTCCTGAGATGAAATGCCAGAGAGCTGCTGTCTCCCAGCAGGGCCCACCTGTCCTTCCTTCAGATCTAGGCCTAGCCTGTTAACAGGTGCTCTGCTGATTGCCCCGACTGGTTGTCTCTTCCACCCGCCCGGGCTACCCAGCCTCAAACACAAACTTAGCCAGCATCAGTTAAACAGGGGTCCAAAGAGTACCCTCCTTACCCAGGCCACGAGGCTGACCTCAGCTCCTCGGCCAGCTTCCCTTCCGCTCCAGTTTTCGGGAGCTGGGCCTCTAGCTGGGACACTCTCTGGATCAGACTCTCCAGATCCTTTTTAGCCTGAAGCCCTGGGGGGTAGAAAGCCCCAGTGCCATCGGACAGCCACCCCTCATCCTCGTCAGTGACACTATGAGGGGAGGATCCCTCAAGGGCGCCAACGGCCTTCAGCTTTCGAGGTCTCTCCAGACTAGATGAATAATCGCTTGTCACTGAGAGGGACCGCACCCGGCTCTTGAGGTTCTGAATGATCTTGTTGGCGTTCTGCAGCTGGGTCTTCAGGTCTCTGATGTCCTTATGGAGGACAGAGATGTCTTCTGACTTTCCACACGCCTGGAACTCCTGCTTCCCTCGATGGCTCTCCAAGGGCTTTTTCCCGGGGGGGCTGGCCAGCGGTGAGCCCATCAGGTGTTCCTCGCACTCTGAGAAAAGACAAAGACATCTTCCTGAGTAGAGCTGAACATCCTGCGGTAGCTGAAAACCGCTCTGTGGCTGGGCTAATCATTACTAGAGCAAAAGTTGAAGCAGAACTTTATTCGGCCCTGCACTCTCCTAGCATTCAAACACCGTATTTCTTACCCACCCAACGGCCCTGCAGGTCAGGTCTGGTCACCTTCTGTTGTACTGAGCATTTTTCTTCTCTTCACAATTTCTGTTTGGTGGGTGTCCCTACAGTCAAAGCCCTTTTATTGTGGACAATTTTTTAAACTTAGGGTTAGCACGTCCCCAACAGCTCATCTTGTCTTTTCATTAAAAAGTAAGCTTTTTCTAATAATCTGTTGGATGGAACTTTTTTTTTCCTTTTAATTAATGGCAGTATGTTGAAAACTAATTATAGAAATTCAAACTCATGCTCAGCCTCATTTGGGGCAAGAGTTCTCTGCCAGACTCTCCTGTCCTCTCTGGTCCTGTGTCCCCTTCAGTCCTCAACACCACCCCCAACCCCAGCCCATCAGGGGCGGAACAGGACAACATCTCCCAGATGTGGGTGGACAGGTAAGCCCCGCCCTCATGCTCCTACCAGGACTAGTGCTCTCCTCCCGCTCGGCCTCATTCTCGCTTCGGCCACATGTCTCATAGCCCAGATCCTGGAGGTCCACCTGCACCTGCTTACTGTCCTGCTTCACCAGGGATTCACCTGCTCGGGAAGAGACAGAGGGTGTTACAGAGGATCTGAATTTCCCACATACACCCTCAGCCTCAGTGGCACACGCCCTAGCCCTCAGGGGGTAGGAGGTCAGGGCCAGAGTGGGATGGGTGCTTCTTTGGACTCAAGTGGGAGAAGAGACCACCCACTCCAGGCAGGACTTCCTTCCACGGGGTTGAGCCTATGTCTGCTGCCAATGAGCTCACCTACAACAACTGAGGCTTTGTAGGGACCAGACATCTCTAAGTTGGGCATTGTATATTATCATCCTTAGAAGCCCCAGTGAAACTAGCAAGTGCTTTACCCACAGAGGTTCAGTAAATACATGAATGGAGCTGAACTAATATACAGTCCTAAAGCATCTAAATCCTCACTGTTCAGTAAGATTGCTACTAGCCACATGGGACTACTTCATATTAGATTAATTAACATTAAATGAAATTTCCCAAGTTGAATGAGCATGACTCCTAAGCAGATGTGATGTAGATACAGAACATTTGTATCACTGCAGGAAGTTCTATCAGAAAGACTCTAATTTTTTTTAATGTTTATTCATTTTTGAGAGAGAGACAGAGAGTGGATGGAGGAGGGGCAGGGGGAGGGAGACACAGAATCTGAAGCAGGCTCCAGACTCTGAGCTGTCACCACAGAGCCCGATGCAGGGCTTGGACCCATGAATCATGAGGTCGTGACTTGAGCCAAAGCTGGATGTCCAACTGGCTGAGCCACCCAGGCACCCCTGGAAAGCATGGATTCTAGACCAAAGATGATGAGGTATTTTTGAAGAATATGATTTGGTGCCAAGAGAAGGAGAGAAACTATCAGTTTATGTTGAGAGAGGTAAGACATTTTGCTGACTATACCAAAAATTAGCAAATCTAGGGGCACCTAGGTGTCTCAGTCAGTTGAGTGGCCCAACTTCAGGTCAGGTCATGATCACACGGCTCATGACTTCGAGCCCTACATTGGACTCTCTGCTGTCAGCACAGAGCCCGCTTCAGATTCTCTGTCCCCCTCTCTCTCAGCTCCAACCCCACTCATGCACACACACTCTCTCTCGCTCTCTCTCTCAAAAATAAACATAAAAAAATCAGCAAACCTAGATGTTAGCCCATTTCCTCCCTAAATGCTCGCTGCAAACTTGCTTTGTTCTTTATTCTTCTCTGCCATGTGCAGACTGAAGTTACATATCCACCTTCCACAGTTCTAGGGCCGGGGTCAGGATGACACTGGTTTCGAGTCTGGGGAAGAAAAGTGAAGTCTGCAGAGCACACAGCTTCTCGGGGTGAATACAGACGTCTTGGTGACGATGAGCCTAAGACTTACTAAGCATGACTCGGTATTTCTCCAGCTGATTGGCCTGGGCAAAGACCGTGGCTTCGGAGATCAGCAGCTTCTCCTGGAGATCCTGATAGCGCTGTCTGCATTGTGCCAGCTGGGAGCGCAGGTGCTTGGTGGATCCAGGAAGGCCACATTCTGACTGAGGCCTGGGGTCTCTGGCCTGGGGCTGGTTATCCAGCTGTGAAAAGAGCCAGCACAGGGACCAGGGTGGTCTGAGGTCACGTACTGTGCAGCAACTGCCGCTGCCCCTTCTGAACCTTGTGGACTCTCTGCTTGGGTCTGTCACAGCGTGCCTCATGCCACTGGCAGTTGCTTGCTTTCCTGACCGAGCTCCCGCAGACCTGGGATAATGTTTCATTCATCTCTGTGTCTACAGTGCATAGCACGTCGACAGTAGAGTCTACTGGGAGCTCTGCACGAATGTTCATGCAGTGGTTAGAAGGAGAAGGGGTAGAAACCTCTGCTTGTCTCTCCCTGCTCTCAGAATCCTCTACATTCTCCATTTACTGAACCCTCAGCAAAGCCCCTCCCCTTAAGAGGACCCCACTAGCCCCTCCTGAGCCTCAGGAGCAGACACCTGTGATGAGCTGTGACGAAACTGGCAGTGATAAGGGAGAGATGTCATTACACACCACTTGTCTGGGCTGCCTTAACTCCAGGCATCCCTAGACCGCATCCTATGAAATAATCTGTTCCACGCCTTCCCTCCCCACTGTTCTGAGTACTAAAAGGGCAGAGATCAGCTCCTACTGCCTGCTGCCAATGTTATCTGGAAAAGTAAGCACTCCAGAAATACATATGAGAAATTAATTACTCAAGTAATGTTTATGAGATGATGTTGTAAAAGCCTTTCTAAAGGCTGAATGCGTGAGGAACATTGCTGCTGCTCGTGGTGCAAAGCTGCCCTTCCCTCAGTCCCTCCTGACCCACAGGACGGAAGTGTTGCCTCCAGCCCTTCTCCAAGGGTCTTTCATTCCATCTATTTCCGCACTTACTTGATCGGCAGCCCCTGCAAGGGCAGCCCCAAGGTTGAGGCTCTGGGGCCTGGGGCAGGGCTTCGTGGTCACGTGCTCCTCTTCTTGGCATCGGGACTTCTCAGGAAAACAGCCCAGCTCTGCATTCATCCTGTCGATCTCCTGGGCCAGGCGCACGAGGAGCTCTGGACTAAGTGGACTATCCCTGTCCCTGTTGCTCAGCACCAGCTGCTCTTTGAGGAGGCTGATGATGCTGTGGGCATTCTTCAGTTTTCCCTGGAGCTTTCTGAACTCAGCCTGAAGGCTACTCTCATTCAGACCCCCCTTGGTTGCCACAGTTCCCAGCGTCACCTCGCCCTTCTCCTTGTCTTCCTCTATCTCCCATCCGTCAGACATTGCTTCTCCTATCTGCTCTTTCAGCTCTGCGTTCTCAAGGCAAAGGCTCAGCATGGCGTTCCTGCAGAAAGCACACACAGTCAGGGGCTGCTTCTGGTCTCTGCCTCAGGTCCCGACAGCACCCCCCGTCTCAGTCCAGCAGAGACTCAGAGACATCCCAAAGCATGAAGCCACCTCAGAGGCCTACAGCTGCTCCCTTATACCGTAGACAAGGGAACCAAGGCTCAGGAAGAGAGCGAGCCTTGCCCACACTACCACCGCTCCTTGGTGGCAACACAATTACTAAAAGCCTTGGGCTTAACACACTCCGTCTTTACCCATGTCGTGGAGCCCTCCTATTCTAATTTTAAGTGGCCTCTGGAATAAACAAGGTTAAGAAAAGAAAGAAAGAAAGAAAGACCTTGCCAAGGGCAAATTTATTATTAATTATCTATTAATTATCATCAGTTTCCAACCACTGGATGAGAGATGGGGACCTAGGAAAACACGAAATAAATAATACTAGTCAGAACTGCAACCAAATGTACTTCTTTAAAAAATATTTTTTTTACATGTTTATTTATTTTTGAGGGAGAGAAACAAGCAGAGTGTGAGCAGGGGAGGGGCAGAGAGAGAGGGAGACACAGAAACTGAAGCAGGCTTCAGGCTCTGAGCTGTTAGCACAGAGCCCGACGGGGGGCTCGAACCCACGGACCGTGAGATCATGACCTGAGCCAAAGTCGGACACTTTACCTACTGAACCACCCAGGTGCCCCTCAAATGTACTTCTGTAATTATTTGCTTTATGCCTGACTCTTGTGATAGATCATCTTTAGGAGGGTGGGGACTCTTTCTGTCCTGTTCACTCTGTATCCCCAGAGCCTCTGCAGTGCCTGCCACAGACAACATTCATATTTATGGAAGAAATAAAACAGATAAACAACTAATTTTCACTAAGACATTCTAGGCCCCATCCTTTCTTCACACTAAACCCTTCAGCAGGGTTGGATGGAAGCAATAAAAAACATGGCTTTAGCAAGGCAATGAATTTAAATAGGCATTTTGCTCCACCTCTTTGAGCCTCAGTTTCCTTTTGCATAAAATAAGGATCACTCATACCTACTGAAGTAATTGGATGCTGAAATGAAATTGCATATATGGTATGGTTAACTCAGGGTCTGAAAGAGAGAAGTCATTTAATCCTGCTGTACTAGCTGCAAACCTGAAAAACACTAACATAGAATCCTATGAGGTGCTTGTTAAAAAAAAAAACAAAACACCCAAAACTTTAGAGCTAAGGCCTATCAATCTACTTTTTACTTAAGTTCTGCAGGTGATTCTTAAGCACACTAAATTGAGAACCACTGACTAGAAGGGGCAAAGGAAACAAGTAATTCACACCCAGAAGGATTAGCAGTTGGATAACCCCCCTCGATTGGGTTTCTTAGAATCCTGAAGTCTTGGTATCAAGAGCAGGGCTTGTCTAGTGAGAATCAAGGAAGAGAATTCTTTAGGACATAGGAATCAGACAGGCTCTCCATGAGACAGTTTCCTCAATGGAGAAGAAGGGGGATAGGGCTTTTGCCAAAACAGAGGTGTAAGAGGGAGAGAAGGGAATGCATGTATAGTATGGAAAACAATGCTTGATATTATGTTATAGCTTCATGTTTTGGGGGAAAATTCCTTTGTTTTCATGATAGTAACTGATGAAGTCTCAAAAGATGGATAGATCCTAGCTTCTACAGTATCTGTGATTCTTAAGGTTGGGTGAAGAACTAAACCAGAGTTTCAGGTTAGTAACTCCAGGGAAAAAAAGAAAATAATCCATGAAGGTATTGACATGTGGTTTGAGTGTATATTCAGCTGTAGTATCAAAAGAGATGTACTGTTCTTACCCATGAGCTTAACCAAGTTTACATATAAAAAAGGCTAGAGAAAAGTTATGTTTGGGGCAGCTGGCTGGCTCAGTCGGTAGAGGGTGCGTCTCTTGATCTCGAGGTTGTGAGTTCAAGCCCCACATTGGGCAGAGAGCTTACTTTAAAAAAATAAACAGGGGCACCTGGGTGGCTCAGTCAGTTAAGCGTCCGACTTTGGTTCAGGTCATGATCTCACAGTCCATGAGTTCGAGCCCCGCATCGGGCTCTGTGCTGACAGCTCAGAGCCTGGAGCCTGCTTCGGATTCTGTGTCTCCCTCTCTCTCTGCCCCTCCCCTGCTCATGTTCTGTCTCTGTCTCAAAAATAAATAAAAACATTAAATAAATTAAAAAATTAAAAAAAACCAAAAACTGAAAAAAAGTATGCTTTCACTTAAGTAGAAATAAATATCACAATAATTCAGAGTAAAAGAACCAGCATGAAGGATGCTCACAAGAATATTTCCAAAATTGTTTGGCAAAGTATACAACATAGAAGAAAAGGCTCAGATATTAAAAATTGGAAGGCAGGGGTCTAGCCATGGACTATTATGCAACTTTGAGCAAGTTACTAGAACTTTTTAGACCAGAGTTTCCTTGGCTATGAAATAAGGATTAATCTAGATGCCAAGGTCCTCTTCAGCACTAATATCATTTGAGGACTCAGGGACGTTTAAGTGGCACATAATAGGGAAAACAGTAGGGCATGAATTAGATTTACACCGCTGTGTTCTAAACAATAGGACATGAGGATTATGACCCTCAGGGGTGAATGAATGAAAGGATTAGCCGTACATCATTGGCACGATCCTGGAGCATCTTTTGAAAAAACACCATTAAAAACAGAGTGGCCCATCTAGCCAGTGAATCAGCTATCTGCCACTTTTGTAAAGCTAACAAAACAGCAGAGATGATTAAAATTGCTATTCCATGATTTAAGGATTTACACTGCTGAGGGAGAGCTGCGTGGGGATGAAGGGGCCCCCTGTATAAACTCTCCTCCACAGACCATTCTGCCCTGCATGTAATAGTGAAGCATCGTGGGTAGCAGGAGATTCCTCATATGATCCAGTCAGTTCCAAAGAGCAATGCCTGTCCTACAACTGGGAGGTTTTCACTTGTGACTGTATGGCTAATAATGGGCATTATTATATTGAATTAAGACCACATTTAAATAATTTGAATGGTAATTATTGATAATCACTATTATCCAATATTATTAACTTTTCCATAAAGAATTTGAGCCATTCGTGCATGGAGCTTGGGCTGTGGGCCCAAAAGCCCTAAGCACAAATGCTTGGCTGCAGCAAGGTGAGCTCCTTGGCTCTGGTGGCCTCTCCACCGCAGGCTCTCCTTCTCTGGGGGGTGTCCTACCTGATGTGGGCCACAGAGGAGAATCCTGCTTCCTCAATTTGAGCCTTTAGCTCTTTCAGTTCCCCCTCAGCTCTTCTTTTCTCCTCTAAGTGCTGGTGGATCTCAGCCCTCAGGTGGAGCATTTCCTCCTGAAGACCCCTGTTACCATCCCCTCCTGTCGAGGAAGGAGGGGGAAGACATGTGTTCTGGGTCTCTGCAGCTGCCAGGCTTTTCTCCAAAGCCACCTTGATGAGCTGAAAGGAAAGCATAATTTAAAGAAGTTAGGTCATGAAGGGGGATCCCAAAGGAACATCAGATTGCAAAGGCAGCCTTTGGTGGGAACAAAAAAGACGGCCCTAAAACAAGCTCCCCCTAAGGACTTCCTCAGCCATAAGGGTCCTGGGCACTGGTTTGGGTGGGGAAGACACCAGGAGAGTGGGGAGAATTACTGCCATGGGCAGGAAGAGCAGCATCCAGAGGTAGGTGAGGAAAAGACACAAGCACTTCATAAATAAAAGCAAATGCCAACACATGAGGTGTAAACAGGACTGGAGAGCGTGGATGCTGTGATTGTTCCCTCCCCGTGGGACAGAGCGAGGAGAGTCTTCTCACAAGTCAGGAAGCTTCCCTGACTTCCCAACATTGGAGTCCTCAACTGCAAAGAGCACAGCTTGAGACACCAGCACTTAAAGCCGAAGGCCACGTCTGTACCTAAGACTCTAAAAAGGATGACTAAGACGGAAAGCACTCAGCCACAGGTAAAACAGAAGCTTAATTTCACGAGCAGCAAGAGAACCATGCCCTCCAACGATGGAGAAGTTGGTGAGGCCACCTGCCCAGCAACCAATGTCACGTGCTATTATCCTGGTGCTGATGCTGCCAGCCAAACTCTCTACAAATTTAAGCTCGTGAGAAGAAAACAAGGTGGAAATAATTTCAGCACACCTTTCTATTTAAAAAAAAATTTTTTTTTAATGTTTATTTACTTTTGAGAGGCAGACAGACAGAGCAGGAGCAGGGGAAGGGCAGAGAGAGAGAGGGAGACACAGAATCCAAAGCAGGCTCCAGGCTCTGAGCTGTCAGCACAGAGCCCAACGCGGGGCTTGAACCCACGAACCGCGAGATCATGCCCTGAGCCAAAGTCGGAGGCTCCATTGACTGAGTCACCCAGGCACCCCAACAACTTTCTGTTTTTTGAGGATCTTTTTGAAGTTACTCTTCAGTGTGTCAACTCAAGCAGGTTATATAGTTTTTCCTCAAAGGAGAATTGTTTTAACTTGAAGGCTTTCTTATTGTTCCTCTCCAGTTTTCCCTAGGCTTTTAAAAGTGTAGAAACCAAAACCCGAGTATGACAACCTACTCAGTGTATGACTATTTTAGTGCAAGGATTTCTTGTACATTTGTCCAATATTAATACATCCCAATGTCATGCTGCTTCATTTTCCTCTCTGTGACTGCACTCTGGGATTCTACTCAGCTTCAGGTCTATTGTTATCTCCCAGTTTCCCACCTCTCTCCCACAGCTGTTTCTGGGTCATGTTGTTTCCTCTATGTGTGTCAATAGTGTGACTTACACTTGTCACTTGTAAATTCATTCTGGCTATACAGAATCATTTCTCAAGGGTCAAAGTCCTCAAAATATTTGATGTGCATCTCCAGAGATGAAGGAGTAGCCCCTTGACCGGGGATGATTTGTGGAGTTAATCATATGCTTTATACCTTCATTCAGGTCACAAATATATTGAATAGAACAGAGCCCAGAGCAGCTTAAGTGGATCAACGATTGAGCTGCTTGGCTTGGCACAGAGCCATTGACTTTGGCTGGTAACCGAGCATGGTGAAATCTAGGCTGTGAGTGTGGGGTGGGGCTGATTCACAACGTGCATGTGCAATGGCGGTGAGCAGCACCGGCAGTTGAGGTTGCAAAGGAAAAGAAGAAACATGCATGGACACAGTTGCTCATTTCCTAAGCATTCCTAGGGTTCTGAGCCTGGCATTTGTCTCTACGGTCTGCTGCTGGGCTTAGTTAGACTGGCCTATCTCCGCGTGTGCCACCAAGCATTTGGGACAAAAATCAGGAAAGGGGGACTGGATAAAAACCACTTTTGAAAATTTAGGACCTCAATCCCTCATTTAAACTATGTGATATTACCTTTCTATATAAACCCTTTCCAACTAACTTCAATAAACACTGCCATCGGCTTTGAATATGGGCACATCTATTCTTTTCTAAAACTTAAGGGCTCCTGCTGCTTGAAAATAACGTCTCCCTGTAATGTCTCACCTATTTTTAAAGTACCTTTCTGGATGTATGTTATCTTCTACTGACTGAAATATGCCTAGTTTCCTTAAAAAGAAAGTTAAGAACCATGGAATGTCAGTACCAGGAGGGACCTGAAGGCCCACCTGGTCTAATTTCCCCCTTAAAAATGAGAAAATAGAGAGACGATTTGTTCCCAGGCTAATTTGGGTTTTCTTATTTTCACGTTAAAGGAAGCTTACTTTGGCTAACTTATCTGTAAAATTGAAATACAAATGCATGAAAAATGACTCAGAATCTAGCCTTTTCAACAGTTTTTCTTTCCCATCTATGGAAAGTTAATATTTCTATATTTATCCCAAAAAAACCCCCAGGGTTTCCAGTCTGTAGGGTGGTAGTATGGATCCTTTAGGCCTACTGTTAGTTGTATCTAACAGGTTCCTCCTCCACCACCCTGCACCATTTCCTAACTCATCTGTTGTAAAGCTTCCATGGTATAAACTTTGTTGTATGCGGGGTTTCCTTTTACCCCAGAGAAGTCTACATGTCTGATCTCTTGTTTGCAATGAGTTGTTTTTTGCCCAATTACATTATGTCTCACCATGTAAATCAGTTCTCACACAGCATGGAGGGCATTCAAAATAATTGTTCCTCACATTCTTCACACTAAGTCTACTGACTTTTTCCTCCTTCGTCACATTTGAATCTCGATTCTTGATTAGCTTTTTTCTACTGCAAAAGTTAAAATGAAGGAAGGCACTGCTTGATTCATTTCACAGGTGCTTCCCAGGTATTTATAGACTTACATTTGCTTGAGAATGGGATTTTGTGGGAGATACCTGGGGGAAAATTACCAATATAGATAGACCTGAGACTTCCTGGGGTGAGTGAGTCTAAAAATAAGAACGAAGCAACTTGCTGTGGCCAAAAGATAGCTCTTGCCTTGGAAGGAACACCAAGTTGGATGTGCTTGTTAGGGGAAGATGTGTATGCCTGAGGTAGGAAGGTAGTCTGGTGTTGAGTAAAGTCTACCTTCCAAGGACACAGCAGGGAGGAACTCAGAGACTAATTATAAGGGACTATTTCCCTGGAAAGCAGCAAACACAGTTTTGAGAATCTTGACACAGAACAGTTATGACAAAAGAAGCTTTATTTGTTTGGTAGCAGGAGAGTCACACCCTCAAAACTCCAGAAAAGTTGAAGTGAATTTACAATGATTTCATACACCAAGGTTCCTCCTACCCCAAACTGGAGACATATTTTCAAGGACAGATGATGGAAAGAAAATGATGCTTACCCAAGACATTCTTCATCCAGCAGGTATAAAACTTTGTCTATCATGAGTCAAGCCCTAATCTAAATGTCTGTTAACTAATAATTTATTAAGTATTACTGCCAAGTAATAGGGCAGACGTTGCAAGGGAAATATACATGCTCCAATGTAAAGGTTTATTCCAGGGTTGAACTGACCTCCTCAAAATGTGGTCTGGTCATTTGCTGCGTGCTAGGCTATAGGAAGGAAGGTTTGGGAAGAACAACTCTACAAACCAGTTTGCCCACAGCTGAGAATGAGAGCAAGGGGCTTGTGCTACCACACACAGGTTAGACCGTGTTAGTCAGAATCTGGCTTTCTTCACATCTGTGTCTCTTGTTCACTTATTCTGGAATTAATCGGGTCCACAGCAGCAATAACCACCAGTGACCGGCAGACATCCCAATCGAACTGTCTTAGAGTGGACATCTGCTTATCTTGCAGATCCCCCTTTTCTCCCCAAAGCTCCTCAGGGACATCAGGGCATGGGAAGCAGAGGAATCTGTCTGGAGGGGCAGTAGTATACATCATTCAGGTCACAAGCATTGGTTAGGGGACTCAGAAGAAGCTGTTCAAGCAAAAGGAGAAGAGGAACTCATGCAGGATCTCGAGGGAGACGTGAGGGTCAGGTACAGCTCAAGCAACAAAAAGGGGAGCTTGGTGGAAGGTAAAGAAACTGTGTTGAGGATGTGAGGGATCTCAGACAACTACCTACTTGAGGACTACTCATGTCCTCAAGAACCGAAGACTGTGACAAGTTCCGTGAGATGTGAGGAATGCTCGTGTGGGCTCTTTTTCTCATACAGGAGGTATAGAGGCCAACCCAGAAAGCCTCATTTCCCCTGAAGTTTTCCTAATAGCTCCAAGGAAGCCATCACTGGAAAAGCCCAGCTACTTCTGCAGAAGGACAGATACCAATGTTCCACTTTCTCCTTAACAACTCAGAGGCATGGTCCATCTAGGAGACGTGGTTGCTAAATGTCACTGGGCAAGGTGGAGACACAGAGGAGTGCCAGTGAGTGCCATGGGGTCACTGTTGGTGACTTAATCTCTGAGGTCCAGGACATTCAACTCTTGAGCTTGAGAACGTGCTGGTTTACACCTTCACTGATGGTTGGTGGGAACAGTGTTTCAGCCTTGGGTACCAAGTTCTGAGGTTTGATGGGGGCTTGCTCTTGAAGTGTCACCTGCTGGTCACTGGCATGTCACAACCTGCATGGTCTATTGGTCGCCCAACAGACTTCTCTTTTGCACAACAAGATTTCACCAGGACAGATCCCTACTTTGGAAGCATTCTGATCCTCTCGGAGGTTCTCAGAGAGCACTCTCCTGAAGCAGGTCTTAGGCCTGCACCTCCCCGATCAGCCCTCCGATGACTCCCTGTCTTCTGTGGTGTTTCAGATACAAAAACCCAAGAGGGGAACTGTCCAAGGCCTTGTTGTATGTAAAGATTCTTCTGACGCTAAAGCTATAGATGGTACATGGGGGCAAGGGTGGGAAGGAGGGGTCAGGGAGCGGGAGCAAGAGATAGAAGGAGTAAAAAATAAAAAATAAAAGTAGATTGGAGAGAAAAGTGGAGTGAGGACGGGGGTTGGCAAGGTGGCTGGGAAGCCTGGGGGGGCAGAAGACTGGAAACTGGTTTTTAGTAAAAGATAGCTTCTTACTTTAGGTTTGCAGGAGCTGCAGGAGACCACCAGACCCCAAAGGGCTATGAGCCTTCCACCCTGGGAACCCAGAACCTGACTTGGACTTACCTGCTGGTGGCTGTTGTGTGCAGCCTCCTCCTCGATGCTGTCGGTGAACTCGGTACTAGCATCTTCAGTATCGTCCCCTGCAGCTGCACCTGGAAGTGAGTCCAGAAGAAAAAGGTGACTCCTTTCACAGGTGGCTTTCAGATAGCAGCTACAATTACACTTTTTTTGCACCTGCCTCTGATTTCTTTCTTTCTCTGTATGCGTGACGCCCTAGCCAGCAGGGCTGAAGGCAGGATCAGTGTGCCAGATGTGTAGAAAAGCCTTTTTTGCTATCACTATTAGTATAGCATTGGACTAACATACAACTTAAGTCTTAAAACCTTCTCTGGCTTTGACTGCACAGACCTGTACCTGAGAAGCTGGCTGTTAGATAGGGTGATCATCCCTCTCACCTATTTCCAGAAAGCCTGAATTATTCTCTGTCCTGCCAGTCTGGCAATGTAATGACTTTCTCTTCTGAGATATGGGCCCAACATGACTAATCTTTTCCCCCACTAATGAGTGCTCAGAGGGTCTGTATTTACTTGGGATTAAGGGCGCCCGACTTTTCTCATACTTTCCCATCTCTGGGATCAGTTGTGCATGGGGTGACAATCTCTCTGAAGAACACCCCTCTAGGGGCTTTGTGTCCTACAGAAGCTCAAGTCAAGACTCAAGGCACAGAATGATTTGGGTGCTTCCTAATTCCTTCCTTTAACCTCCCTATCTCTCTGAAACTCTTGTTCAATGCCAACATCTTTTGCCTGAAGGGTTTCTTATACGTCTTTGTCCAAGTGGGTTTTAATACGTTCTTTTTTTTTTTTTTTTTTTAGTTTATTTAGACAGAGAGAGAGAGAGAGAGAGAGAGAGAGCGCGAGCAAGCAGGGGAGGAGCAGAGAGAGAGGAAGAGACAGAATCCCAAGTAGGCTCCATGCTGTCAGTGGAGCACAATCTCACAAACGTTGAGATCATGACCTGAATAGAAATTAGGAGTTGGATGATCAACAGACTGAGCCACCCAGGTGCCCCATAATACATTCTTTTATTCCTTAAAGATGAACACCGTCACCGTAGAACACAAACATCTATGCCTTGCAATAAGGGACAAGTAGCTGAAATTCATGGTCTGGGCAAAGGTCTTAGTGTTGATCAACAGAACTTTCTGCAGTTCTATGGATGTGCTGCCCAATACAGCAGACATATGTGGCTACTGAGCACTTGCAATGTGGCTAGCATGATTGAGGAACTAAATTTTTAATTTAAAATAAAATTCAACTAGCCATACATGGCTAGTGGCTGCCATATTGGACAGAACAGAGCTAGGGCCTTTCCTCCTCTCCACATCTGTCTAATAAGAGACTGTCCATCCAATTTTAGATTAAGACCTGTGGCCCACATTACTCATTTCTTCTAAAAATGGAGGATTTATGATGGTTAATTCATTTTAACACCAAGGAAAATCTGCCCTGATACTTCCTGGGTCTGTAGAACAGGTCTTACAGAACCTACCCAAGTTAGAGAAGCTTGAGATCTAGTTCTCACCTCTGCAACCAACCTATTAAAACTCCTCTTCTGGCCACTGAGTAACCTGGGCCTGAAAGAGATTAGACGGTGGGTCCATGGTTATACAGCTAGTCCTGACAAGAGCTATGCCAAGAAGTCATGTCTTTGGACTTTCAGACAGAGGCAACTCACTATTCCTTCTGGTGACAGATTAGATCTTTGTTTCTTCTTCCAAGACCAAAGAACCTGCTTCTGAGCTCAGACCTCCATGGATGAAAGGCTCTGCACGAACAGTGACCATTCACTACCCTTGCTACAGATAAGGTGAACAGGAGCAGTTCACACCTACATTCCATCTCTTGTCATCTGCAAGTTCAGGCCAGAGTGCTTGCAATGACCCAGGCCAATCTTGTTAAAGTATTAAAAGGTAGTAAGCATGCTGCCCTAACAAGTTAATCTTATGACTCGTTCCATGAATGTTGCGTTAACTTTGGATGGAGTTCCTGTACCCTGTACCATAAAGTCTGACCTACAAAGAGGTATATCCACCACTCAGCACTTTTGGAGATTCCCTGCCAGACAGTGTACAATAGGCATTTCCAATACCCCATCTTTCAAACCAGCCCCAGAACCGTGTCATCCACAATACTGGTTGTGGAAGAACACACCCCCTACGCTTTGGCGACTCACTGAATCCTGGATGCTGATTCACTTGAGGACATCCCAATCCTATCATGCTTATTTTGGAAAATATTCCCTGTACCACAGTAGAGATCAGAATCTTTTATTTTTTTTCCCTGCAAAGAGAAGGAATGTCCCACTCAACGACAGATTAAGAAAATACAGTTTTCACATTGTTTTCACATTGAGCTTTGGGCCAGAGAATGAGCCCGTGGTTGAAGAAAGCTCAGCTGTAGGAGTTCAGGTCCTCCTTTCCATATTGTTCTTGGTGGCTTGGATGGCAATGCTGCCTCACATCCCCAGGGGATTCCTGTGCTAGGTTCCAGGAGTAAGGTAAGGGAGGACTAGAAAAAGTGACTGTCCCTGGTCTTAAAGGCTTTTATCTCACACTTTCTTCCCTCCACTTACCTTTGTCAGCCTTTCTGATGCCACATCTGCATTTTTAGGTAATCTTCTCTTTAATTCATTCAGGGACAGAATACCACAGTTTTGACTTCATCAGGAGTTAGATGGAGACAAAGTAAGAATGCCCATTTCATCCCAACATTCCATTACATAGGTGTTTTCCTTTTCTTATTCTTAGCTAGCTCAGCCTGCTCTAGCTCCGTTGGGGGAACTTCAGTGGTTGCTCAGTCTTTTACCAATTTGAGTTAGAATGCTGAAAGCTTTGGGTGGGGGGACTGGAATAAAGGTGAAAAAAATTTATAGAAAATATTGGAATAAGTTATCCTACATAGAGCCCTGTAAGTTTACCCTAAACACCTTTCTTTCTGTTTTTTGTTTTTCGATCAATGATGATAAAAGAACTTCTCTTTTGTGAGGGAACACACTTTCCTAAGCTTTTACAATGCAACAAAATACTATCTTCCAAACTAACTTGGAATGCTCTAAATTTCTAACTTAAAGGCACTATACCTTATATTCACGAGCATACTGCTAATTATTTTACATACCCTGAAAACTAAGAGTCTGTCACTTCAAATTTAATTTTCTTCTCCAGGTTTTATCTCCAGGTTAAGTTTTATATGTTAGACTAGAAATTTTATTAAACACTTTTTTATTGGAGGCTTTGATGGTGGCTCTGAAATTTGAGAAATTGCAAATTTCTCTCTATATTTCACATATATAATGGACGTGGTACCTAAAACTCCCCGTTAGGTTTAGAAAAGTATTTTCTCCCAGCTATCTGGCTTGATACAGTACACAGAAATAAAAGCCTCTAAAATACTTTAAATCCTTAAGTGAAAATTTAATTGTTATGCATACGTATTCTTTTAATCATTGAAACAACAATTGAAATTTTTGTGGAACTTTGTAAGTTGAGGATGGCATAATTAATAAGAATATGGACTCTGGAGCCTGATTATCTAGATTAGATTTCTGCTTCTGTCCTTAGTTATGTGACTTTAGGCAAGTCACAACTTTCTGTAACTGTTTCACCTCTTCCTTAGGGTTAATGGTGATATCCACTCCCTACAGTTGTAGTGAACTTCAAAGGATTTGCTGCTTTTGAAGTGCTTAGAACAGTGCTTGGCATACAGTGTGTACCCAATAAATATGGCCTTGAATCAATATTAGTGTCATTGTTGGTAAACTGACATGGATCCATGGGCTGAAAAAAGGTGGCCCCAGAACATAAATGTAATCAGCAGAGAGAAATTTTATACCTAATGTTATTAACTGGAAGATCTTGATGGAGTCTATTCTGCACTTCCTTACTTCTGCTTCCCGTAACAGGAGGTTTGAAATAATACTTTTTGGTCTCTCTGCATCACAGGAGAGTCGCAAGAACAGAACTTGCAGCAAGGTAGGATGCGTTCTTTTGAACAGGTATTTTATAAATAGAACTCATCGTTATTACATTATAACTGCCTTACAATGCCATCATGTATGAATAAGCCTTAGGGGAAAGGTCATATAGTGTTATTTTCATTCTTCAGTAAAGGAGCCTAAACTGGGTTGTCCCCAAATTCTACTCTACAGTCATTATTGTTTCCCCTTTTAGCCATTTATATTCAACCAACAGAAAAGGAGTAATATTTCCCATATAGTTACTCAGAACATAGCAGGAGTCACATCTGATTTTGGAAGGGGACGGAAAGAGCAAGAACCGTACAGAAGAAGCAGGCGTGTGGTGCTAAGCCCTGGGGTGGTGTTGCCCTCAGTGCCAGGCCCTCGGACCAGATCCTCTGGGCCATCACCCTTGCACTCTTAGGCACTCTGCCCTGTGCTCACCGCGAGAACTCTCGCATGTTCACATCATGAACCAGCTAAAATATCCCTGACTTAAATATTATGATGCTGTGTGACAAAAAAGGTCTCCTGTCAAACTGCCATTTCACCTGCATCCATTCCATTCTGAACCATAAAAAAAATTGTAAGATTTCACATAGTCCTCCATAAGCTTCTGCTGAGAAAATGCTTGGACTAGACAGATTCCGGATCTGATCTTGGAACAGAAGTAGCTAGAAAAGAAAACTGCCATCTGCGGTCAAGTTCCTTTAAGACATAACTTTGTCATTAATCTGCAACATCTCTCAAGCAGCTTTCCAGCTTGTAATTTATTCAGAAAGCATTTTCCAGTGACTTAAAATTCTGTAACATTAAGGAATTCCGCCTGCTCATGGCCTCTTTTTTGCCCCCTCAAAGAACACAAGAAGCGGGCCTTTCCCGGAACATTTGTGGGAATAGCACCACCCATCATGACAACTGGTTCCTCAAATCTCCATCCTGCTTGCTACTGCTCTCCTTCAGCAAGGAGACAAGAAAGAGTTTTTAAGGTAAAGTAGTTCACTTCACATTTCTGGGGAAGCGTAATGCTGTTTCTTTAGTCTCACTTCCTTGAGAGAGAATAATCCAGGTTTCTTCCTCTTCCTTCCTTTAAATAAATACAAAAGCATTCACTGATCCCAGAGCCTTAACTTTGGCTTGGAATTTTAGTATAATAATGATCAAGGGACTGATTGTCCTATAAGGAAACAAACAAAAAAAGACATGAGCTTTCTCTACTTCTTCTCATAAATCTTCTCAAGAATGAAACCAAATAGTGACTGTTTGGCCTTTGATACTTTTATTGGATCGGTAACAATTTTCTGTGTCTCAACTAAAGTAGCTAAATTCTAACACTTACGTATTTAAAATGTACACTCTCCATTTCAGCACAAATGTTAACACAGTTGAACACAGCACAGTGCCATGAATAAATGAACTTCCAGAGGAAAATGTACAGCTTGTTTTGGTGAAAAAATAGTCCTGTGAATAATCTACTGCCAAGTTATTGGATTGTTTAACATGCCACCTCCTTCTTCATTTAAACTGTTATGAGATCACTTCAGTTTTTCTCAACAGCCCTAGGATCAAAATTTTGGTGTGATCAAAGTAAAGCTGTTTTTATTATCAAACTGAATACTTCATGGAAACAGATAGAAATTCATGATTTATAAAACATATTTGTACACACACACGGCTCTTAAAGTTTACAGATTGAGAGGTTGGTATTTTAGAGCAATGATTTTGTTAACTGCAAAAGGTAAGCACTACATATTAATGTTACACTAAAGGCAAAGCTAGCTACATGCATGTGCTAGACAATTCTGAGTTTTTAAAGGGAACAAGGAAGCCAATTTAGTTCATCTACTTAACACCCCTATTCTTCATATTATTTCCTAGCAAACATTTTCTTACTGAACTTTCTATATTTTATCCTTCTAGCTTTAGCAAAAGGAAAACAGTACGATAAATAAAAATTTTTATTTCTGGAATCTGACTTTAAACAACATGTTGAAGGGAAAGTAATGCCAAAAGAATTAGTACATCACTTTATAAGTTTAATCATTCTTTTTTGAAACCTGGTAAAATTCCCATTGTCCACTCTACGTGTTGTGATTCCCTACCACTACCCAACTTCCACTGGAAGCAAATTACAAGCAAAATTTTTATTTGGGAAACTCGTCCTGGTTCATGCGCTTATATAGGAAGAAGTTGAGGACTTACCTTTTGTCAACACTCAGACTACTTCAAAGCAACATGTCTTCTAATTATAATAAAATTACTTAACAAAGTTATTACTCTAAATGTCTAGTGAGAGGGTATCTTAAATCCATATTCCAAAATGTTTTAAGACTCAGAAACTATTATCCTACAGAAATCACCCTGATGTATTTTCCCATGGACTCATTCCTCTGATTTCTTATTACCAGGTTACCCCACACAAGCTCCGTATTCCTCGCTCCTCTTTCTATAGTCAGAATGGTTCTTTACTACTAAAGGGAGAAGAAAAGCTAAGTTTTAACTTGAAGAGAAAAGAGAGAAAATACTCGAGATGTTTGTATTTCACAGGATGTTAGTATCTGAAAAAGAAAGCTAATTGCACTTATTCCGCCTCTGGTACCATTTCTACGAGCCAAGATGGATGATGGACTTTAAGGGCATGGGTCTCTAATATTTCATCCTAGCTTCCTAGGCAGTTTGTCACATTTCCATGCAGGTCACTGGCGGCAGACCTGGAGAATTACTGCTGAGGCCCTAGTTGAAGAGGCAACTTGAGTTTTTCAGGGACATCCAGTGTGAAGATTCTAGGAATTTTTCATATAAAAAGATCATGAAAGCAGAAAAAACAGTAACTTTATCCTACCAAACAGGAACTAGAGTTTTCTAATACTAGCTCAAGGAAAGCAGAACTATTGAAGTTTTTTTCCCTCTACGGTTTATAGTCTAAAGGGAAGTGACTGTAGGTAGGTCAACTTCTATTCCTCAGTGGAAGGAGCAATTTTTGGTGTAGTCTGAGCTGGTTCTCCTTTCCCTAGTCAGAGGACCCCAGATTCAACTGGAAGACAGAGCACCCAATTTTCTTAAACTGTTTCAAATCTAAAGCCAAACTCCCCAGGACCAGATACCAAAACAGCATAAATTAGCATAAAAGTGAAAGGTCTTTTATGTACACCTAGCCCAGAGGTCACTTAGGTATAAACTGTACAAGCAGGATATACTCAAGAACCTTCTAGGAAAGCTTTTGTGGTGAGAATCTAATATCCTGTACAGGTCATGATTTTCTGGATCTTTATAGATCTCTTACTGTTCATAAGGACATGGACAAATCTTTTAAAAATATGAATAAGGAAGTAGAAGTACCAAAAATACTGTGCTGTCCACAGTGAGCGAAGAGAAGGGCGTGTGGGAGAGGGGTAGGTAAGATTAAGGAGAAGCGTGCATCTATCAAGGCAAAGGCTGACAGTATTAAAATAGCCCAGTCGTGCCTTTTCAGAAAAATAACGTGGCTAAACAGCTAAGAAGGAAACACCAGAAAAACACTGACTTATACAAGGCGCTAATAATCATCAGACTACAACAATATAAACCTGCAACAGAAAAGAATTTAAGGGAAGTATCTATCAAAAGGACTCCCATTTCACTCATTAAATAAATCCTGGAGGTCCTTTACAACTCTACAGCTGTAAAATTATAGACTTCATCTACCCTGACCTCTTACCATCATTACTTTGCATATTTGCTATTATTCAAAAACAAAATGTAAGAAAAAACAAATCTATCCATATGGATTTTACTCAATTTAAGTTGTATGCTTCCAATTAATCATGGCCTGGATGTAATTCATTCATTTTCTCTCAAGATTTTTTCTTTTTTTTTTTTTTTTTAAATTCAAGCACAAGGTTCTTGTGGGGCTCAGCCTCTGACTCTTGATTTCGGCTCAGGTCATGATCTGATGAGATCCGTGAGATTGAGCCCAGCGCTGGGCTCCATGCTGAGCATGCAGCCTGCTTAAGATTCTCCCCCCACCCCTCCCTCTCTCCCCTGCTCATGCACGCTCAAAAAAAAAAAAAAAAAATTAAATTATTGTAATGTTGAAAATGCCTGACAAAGGTAAAATAATCCAGTAAGATAAAGGGTCTGTACTCCTGAAGAGAGAATAGAATCATTTTATATCATGCTTAATAGAATTATGTGAATGATGTGGCCTATCACAGCATCATCTGTCTATGGGTTATAGAATAAAATTCATCAGAGTCGAGTTCTCTAATAAGATGCCAAATTATCCCACAAACTGTTAGACTAGCAAGCCCTCTCCAGGTAGCACTGTTTGCAAGCCTCATTCCAGGACATTAGTAGCAGATTTTAGCCACATCTATGGTAGCAAAATCAACCTCTTAATTTACCCTTTCTCACAAAATCACTTACTTTTCTAAAACGTTCCCCAAGGATCAATATTAAAGTAACTATAGCACTAGTCTGTCTCTTTGGGACCCAAATCAGGACCAGAATTCACTTACTTTCCTCCCCTGCTTATCTATTATGATAATTTTTCAATAGGAAGTTGGGTTTCTCATTATTCATCCAGCTACTTTAATATTTCTAACACTTAGTAACAGTTCAGGATACCAAGCGAAATTTCTACTCTTGGAGGGGGATAGAAGCAGGGGTAGAAATTATCAGAAATTACTGTAATCACTGAGTCATTAGAACCCAAAAAACCACCCATGTTTGAATCTAAACAGGACACTTGAAAGCTTCCTTGGTCTGTTAGCAAAATTAAGGAAAAAAAAAAAAACAAACCCAAAACACTTCCTAAATGCGTTATAATCATATGACAGACTAGTCTTTGGTGGGTTTAAGTTTCTGTAAGTTCAAATACCCCCTCTTTACTTCTAGAACATTACAAAAAGCTATGTGCAGGAGATGGTCCCTAAAGATTAGAAGACTAAGAAAGTGGATGGTTCTTCTGACACTTCCTATCTCCTTCCTTAAATGACCCCTCACCCCAAAGGCCATTAAAACTTAAAAGCATTTCCATGAAGAGAAAGGCTTAAGGCCATCAATCTTTTGCAAAATACTTAATCAGAACATCTCAGGGTGCTTCTCCTGGAGAACATTTTCTTCCCTGTCCATTTTGGTTTGACTGTTGTTACAGACATGGCTAAGGTTACAGAGATTTGGACAGAATTTAGAATGTAACGCAACTCGTGTCAACCCACGAATGTGAAAGAAATACAAGTGTCATGTAAAAAATGGAGGGAAAACAGAAAAACCATCGGGTGCCCCCTAGGTGAGAAAGAGTATGCAGTCACATTTATGATGCTGGAAAGCCTCCAGTGCCTGTTCACCAAATTCTGTGTTTAAAAACTAAAATCTCAGCTTCTAATCTAGGAAACCTCCAACCAGCAGAAATACGAAACCTCAGGGTGTTGAACCCACAAAGCTCCAAAAAATCCTGGTTACTTTTTACACTCTTGATATTTAAGATAGTAGAAATACAATCTACAGTGCCCCTTTCCTTATGCATCTCCTGCTACCATAAGAAAGCACTGAGACAATGACCAAAACCTGATCTGTGATATTTTTTTTCTCAACTATTCAAACACTCCAAAGCTTATTATTTTAATATGGAGTAATGTATAAGCACTAAAACATGAAAAGCACAGGACTCCATCTAATGCCACTACCAAATGGCTGCAATAGGCTATTTAGTGAGATGCTGAATTTAGAGGGGGACATTACATTTGAAACTATCTTTTTTACATAAAGAATTGTGACTCTGAAAGACATGGGAAGCGTTCTTATTAATGTTCTGACTAAATAGTATACTCTTGGTTTAAAGAAAAAATAGTGATGGAATTTCATCCACATCTAATCTAATTTCATTATCCATTTGATTCAATATCAACTCTGAAACAGTATCAGAGAAAAAGGTTTACCGTAAACACTTGAATGGTCTTTGCCTCTGCTCTTCAGCTTGACCCTTGACCCTTCTACTACTTGCAGTGGGCTATGGCAAGACTTGGCTTTGATTACCTTCTGAGAAGGGTTATACCACTTTTGCAAAGTCATTCTTATGGACGTTTAATCTCTCTCTTTTCTCTTTCATCTTGAAACTTTTATTTGATTAAAAAAATCCTCTCTCTCAAAGAGCAGGAGTTGACTGAATGGCAAAAATAATACACATGCATGCATTTATGACAGGATATGGTACATATGAAATGGGCGGTGAGGGCGGGGGAGGAATAAACTTTATTGGCCCATGGAAAGAGAAGAGGGAATGAGGGGGGGCCGGGGAAAAGAGTGAATACGGGTGGGAAAACTGAAATGGAATGATTTAAAAGGTGCACATTCATTTTGTAACCTCCACCATTCAACTCAGAGAGAGAGCTGCACAGCGCCGCGCAGGGAGACCAAAGTGAGTTTCACTCTGTAGCTGATGCTACTTGCAGCAGTTCTACCATTACCAAGTCACCATTTAATTCTGCCAAAGCCAGACAAGGCTCTCGGGTTAGTGCAAACAAGGTTTTCCATCCTGGGCTGCAGTCTGACCCGCCAGTGCTCAGAAGGCATGCTTGTGACGAACTCGCACACTTTCCAGTTCCCCACCTCCAATGGCGGCCAGGGTCTCCAGCCTGCTTAAGCGCTCCAGGCTTCTTCCAAGAACTTCTTCTAGCCGACCACGTATCACCTGGACCCCTTCTAGTTCCACCTGCAGAGTTCGGTCTCTCTCAGAGCTGAGTAAACACGCCACATGGAAGGAAAATGGATTAGCTGTCGACTGTAATGAGTCTACATATACTTCCAAAGAGTCATGAGACTTTCTAAAGGATGCTCTCCAGGACACAATCAACGAACACAGTCTTTGTTTTTGGTACTGTTACTGTTCATTGCTGACAGATTAGCAAGGCCTGCTCCTTTATGCTAGATTCTGGGCCAATGTCACATAAAACTATAGCTCCTAAGACTTATCTCACACCTCTATAGCCAACATAAGAGAAATTTTGCTTTTTTAAAAAAAAATTTTTTTTAATGTTTATTTATCTTTGAGAGAGACAGAGTACAAGCAGAGGAGGGACAGACAGAGGGAGACACAGAATCCAAATCAGGCTCCAGGCTCTGAGCTGTCAGCACAGAGCCCAACGCGGGGCTCGAACTCATGAACCACAAGATCATGACCTGAGCTGAAGTCAGACACTTGACCGACTGAGCTAGGACCCAGGCACCCCAAGAAATTTCACTTTTTGACTAAGAGTATTCGTTTCTGAAAAAACAAAACCAGGAAAAACTACATGCAAACTGAAACAATACTGAGCCAAACAGGACTGCTATTAAAGATAGGTGTTCTCTTGGGGCACCTGGGTGGCTCGATCAGCTCAGGTCATGATCTCACAACTCGTGAGTTTGAGCACCGTGCTGGGTTCTGTGCTGACAGCTCAGAGCCTGGAGCCTGCTTTGGTTTCAGTGTCTCCCTCTCTGCCCCTCCTCTGCTCGTGCTCGGTGTCTGTCTCTCTCTCTCTCTCTCTCTCTCTCTCTCTCTCTCTCTCTCAAAAATAAATAAACATTAAAAAAATAAAATAAAATAAAGACAGGTATTCTCTCATTTGTTAACCAAACTTGACAGAGCATTAAAAAGGAATCCAGTTCAAAGACTAAAGATCCAGAGATTCTTTAAAAAGTAATACAGTCAAGGGGTGCCAGGGTGGTTCAGTCGGTTAAGTGTCCAACTGAGGCTCAGGTCATGATCTCGTGGTTCATGAGTTTGAGCCCCCCGTCGGGCTTTCTGCTGACCACTCAGAGCCAGGAGCCTACTTCAGATTCTGTGTCTCCCTCTCTCTCTGCCCCTCCCCTGCTCATGCTCACTTGCTCTCTCAAAAATAAACGTTAAAAAAATTTTTTTTGAAATTAATACAATCAAGTTGTCCTATCATACCTCTCTTCTGCTTTCATTTTCTTCAAGGAGAAAGAAAAAAATGCTTAAACTGAATACCAAACTAGAAGAAACTGAATACTAAAAGAATAAAAATTAGGAAAGAGAAAAGGGGTGAGGACCAAAGGCAAATGAGAAAAAAAATTAAGGGAATAATAGAAAATGAACCAGAATGCTATAATATACATGACCAAAAATCAAGAGGTACAAGCAAACATATTCATCGTGATGGCTAGCAGTGATCCTGGGTTGATATCGGCCATCACGGTAAATATATTTTCTTTCATGATACTCAGTGAGTATCAATACCCTTTATACTCTTACTCTTGGAATAGAACAGCCCTTACCAGGACATGGAACAGAGGAAGGAAAGGAAAATACATTGAATGTTTATTATATGCAAGGCATCATTTGAGACATCTGACAAGTCTTCTCATTTGATCACTGTGTAGCTATATGAAATAGGGACTATTTCTGACTTGAGACTTAAACACTAGGCTCAGAGCCATCCATACAACAAATGACAAGTTCAGTAGTGCCAGTGTCTTTGCTCTCTTTTCTTCCTGCTTCGAGATCATAAGCATCTGTGCCTAAAGATGAATAGAAGGATATATATTGCCGTCACTCTCTTACCTCTCTGGATGGGCATGGAACTTCACCAGACTGCTATAGAGCTGTCTCTCTGCTTGCAAAGCCTCATTGAGCCGACTCCGTTCATCTACCAGCCCTTCAAGCATCAGCAGCAACTGAGGAAAAGAAGCAATACGCAAATGGAGACAGGAGACACAAAGCCACATTGGATCCCGAGAAAGCAACCAAAACAATGTACTAGGCATGTACTATGACCAATAAAACTCACTATCTAACTACTTAAGCTTTCTGTTTTATTTTACAGTTTTCAAATCAAATCACGCAGGGGCGCCTGGGTGGCTCAGTCAGTTAAGAGTCCTGCTTTGGCTCAGGTCATGGTCTTGTGCTTTGTGAGTTCAAGCCCCTCATCGGGCTCTGTGCTAACAGCTCAGAGGCTGGAGCCTGCTTCAGGTTCTGTTCTCCCTCTCTCTCTGCCCCTCCCCTGCTTGCACTGTCTCTCTCGCGCTCTCAAAAATAAATAATAAACATTAAAAAAAACGAATAACCAAAACTCTAAAGGGTAGATTTCAAACATGGGAGATAAAAGAAGAAAGAGGAGACAGAAGTCAGAAGCATGGGAAAGAGGCTAAGAGAAGAGAGTGGAAGGAAAAGAGAGGAAGGGTCAGAAGGAGACACACAGTAGGACTTACTGGTATTTCATTCATTCAATAAATACTTATCGAGCACCTTCTATTGCCAGGCTCTGTTCTAGGGATAAGCCTACTATCTAGTGGGTGGAGGAGACACCATCAGTCACAGACCTGTGTCACGGTGAGCCATAATAAGTGCTGTAAAGAAGGTGAACCATGACAGTGTGCAACAACAGAGGTCTGTGTAGGTGAACTGCTCTAGTTAAAAGCTAGGACTGGAGTGAAATGAGTAGTTAGTGAGAGAGATGATAACGCAGACAGGGAGTATAGATAAGTAGGTCTTTTTTTAAAAGTCTGGCACTGAAGAAAGGTCAGATATGGGGTGGTAGCTACCAAGGAACTACAAACGTTAGGGGCCTCTGTTGCTGCTACTGACCAAGGCAGGAAACTTTAGAGCACAGATTCTCTACGAAATTCCATCAACACCCCTTCATAAGTAATGGAGAATGACAGCTTTTCCGTTGTCTATTTCACAATAAAAATAAGGTTTATATTTCAATAACTTACTTGTTGTCTTCGATTTCCTGAAGCTTCCTGACCCTGTGATTCTACTGAAGCAACTTTTTCCCGAAGTAGTAAGACTTCTTGGGTCAGGCGTTCCATAGCTGGTATGTCTTCAGGATCAACCAGTTGCATTTGCAGGTCCTAAAAGTAAAAAAACAAAAAACAAAAAAACTAGTAATAAAAATGCTATTAAGCGGAGGAGCAAAGGTCCCTGAGATAGTCTACGCTGTCAAGTGGAATACTGATAAGTCATACAAAAGTAACAAACATTCGTTATGAAATCTCAGAGACTCTAAAGAAGTCAAAGAGAATATGGTGATATTTAAGAGGCTCAGACTAACAGTGCATCAAGGAAGCAAGCACTTGGCCGGGGGACTCAAAGTATTCAAATGTCTGAAGGTGCCCTACAGGATTCTGAGCTGTAGTCATTTCCAATGGTCTTTAAAAAGCTTTGAAAGACCTTTATGAGGTCTTCTTTTATCTGTATGTTCCTGGTCAGGGATTCCAGATCGGCCGCCTGCACCTGCAGCTCTTCCTGTTGCACAGCCACCACGGACTGTAGTGCAGAAAGTTCCATCTGCGGAGAGGAGAAATCCTGAAGTTAGTGGGTAGAGGAGACGGCATCTATCACATCTACATTTTAACACCAAGGCCAAGGTTTTCCCACATTATATCACCATCAGTCAGTAATGCACGTAAAAACTAGAAGATGAATAGTCCTCTACTGGATCAGATCAATAAACCACAGAGTGTGGTACGAAGGCGTGTTTTATGGGAAGCTGTAATGGTAGTTTTAATGACGTCCTCCGCTTTAGTCAGCACTATAAAACATCAAATTTGTTTAACTAATGAGTTTATTATGTTGCTTAAAAAAATAGGTCACCGTTAGCAGGTGAGTGAATCCTCCCAACAACCCTACAGAATAAACTTCTCTTCTGTTCCCCAATTTACATATGAGGTGACTGAGGCTGAGAGAAATTAAGGAATCCGTTCCAAGTTCCAGGAAATGGCAGATCCAGAATGCGAACTCAAGGAAGCAGACTCCGCACATGAGGCTGTCATGACTTTCCTGCAGAGTCTATGCATCCACATGTTCTTCGTGGTAATGGCAAGTTATTTGTAAGTAAACATTTTAAGGAACTATTTTGAGATATGTGAAGAACACAGGTGTAGGGGGCACCTGGCTGGCTCAGCCAGTAGAGCACGCGACTCTAGATCTCGGGGTTACAAGTTCAAGTCCCACATTGGGTGTGGAGATTACTTAAAAAGAAAGTCTTAAAGAAAAAGAAAATAGGTGTGACAAGGAAGACAGATGACACACAGAGAGTGTAAGGCACAGCCAAGCTTCCTAAAGGAAGCAGCACCTCTTTAATATATAAAATGTGAGTTACCTGCAATAAAAATGTTACTTCTACCTCCATCAACACTGACAGTTCACCATGTGGGCTCCTGATGATTTGCAACTACACAAAGTTATCTGGTGTTCTGGGCTACTGCGGCATGTTAGGAAGAAATGCTTCTCCCATTTCCTCGCATGTCGAAGGACCTCAGTTAATATAACTCCTGACCTTTCTCCACTCCTTTACTCAGCCCCAGGCAGGTAAGGGACTTGTCTTAACGGTATATTGGGGAAGAATAAATGAGGTATGCTTGACTTAGCTCCATCTTTCTTCTTTCGGGGAGGCACCTGTCTGCAGGAAGCCTGTTTTTGCCACTGCTTCTCCAAGGGCAGGCCCACGGTTGTCTGTGACTAGGTAGATAGAGAAGTCTACCCAATTCTGGGGATTGGCTAGCAGGCTTCTTGGTTCTTGCATTAAGTTCTCCACCTAAGCCTTTATCTGTAACGCAGTTGGTAAAATAACTATCTGCCACTACTTTATTTCTCAGTTTGTTCAGATCCTGGATATGAAAAAAGGAAGGCCCTCTTCAGAGGCCTCTATCATTACAGGTGGGTATTTGCTCCACATAAGAGAAATTCAAACATGAGGAAGCTACATTACTACGGCATGATAAAGGTCTGCAGTGAGGCAGACATGGGCTTTAAATCTTGGCATAATCTTCCTACAAGGCATTTAAACTGAGCTTCAATTTCCTCAACTGTAAAAACGGAAAAAAACACCTACTTTTCAGGGCTATGTGAGAATAGAGAAAATGTATTTAAAAGTGCACGGCAGGCAACCAGTGAATGTTAATTACTGCCACCACAGCTACTATTATTTCAAGACAGTAGGGGGAATGTTTAAAAATTCGAGAAAATCAACATGGCTTTTGGTACATTATCTAATATTAGAGGGAATGTGATAATGAATATATATGGCACCGAACCGGGGAGTGGGAACTGATTAAAGACACAAAAGTAAGCAATATAGCTAAAGATAACTCACTCAAAATAACCATTCATAGTCATAAATTTATGACCCCCAACACAGGACAGAACCAAAAAGCAATATTACACTGAATTGAGTATATACGGGAAAAACAGGAACGGCATGTGGAAACCGAACTGAAATATCTGACACGAATAATCAGATAATGGCTACAGTAGAACCCCTGCCCCCCAAAAAAGAAAAAAAAGGAGGGGGACTAGGGGATTTTGAAAACTGGTATTTTTAAAATGCCACACAATTTCATATCCTCAAAACTAGAGTCATGTAACAGGAGTCTGGTTATAAGGAGAAATATAGTTATGAGAAAAGAAACAAAGAAGTACAGTAAGAGAACTTGACCACAAATGCGAATACACGTCTTATGTTATAGATTAACTCTGGCAAAGAGATGGACTACACCTGATATAGACTAGCCAGGTAAACTGAAGTTAGGAGCCCATGACACTGCTGACCCTCTGAATTAGTGTTAGCTGGTAAGTCTATACTGTGGTTCTAATACTTCTTCTACATCATGGCTGGACATACAACCAGCTGTACAGGGAGGCAGAAAGAGAAGGGATTCTTCTGGAAGGCTGAGAGGCCTCTTCTGAGAAAATTCATGAAAACTCTCACCAGAAATAGGGCATGAGAATGGGAAAATTATCTGCTCCAAGTCATGACTTCTTAGCAAGTCTTTTGAGTCACAAAAGACCTCAATTTAAATCTTAGCTTCAGGTGTCTTAGTTACAGGACTATTTCCCACCTCCAATGTTTAAAAAAAAAAAATCAGTGTTTCAGCTTCTTCATCTATAAAATAGGGTCAATACCACTCAGTTTACAGAGTCATAAGCATTAGTGCTAATTTACATTCCCATACAGTGCACTGCATACAGCAAGTAGTCAATAAACATTATTGATCAGTCCCCACAGTCTTTAGTTCCAGGTTTTTAAAACTAGTTTTCCAGATCAAACGTCACAATTCGAAGCAGGAATTATATAGTATTTCACTCTTTCACAAGTCCTTTACAATTATTCCAGTTAGCAACAGGCAGAGAGAGCTGCTATAAGCTCTTTTCAGCACTTAAAAGTTTAATGGTCTCCATGCATAAAAATAAGAGCATCTTTTGAGAAAATATGCATATAAAGCGATTTCTGGTTTTCTCCAAAAAGATAAGTCTTACTTTGCTTTTGGACCTAGGTATTATACTTGGACAACTGTAGCCTTGAATATAAACTATCTTGAAATATATACTATCTTGAAAGAAAATACCAGGAATTTAGAAATTAGGCTCACTGAGAAAACTCACCCGACTTTCTCTTTCTTTTTTAGCCATGAGCTCGAGCTCCTCCTTGGCAGTACTCAGTTCTTTCTCCAGCCCGGACACTGCATCCAAGTCTCCTGGAAATGAACACACAGCACTAGCTTCGATCACTACAACCCAACACGACCTCTGCTGCTTTGCTTCTGGGGAATTTACTCTGAATACACAATCTAACAACAACAATAACGACGAATATACGTATAGGTTGTTCTTTGCAGCATTATTTGTAATGGCAAAATACTGCAATCAGTCTACAGAAGACTGAATAAACCACAGTATGTCCATGCAATGAAGTAGTATAATCAACCATAAGAAAGGATGAGGAAAATCTTTATGAACGGATATGGAATAATTTCTAAGCTATACTGTTAAGTAAAACAGGGCAGGTACAAAGGGATACACCTAGTGTAGTATGTTTTACATTAGGAAAGGGGGGCAACAGGAACACACACATACACATCACACAGAGACACAGGACTGCTCTCTTACTTTGCAAAAAGAAACCTAGGGAAGGATAATCCAGAAATGAAATCAGTTGCCTTCAAGGGAGGGGTGAAAACAGGAGAGAAATGTTAGGGAAGTAGTTGGGGCTTCTAAGCATACTTTTCTATATATTTGAGTTTTGAACCATGCTAATGTTTTATTTTTAATGTGTAAAGTTAGTTCAGTAATCATGGGCAGGAAAAAGCCTAAAACTGAATATTAACATAAACAAACCTGTATAGCAAATAGATAAAATAAGCACCTAGGAAATAAAAAAGTTAACCCAAATAATTTTTTGAATTCACTATTCTAACTATATACCTTCAGTGGGAAATAGTCTAAGGATTAAAAAAATAAGAAGAAACCTTAAACATTATTTAATGATTCTTTCTGCTGATAGGTGTATTCGTGTAGCAACCCTGAAGCCATTTTTGTGTATTGTGCAAATGTATAAATAAATTGACGTTATAGGTAAGCAGGTTTCTCAATGTCAAAAAAAAGAAAAAGAAAAAACAGAAAAGAAAGCAGATACAAATACAAAATAAGCCAAAGAAAGAACTTGTGTTGTTCAATTAGAATTAGAGGAATCAGTATCAAACACACATACACACACACCCCTTTAGTTCTGTTCATGTAAAAGGGCCTAGAAGCTGTGAACCTATCTTATGCCCAGAAATTAGTATCTAAATGCCATTATCCACTTAAAGGAACCAGAGCCCCTTGAAGTAATGGATAATTCCAGGGCTGAGGCAGGGAAAGTAAAAGTTGATCCCAGAACATCTTATTGTGCCAGAAAATGTAAAAGTGCTGAAAAACTGATGGGGAAATACCAAAAAGAACAGAGGAGCAGCTAGAAGGGGCTCCAATTGGCCAAATCTGGGATAATTTGGGCATCAAATGGAATAATAACAGAAATAGACAATAAAATGTGTTTTTTTAAAAAAAGAATCTAGTAGAACACATTGATATAAAAAAATGGAGTGGGGAGAATACAGAAAGGGCAGAGCTTCTTTGTAAAGGAACATACACTAATAATTAAGGAAGAAATTTTAGAAATAGAAATCACTTTATTATTATTATTTTTTATGTTTGTTTGGGGAGGGGGAGGGGGGGGGAGGCGGGGGGAGATAGTGCAAGCAGGGGAGGCGCAGAGAGAGGGAGACACAGAATCCAAAGCAGCCTCTAGGCTCTGAGCTGTCAGCACAGCCTGATGTGGGGCTTGAACCCACGAACCATGAGATCATGTTCTGAGCTGAAGTAGGATGCTCAACTGACTGAGCCACCCAGGTGCCCCAGACATCACTTTTTTAAACTATCAATGTAATATAATAGTTGATTCAGGCAAGGCTGAAAGATGCTAAACCCCTGGGTGAGTGACTGTGGGGAAACAGAACTGCCAACTAAGATATTAGTCTGGCAGATTACTAACACAAAGGGAGACATGAGCCTTCCCAATGGAGAGATCCAGCAGATACAACCTTAACCAAGGATAATACTAACTGGTATCATGTGCTCCTGACGTGGTGCACTGAGAAAGACATCACCCTTGTAGTATTCTTGCCAAAAATGTTAAACTTGAATCTAACCATGAGGAAATAATCAGAGCCAAATTGAGGGCCATGAGCTGACCCAGAATTTTCAAAAATGCCTATGTCAAAAAAGACTAGAAAACTGTTCCAGATTAAAGGAGACTACAAAGACATGACAAGTAAATACGATGCATGACCCTGGAGGGAGAAACCCAGCCATCGAGGACATTCCGGGGACAATGGGAACTCTGAATATGAACTGTACATTAGGTACCAGGACTATGTTAAGGTTGAATTTCCTGAATGTGATAATTATACTGTAGTTATGCAGGAGAATGCCCCTGCTGTTAGGAAATACGTAATGAAGTATTTAGAAATGAAGTGTCAGGATACCTAAGTAATTTTTAAATGGCTTGGAAATTAACATTATATCTGCGTGTATGCATATAAATTAAGGACGCAAATGTGGCAAAAAGTTAACAGGGGGTGAATCTTAATACAAGTGTATATGTGTTATTTTTGCCACCTTTCTATAAGTTTGAAATTTGTAAAATACAAAATTGTAGAAAGGTAGTTTTTGAAAAAAGGTAAATAGGGAATAAACAAATCCAGCATCCATTACTCTTTGACTAACAAAGTTTTCCTACTAAAAAATAACTACTCGCGTGACTTATCTATGGAATTGCATAATAGTTAACACTGTAACACAGAAACAAAGTTTTTACATTCTTAATATCATTTAAAGATCGTAAGTTAATTATCAAAGTCCACAACCTTTCTTATTATAGCGCTATAATCACCACTTCATTAATGACGGTAAGCCCCTATTTCTAGAACTCACTGGGGAAACATCTTCCTTGATGTTAAGAAAGGGGGGGAAGCTACCACAGATCCCGGCCTTTTGCTCTATGAAAGTCAGAGACTGTAATCCCAAGCACTCAGTATAAGTTTTGTTCCTACTATGCACAGAATTCAGCTGTTTTGGGGGAGTTCAAGGCCTACCACTGTCTCTTACTTAGATGGCTGTGATCTTGGCAAACAGCTTAATGCACACTGCCCATCCCCCCCCTCCCCCCCCCCCCCGCCCCCGACATGTAAAAAAAGTTATGCCAAGTTACAGTGAGTAGACAGGGACTGCCCGAAAGACATCCAGGAGAAGGTGTCAGCCCCATGGTCTTGCTGTGTAGGTTGGGAAACACTACCTCCTGCATTTCTGAATCCCTGCAAAACTACGTGAAAAGGACAATCAGGAGGCAGTTTCCCTGGGCCGAACCGTGTACCCAGAACAACAGTGTCAATTCAATGTAAGGTAAGGTCAGTTCTTTCTAAAGAGACATGTCTTCAGCCTTTTAGGGAAATCTAAACATTTTTTTCCACTAAGGTAAGAAGAGAAAGAGAGTCTTGGCCACACCTATTAACAGAGTTACAGGAAGAAAAGATGGAAGGTTTCTTAGTGAAATTAAATTTGATACTTACCTAATGAGGACCTGGCTATACTGGTATCCCCTCTGGCAGTCAATGAAATGCCATCATCCTTGGAGGGTATATGCACGGAACCCTAAAAATTGGAAGAGTCAGGGGATTTAGGAAAGTGCAGGAACCATGATCACAATGACAAGGACTTGGAAAGGTATTAAAAAGATCAAACTTCTGCCTCCCACACAAAAAGGAAAGGCAGTTGGCATCAACATCTACACAAGTACATAGTTCTTACTTGATCAGTCTGATCTCCAAGATGGGGGCTGCTGGAGGTAACTTCAGTGGGTTGGTTAGAGATCAGTGCTTGGGACACCATGAAGTCTTTCCCTCCTAAATACTGGCGCAGGGCCTGCAATTCCGAATTTCTTTCCATTAGGGCCTGTACCATCTTCTCTGCAGAGGCCTGGTAAGGAAATCACATGGAACATTAGAAAACAAAATTCACGTTACGACGTTATTCATTTAAAGCCAGTTATTTATCAAAAGCCAGTGGGGCCCTTCAAAATAGTTTCCTTGCTTTCAGTTTATAGCGAAAAACACAGCTGAACATTGGAAAACCTGAACTGAAGTCATCTATTACAGACAGCACAGTCTGAAATGGGTTCTGCCAGAACTCTATCAGGCTAAGGTGAGAAGATTCTGGTTGAGGTGGACCAGAGTAGATGTCCTTCACTCTGGGACACATGTGCCTTTGGCCTGGATGTTCTCTACCCAAACGTTCGCTTGCTTTGCTCCAATTACATCTTTGCCTATTGCTACCTTCTCTGACTGGCCTCCTCTGCATATCCTATCTAAGACAGTGATCTTTTCTCTACTCCTGATTCTCCTCATCCTGCTAAGTGTTTTACAACACACTTACCATTATCTGATAGATCTGTTTATTGTCTCTGCCCCAACTGGATGTCCTAAGGGCAGGTTCTAGGTTTTCTTCAGCACTGAATCACAAGCACCCAGAACAGTGTCTGGCACACAGTAGGCACTCAATACGTATTTATCCAATGAATCAATTACATAGAGACATTTTTATCAGACCATACAATCTGGAGAATCTGAACCTCCAAACCACTGAACACGGTTTTGTTTAATTTCAAATCCCAATTTTCTAAGACAGATGATGGCACATTAAGGAAAAGGATCTAGAACATTATTCATGACCTTTACCACATTAAAAGTGTGCATTTAGGGGTGCCTGGGTGGCTCAGTCAGTTAAGTGTCTGACTTTGCTCAGGTCACGATCTTGCGGTTTGTGAGTTTGAGCCCTGCGCTGGGCTCTGCGCCCACAGCTCAGAGTCTGGAGCCTGCTTCAGATTCTGTGTCTCCCTCCCTCTCTGCACCCCCTCATGCTCTGTCTCAAAAATAAATACACGCTAAAAAAAAAATTTTTTTAAAAAGTCTGCATTTAATCAGAAAATCTGGAAATAATAAACTAAGACTAAAATTACTGGGGGTATAAGGTGATGAATCAGAACTATATTAGCTGTCTCAGCACCAACTGTTTCTGAGGACAATAACTACTGTTTTAAACGAGAAGCAGAGCTCTTGTCATAATCTCTAAGGGAAATAAAAGAATAACCTTACAATTTTGGTAAGATTCGGGCCCTTTAGGGATTGGGACATAACCATCTAGATGCTAACAGTACGTTATTAATTCACCTTAATAAATATCTATGGAAATTATTATGGAAAAAGGATAAGTAACATACAAAATCTCTTGGGTCATATATATGATCTGGCTTTGAATTCTTTCTCTAGTAGTGTTGTTGTCGGCAATGGTCCTCCAAGTGGGGCCCATGGACTAGCAGCATCACCATCACCTGAAAGCTTGTAAGAAATGCAAATTCTTAAGTACTATCTATCTCTCCTAGTTTCTGTCCCCAGGAGTGAGCATGGGAATCTATGTTTCTAAAAAGCTATCCAGGCAATTTCTCCTGCATGTAAAATTTAAGAAGCAGATCTAGGAGAATACAACCCTTTTTCTTTTTCTGGAGTTAAAATGATCGTTTGTAATTTCACAGTTACCTCCTAGCTTCCATTATTTTACTCTCAGCAGCATACAGTACTTCTGAGGTGTACTAATTCTTTCAAATTACAAAGGGTTAAAAAGAAAACTCACACAAAGACTTTTGTTAGCCTCCTGCCAGACTTAAATGATTCACAGTGATTCCGTTAGGTCTACTCCAGAAGCAATTTCTACATCTCATTTAATAGGAAGGAAATGTATAATCACTTCAGGGGGCCTGAGAATTAGAGAAGGAATAGAACTATCTCAAGATATAAGGAAGCATTAGAGAATGCTATGGTCAAATGATAAGAATCTGGTGCCCCCTAAAGCTGTCTGGGGGGATTCGAACGACTGGTCCCTAAAATGCAGCTCACCTCTCTAGCCTTGAGGAGGAAGATATCTGCGAATAAGGATAAATTAAGAACTGCCTTTTGCGGGGCGCCTGGGTGGCGCAGTCGGTTAAGCGTCCGACTTCAGCCAGGTCACGATCTCGCGGTCCGTGAGTTCGAGCCCCGTGTCAGGCTCTGGGCTGATGGCTCAGACCCTGGAGCCTGTTTCCGATTCTGTGTCTCCCTCTCTCTCTGCCCTTCCCCCGTTCATGCTCTGTCTCTCTCTGTCCCAAAAATAAATAAACGTTGAAAAAAAAATAAAATAAAATAAATAAAAAAAAAAAAAAAAAAAAAAAGAACTGCCTTTTGAAAAATTGTGTACCAGTATTTTAAGATCATCCCATATTATTATAAGATTATTTCTTCTCATCAAGACCTTTAAAAAAAACCCAGTCTGTTTTCCTCTTAAGAGAATTCAGTTTTTATAAGAATTAAGAAAAAATATGTGAAGTTTAAGTTTTCCCATACCTTGGCTGGAAACAGAAAATATCACTGAAGTTTTTTTTTTAAAGGTTTTTTTTTGTTTTGTTTTAGAGAGAGAGCGAGTGAGCGAGTGGGGGAGAGGGGAAGAGAGAGAGAGAGAGAGAGAGAGAGAGAATCTTAATCAGGCTACACACTCAGTGCAGAGCTCAATCCTATGACCCTGGGATCATGACCTGAGCCAAAATCAAGAGTCAGATGCTCAACTGACTGAGTCACCCAGGCGCCCCCAAAATATCATCAAGTTTTGATCATTTAGAATCAAAACCATAACACTCCAGAACCCCGTATGTGAAAATTATCAGAATATCAAGGAAAAGAAAATGTACATAATGAAGTTAATGGGTATGTGTATTGTTTAGGCAGCCTTCTAAATGCAAAGTGCTCTAAAAATATCGCACGTTTTGGTGACTGATATGAAACTATAGTGTAGGTAACAGACTGAAGGAAAAAATCCTCACGAATGGAGTATAAAATGACACACATACACACACACACACACACACATGACGATGTTCAAAAGCTTCCTATTCATAGTCGGTAAATGCACCCATGCTGTTCTGGTCTGTGTGTTGGTCCTTACTTGGCTCTCCTGCTCTCTGGTGCTCATAGACTGAAGCAGGCCTTGAATCTCTACTTCATGTTCCACTGCTTGCTTGTTTCGATCACTTAGAAGTTCCTGCAGCAGCCTTTCCTTTCTCTGCAGACGCTGGCACAGCTCCTCGGCAATCTCACTCTGTCCTGGTCCGAGTTTGCAAAGCAGCGTTGAGCTAAGATCCTAACACAAAAGGGACGGTGTAAGTTTTGGAGGAAAGAATGCCCTCTACTACATATCAAAGGGTTTATTCTTTAAAAATCTATTATAGAAGAAAGAGCTATGGGATCCTGGAGAGCAAGTATCCTGTTTTACTCACTTTTGTTTCTCCAGATCCAGCACGGGCCCGGCTCACAAAAGACCGTAAACACGTGCTCAGTGAATGAACACGAACAATATAGAAAAATACTTGTAACGGCAACTTACTTATTGTTTTCTGAAGTAAGCCCTTTCCCTATTTGCTCAGAGTCCATAATAATTAACCCCAGATAAAGATAAATGGACACTTAGTTCATTTTTATTTATTTTCTCCCCAGTATAACTTATATGGGGGAAACACAAAACCATAGGCTAAAAAAGACTAATGAGCCTATGTTAGCATGGTGACGAAGTTCCTCCTTCCATACTGAGAGGGAGCACATGGTGGTTAAAACTGCCTAGGCTGCTTCCTGGGTCTGTCAGTTACTATGTTACTTTGGATAAGTCTCATCTCAGAAGCCTGTCTCCTGGTCTGTAAAAGAGGAGTAATGATATATATACCTCATAGACTTGTAAAGATTCAATGAGTTAGCATTCATTAAGCAATTAACACAGTGCCTAACAAACATGAGCACTTTAACTAAAAAAGGCCAGCTCTCACATTAAAGGTGGATGTTTCTGTTCTCATCAATTCTCACATGACTTATTTGAGAAAGATAATTGTCACCTTGAGTTTATAGGTGCAGGAAAAAAAAGTCCCAGGGAAAGCCAATGACTCGCCCAGGCACAGAATAGAATTCGAGACTTGGGTCACTAGTCTCCCAGACCTCAAGAGTCCTAATCCAAGACAGATTATGCCATCACTAAACCAACTGCCTTCAAGTAACTAAAGTCTTGCCTCCACTTCTTTGTTCCTGTCATGTAGAGATGTCTGTAACTGCTGAACGATACTTTCTTGTTCCTTCTGCCAATGGCTAAATTTGGTTTCCATTTCTTCTTTCAGCCACTGGAGGTTTTGACAGGTAGCAGATAAGTGTTCTACTTCCAGGCCTTTGGCCCTGAGGAGACTCTCCATACTCTGCAGTAACAAAGAAAGCAACTGTAAGTGAAAGGGCACCCCACACTCCTCAGGATAAACAAGAAACTTGATCCACCTTGAAATGTCTCCTAAATTGAGATTTTTTTTGCAATAGGAGAAACCTTAGTATCTAATGTAAAGATGCCATACTAATATATGTATATATATTTTTTTGGTTTTGGAAACTCTCATCTAATTTTTAGAGAAATAAATACAATGTGTATGATAAATGAAGTAGTTTTGAGGAAGCAGGTTATGCTACAGAGGAAGTGAAGGACTTCTTTAAGAAGTGGCAGATGGGGCGCCTGGGTGGCGCAGTCGGTTAAGCGTCCGACTTCAGCCAGGTCACGATCTCGCGGTCGCAGAGTTCGAGCCCCGCGTCAGGCTCTGGGCTGATGGCTCAGAGCCTGGAGCCTGTTTCCGATTCTGTGTCTCCCTCTCTCTCTGCCCCTCCCCCGTTCATGCTCTGTCTCTCTCTGTCCCAAAAATAAATAAACGTTGAAAAAAAAAAAAAAAAAAAAGAAGTGGCAGATGGTCGGGGCGCCTGGGTGGCGCAGTCGGTTAAGCGTCCGACTTCAGCCAGGTCACGATCTCGCGGTCCGTGAGTTCGAGCCCCGCGTCGGGCTCAGGGCTGATGGCTCAGAGCCTGGAGCCTGTTTCGGATTCTGTGTCTCCCTCTCTCTCTGCCCCTCCCCCGTTCATGCTCTGTCTTTCTCTGTCCCAAAAATAAATAAATATTGAAAAAAAATTAAAAAAAAAAAAAAAAAAAGAAGTGGCAGATGGTCAAATGTATAAACTCTAAAATACATACACAAGAAGAGCCCACAGGAAATATTACTAAGCAAGTGTTCTGACCGTGGCTATAGAAGGACATGTATATAATATTAGAGAGAAAACAACAGTATAACAGTTGTACCCTGGCAATGCTTATGTAAAAAGTGTACAGATATTGACAAGAATTAGAAATAAATCAGAAGTATGTCTAGTCGCCATGCCTGCGTGGCTCAGTTCGTTAAGGGTCCGACTTCAGCTCAGGTCATGATCTCACGGTTAGTGAGTTTGAGCCCTGCATGGGGCTCTGCACTAACAGTGCAGAGCCTGCTTAGGATTCTCTGTCTCCCTCTCTCTGCCCCTCCCCCTCTTGTGAGCCCTCTCTCTCTCTCAAAAATAAATACATTAAAAAGATATTAAAGAAAAAAAAAGATGTCTAGAAATCTATATTCACTGCTTCCTCCTGCAAAGTTCACAGTAGACTAACACTTCTCACTTCCTAATCTATAATGGTGGAACTAATGATTACTGGTTTTGTTTTTGTATTTTTTTCTTATAAAGCAAATACGTTGGTTTTCAGAAAATGACAGAAGGAGTTGATGCTTCAGGTTTAGAAATCCAAGTGGGACAGAGATACCAAGTCATGGCAGATTGTGCTCTTACCTGTATGGTAGCTTCATTAGAGGAAAGAACACCACGCAGTCTCTCTAAGTCATGATCTCGCTCTCGCACAGCGAGATGGAGTTGACGCAGTTCTTTTTCTTTTTCTTCCAGAGTGGAGAACTTTTCATCTATAGCCCGCTGCAAGGAGAGGAAGGATCCTAAAGCCCCTTCAGATTCACTACTGTGATCACACTCATTCATTAAGATTCCAAACACAGGGCGCCTGGGTGGCTCAATCAGTTGAGCATCCGACTCTGGCTCAGGTCATGGTCTCACAGTTTGTGAGTTCGAGCCCCACGCCAATTTCTGTGCTGACAGCTCAGAGGCTGGAGCCTGCTTTGGATTCTGTGTCTCCCTCTCTCTGTCCCTCCCCAACTCGCGCTGTCTCTCTCAAAAATAAACATTGAAAAAAATTAAAAATTAAAAAATAAAAATAAAATAAAGGAAGGAAAAACCAAATTCAAAAAGCAGCAAATTAAGTAGACCCATATTCATACAGTACCTGAGTAAATGGAATAATCCACAGTGCCATAAACAAAATTAAGGTGCATACCTCCAGAGCAACATCTCTATCTTGTATTCGCTGCCGAAGTTTCTCAAGCAACATTTCATTTGCTTCAAGGGTTTTGTCGGACTTATCTCGATACTGCAAGAGCTCCCGAAATTCCTGATGAGACCAAAAAATGTTTTCCTTTATTCATTTGTCCATTACACACCAAATTCCAACATTTTGCCAACGAATTTGTTGTTTAGGATAAAAAACAAAATGTGACCACTCTCAAAGAAAACACAGGTTAGCTGAGATGACAGGCATATAAATCTTTAACTACTCCACATCATATATATATGTGTATAGACACATACATGCGTATAGGTGTGTATTTGTATAAATGTATATATGTGTGTCTGTATTTGTGTGCGGCTACAGGATGCACTGTCTACATCTGCCTGAAGGTGTCACTAAAGATCTCACAAAACAGATTACGTTTGCTTTGAACCTTAAAGGACTAGGAATTTCAGGTGGAGGTATTTCTATCAGAGAAAAAATGTAGGCACAATATGTGCACACTATGAAAAAATTGTATGATGAGGAAAATGTAAGGGATTCGATGGGACTGAAGCTTAGAGCAGGTGGCAGTCACTGTCTTTACTGTTCCATATTTTCCCTAAAACATTCATTTTATCATCTAAGTAACTAGACATTCGTATACAGACCTACTACACTGAGAGCAGCGGTCATATCTTCTCTGTCTTCCTAGCACCTCACATAGTATCTGGTTCACAGAGGTGTTTAATAAATATTTGCTGAATGTTTATTGCTTAAGACTTTCGGGTCTATATTTATTATTTCCTACACTTGCTGGGTAGCACTGGTGGTTCATGAATTGTACTTTCTATTTATTTTGAATCCTCCCAGTTCCTATCTCTCAGTGTTCTACATGTAACAGGTACTAGACACAGGCAGGTGGCCTAACATCTTGAAATTACATGGACAGAAATTTCAGAGCTCTGTGAGCCCAGTTTTAGTTGAAATCATTGTGTAGACTCACCTGAAGCAGCTGTTCCTTGTGACTCAGACTATGGTTTAGGTGTTGAATGTGCTGCTCCCGGGTTCTAATCTCATTGTATTTTTCAGCCTCCAGGGTACGAAGCTGTTGGCTCTTACTCTGCAATTCTCCTTGAAGCTGCTGCAAGGCTTTTCGTAATTCCTGAATTACAGATGCAGATTCCCTTTTTTAAACAATCTAAAATTTTCACATGGTCAGTACATACGAAGACCTTAAAACTTCCAAGGGATATAGAATAAAACATAAAGTAGAAAAAAGTGCCATTCTTAACTAGACATCTGTCAACCAGGATATGGGAAATGGTAACTGCGAATGGAGGTAAGATGTAAATTTCATATTATACTTCGGTATACTTACTTTCTAGTTTAAAAATGATAGATCTATGTAACTACTTACGCAGAACTCTGTCCCGCTGTGAACCTGGATCCTTTACAATAAGCTCAAGGACAGAATATTTCTACCATCCTTTTAAATCTTAAAAAAAAAAAAAAAAAAAAACACACACAAAAACTGGGGCACTAGGTGGTTCAGTCAGTTGAGCATCCGACTCTTGATTTCAACTCAGGTCATGATTCCAGGGTCATGGGATCAAGCCCCATCCTATCAGGCTCTGTGCTGAGTGTGGAGCCTGCTTAAGATTCTCTCTTTCCCTCTGCTCCTCTCCACCCCCTACCTCTCTCTCTCTCTCAAAAAGGGGGGGGGGGTAGGGGAGGGGCCTGGGTGGCTCAGTTGGTTAAGTGTCCGACTTCGGCTCAGGTCATGATCTCACGGTTCGTGGGTTCAAGCCCCATGCTGGGCTCTGTGCTGACAGCTCAGAGCCTGGAGCCTGCTTCAGACTCTGTGTCTTCCTCTCTCTGCTCCTCCCCTGCTCGCACTCTGTCTCTCTCTCTCTCTCTCTCTCAAAAAATAAATAAACATTAAAAAAATTTTTTTTAAATAAATAGCATATGCTCTAACCTAACAAGATAAAGGAACCACTTATGAATTATTAAAAAAAAAAAAAAAAGAAGTGGTTAATTGTAAATGCCACTCCTTGGACGTTGGTTGTTGCTTCCCACAATTCTGTCTTGGTAACCTTTCCCCATCCTTCAGGAATAACCTTAGCTGCCTTCATGGACCTTACCCAGACTCGCTTCCTCAGCCCTTCCTGTATATTCCTCTAGGACCCAAACATACCTCCTTTGCCTCATTTCAGTCTTTACCACACTAAAATTCTGTTTCTGTGACTGTCTCATACTACACTACAAGTAACTGAACAGGAAAGAGCCTGTGATATTCACACTTGCATTTCCAGAACCCAGCCTGATGTCTGGCACATGGCATGAGGGCAACAAATGTTGAGCTGAATTAACTGGATCAAGTGAGTGACTCAAGGGTTCAACACAAACTGTCCTAATGAAAAGTTATTATCAGGGCCAAGTCAGCACTTCTGGCCACAAAATGATTACTTATTTACCTGGTTATGTTTCCAAGAAGCCTCCTTCTGCTGTTCTCTCTCATGGGCTGCAGCCTCTACGAACTGCACACATCGTTTGGCATCCACGAGTTGGCGTTCTTTCTGGCGTATGACCCTTTGGAGTTTCTGTATTTCGAGCTGGCTACAGAACAAGGCACTCTGAAGGTCAAGCAGAGCCACCTGCTGCTGAGCTGGGGAAGCACCCTCGGAGCTCTGAAAAGAGAGTAAAAAGCATAATCACAAGAAGGGCAAGCACTGAGCAGCGAAGAAGACCAACAAAATTAAGACTGCCACCAAAAATGGCAAGTCCTCAACAGGAGCCTCGCCTGCTGATCTACGTCTGACCCTCACGTACATGAAGTTGTCCAAGCTGGCTTTGGTGCAGCATTTCTCGAAGCTTTGCCATTGTGTCATTTTGACCTTCAATCACCTGGTACAACTCCTCGGTCTGAAAATGAGACAGGGAGTACCAAGCATGTTAGTAAACTAAAAATAAATTCCATTATCTTGCCTGTATAGATTTTAGAAATACCAATTTTGATTATACTCCAGTTTTTCTAGGCTAAGATCTGTCAGTCTGATGATCTGTTTCTATAAAATACAGAGTATGTGTCTACCTTGATGGAACAAATCATTTCCTCAGAGGTCCCCAACTGCCAAATATTTACCTCATTTTCCCTGCTTTTCAGAGTTTCCTTGAGGCTTTGAATTGTACCATCTTGCTTCTGAGATGACTCCTGAGCTGACTTCAGTTCACAGCTCATTTCATTCAGTTTCTCCTGAAGAATCTGAATTCAGAAAAGAAAATGATTTCTTTTAACCTCAGATGCAACCAGAAAGTCTTTGCTCAAATCTAGGTTTAAAGGATTTCCTAGAGAATATTACCTTGTTATTTTTTCCCCCCACAGAAAGTAACCATTAAAGTCCTAGGTCAATCATCAAGACAAAGTAGCAGATAATATGAAATTCTTCAATACTCAATTGCTTCAATTCTTCTGCACTGTGCACTTCGAACTTTCTCTGTGATGGGCAGCTGTAATGGCCACCTGTCTACATGAGTCACTGTGGATCCTTTACACAAAGACCAAGGAGTTCTGCTATCTAGGACAGGACAGAACACTACAGGGGTACACGAGGCCAGAAGCTCACTATCCAAATTGTGGGAACTGTTACAATTTTCTCCTAAATAAATGTTAGAATCCTTGGGCTATAAAGGGATGAGAAGTTAAGCTAAAATCAAAAGCACAAACCTCTTGTCTCAGTGCCTTCCACAGGTAAAGACTGCATTCAAGCCTTTTTTTTTTTTAAACTTTTTATGTTTATTTTTGAGAGAGAGAGAGAGAGAGAGCGCGCACGAGCCAGTGTGCATGAGCATGGGAGGGGCAGAGAGAGAGGGGGACTCAGGATCTGAAGCAGGCTGCAGGTTCTGAGCTGTCAGCACAGAGCCTGACGTGGGACTTGAGCCCACGAACCATGAGATTATGACCCAAGCCGAAGTTGGACACTCAACCGACCGAGCCACCCAGGCACCCCAAGAACTACACTTTTAATCAAATATTCCTTAGAGCGCCCAGGTGCCTGGGTGGTTCAATCAGTTAAGCATCTGAGTCTTGATTTTGGCTCAGGTCATGGTCTCAAAGTTCCCAAGATCAAGCAAGCCCCAAGTTGGGCTCTGCACTGACAGCACAGAACCTGCTTGGCATTTTCTCTCTCTCCCTCTCTCTGCCCCTCCTCCATTCGCACTCTCTCTCAAAAGAAAGAAACTTAAAAAAAAAAAAAACAAAAAAACCCAGCACACAAAAACAAAAAAAAATCCCTTAGAACAACAGGAATACACAGTATCCATCTTCCAAGTCCTACTCAGGGCCTGGATTGATCATACCTTGTTGGTGGCCTCTGTTTGCTGGATTTTTTCCTGGAGTTCTGCCAAGTGGGAATCAGATACAGACTGCGGAGTTATAATGGTCTCATCCGAATTCAGCTTCTGTTGTTTGTGTAACTCTTCAGTCATGGGCTAGAAAGAAGCAGCAAGACAAGAATTTGAGTTAAATGTAGCCAATAGTACATTTTATCTTCAACTGCTTCCAGCATCTTTTGGCAGAGGCTTAGAAAACCAAACGTGTTGCATGGATTTAGCAGTATAAATTCCTAAAGACAATCCTGTTCCTTATTGAGAGGACCGGTTTACTTAGCCCCAGCTCCTCCCCCTATCTTTCCCTATGAACTCATGCAAACACTACAGAGTCAGTTAAAACAGATAATTTAGAGTTCAAAGGGAAGATTAAAAAAATAAAATGTTTATGATGACCAAATACTCACTTTATCCTATTTCCAATCAGGGAATTCAGTAAGCAAACCTATACCATCCATAAGAAAGGAAAGGTCTATTTCAACAGTCTTTCTTATAATATGCTTGTTCACATTACTGGAAAAAATGGACAGATTTTGAATATAGATTATCCATATCATATACATATCGATACTAAATTTCCTAAATTTGGTAATTGATATATTTTTTTAAACATTTAATTATTCATTTTTGAGAGACAGAGTACGAGTGGGGGAGGGGCAGAGAGAGAGAGAGAAGGAGACACAGAATCCGAAGCAGGCTCAAGGATCTGAGCTGTCAGCACAGAGCCTGACACGGGGCTTGAACTCACGAACCGTGAGATCATGACCTGAGCCGAAGTCAGACACTTAACCAACTGAGCCACCCAGGTGCCCCTAAATTTCGTAATTATACTGTAGTTATGTAAGAGATGTTCTTGCCTTTAGGAAACATGCATACTTAGTATAAAAACTCATAATATCTGCAAGTAATTCTCAGATGGTTCAGGAATAAAAAAATAATGTGTCTATACAGGCGGTGGGAATGAAACAGCAAATGTAGCAAAATATTAGCAAATGGTGAATCTGGATAAATGTTAACAATTGGTGAATCTGGGAGTTCTTTGTATTTCTCTTATGACTTCTCTATAAATTTGAAGTTATTTCAAAAAAGAGTAAAAATAAAATTAAAAATAAATTTGAAAATCCACCGTGGTCTGGGAAGGAGGTATGTTTAATAGGAATACCAATTCACCAAAAAGATTCAGGAGAAAAAAAACCCATATATTGTTTATATGATGTGATAATAAATCAGACCAAGATAAACTTATAGAACTGTATCTAATATTCATTATGAGCTAAAGGTACTAAAATAAAACTGTAGGAATTCATTGTGGCACTAAACCCATCTCCTCTCTCCCTGACCCTTCCCTTCCCACTCCCTACACACCCCCACTCCAATGAGAAAAAATATACACCCATTAGGAAGAGAAAAAGGCAACTGCTGTTCATTTTCCCTTTCCCTCACACTTTTAAACTTTGACTACCATTTTCTAGGCAGTGGGGTTAGAGCTTAATTTCAATCTGTTCCTGCCAGCAACTGACTGGAAGTATAAAGATTTCAGAAAAAAAAAAAACAAAACACACACACACAAAAAAACCACACAAAAAAAACCCCCAGTTTTTTATTTTTCCAATGCTATTTACCAATTTTTAAAAACATCAGTACCATAATATATAAAGCACTGTGGGAGTTGGGAATATAATAAAGGAACAAGGAAATACACAAAATCGCAGACAGTGACAGGCCTTATGCTTTAAAACAGAAAAGCATGGTAAAGCGGTGAAGTTGCTCAAAGTTGGTTGAGCAGTTACTTTACATTGGTTAAGGGGAGATCTGCAGTATAAAAAGCCAGTCCTTGAAAGAGCTACAAAACAATCTAGGCAGCAGAAACAGCTAATGGAAACGACCTAGAGAGGCTAGAAGCCTGAGACAGAAAGGTCTATGTGGCTAGGGTAGCACTTTCACATAGAAATATGAGTGAGCCATGTATATAAGTTAAATTTTTGTAGTAAACTTTGTTGACTGCAGTAAAAAATAAATAGGTGAACTTAATTTCAATACAATATTTTATGAGCCCGTATATCTGATCAAAAGAAATTATCATAGTCATGTATTCAATATAAAAGCTATCAACAAGGTATTTTACTTCCTTTCATACCACGTCTCTGAAATCAGGGGTGTCCTTTACTCACAGCATATCTCAATTCAGAGCAGCCACATTTCAAGTGCTCAACAGCCACATAAGGCTAGTGGCTATGTAGCCAGCTAGCACAGGGCTAAAGTGTAATGAGCAGAGGACAGGAATACATGATGAAGAGGAAAGGAAAAGCAGAGGCCAGGTATAGAACTTCTACTGCAGGGTTAAGGAAGCTGGATTTCATTCTCATTGAAATGAGAATGGACTGCACTGTTTTTAACATAAAAGTAATCCAATCGTATTTGTATTTTAAAAAGCTGCTTCTGTGGTGAATGGACTGGGGAGCACCAGTAGGGACAGGGAGACCAGATAGGAGGCTGTTTCTGTTGTGTAGGTGAAAGAGAATAGTGGCTTATAGTGGCAGTTAGAGAGGGGAAGAGAAATGGATGTATTTAGATGTGTTTTGAAAGGAGAGTCAACAGGACTGGAAGGAAGGGGAGGGACAAGGAGAATCGAAGGATAATGACTCCTAGAAAAATTGAGATATTTGTTGTTGTGGGAATAACAGGGAGCTTTGCCCTGAGGCGCTGTGAATTAGGTCACACCCTGGGAGAGGTAACTATGTGAACAGATATTCACAATTCTAACTGATAAATAAATAATTTTATCATTTATTTAATGATAAAACATTCTCTACAAAACCTGGCTCCTCAGTTCCGCAGGGCAAAGAAACTATACAAACTAACCATGTGGTCTAATCCCATTTTACATGGAGACTTAGAGCAGGTAAGTAACGTCCGAAGTTACACAGGAAGTCAGGAAAAGGATCCAGTTAAACCAGATGCACTGGAGCTGGGAATGTATCTTCCATCTCTGTAAACCCATTGCCTACCATAATGTCTGCAATGTTGTAGGGACCAAAAGTTTGTGTTTAGTAAGAGAACAAGACTAGAAACAAACACAATCAACAACAGTCCTAATTTCCAGTCCAATGCTCTAATCCTTCCATGACTCTTTAGAAATAAGACTAGATAGATATTTAATAGAGACATTTCATCAGCAACTTTAAAGCCAAAGAATGCCATAGAATAGTACATAATGAGTCTGTGTCTCATCTGAACCCATCTTGGCATTAATAATTGTAGGAAATCCTTAATTCTGTAAATGTAATGCAGTGACCTGAAGATATTTGTTTCTTCCTTATTCATAACTTTTTTATTAAATAATCTCAGAAAGATTATTCAATCTTCATCTCAGTAAACTGTCTTTTCAGATAACAGTCTGTCAAAAGAGCACTTAGCAAAGTCCCCTGAGTTAACAAGCTCCTAATGAATTCTTGTGAAACATCAAATACATAAACCTATCATTCCTAAGATGATTTTATAAAGCCTGAAATCAGTAATGCTCGATTTGGCTGAATCATTGCTAATTTCCAGACCACTGGTTACTAAAATCATATCATAATAATAATGTAATTTTAAGTTACGCTGCTTTTGACTTATTTGGGACAAATGCTTTCCAGCATCAGAAAAGAGAATTGCTTCCAGGCCTGATGTTGCATAATGTATGACCTTTGGGCTAAAAAGGCAGTTATTTAGATCTTCTGGGTTAACAACATTTTTCTTGGCACTTGCTAGTCCTCACAATAGCAAGTCCTAGATCTTTAACTGCTGTGGTTTTCTATCCTATTGTTAATAAGAGGAGATACAAAAGAACCATCAACTAGCATAAAATTAAAGGCCTAATCTTTGACCAGCATCTAATGTTTATACCTTCCAAAGAGTCTGATCTAGGTTCTGTAGCCAAACAGTGAGAAGGATAAATTACCATAGTCGCACAGGGGCAGACCCAGGCATTGCAAGACTTAAAGCAAAGATCTCCTGCTCTTTGAATTTAGATAGAAAAGGAAATTGCACATGAGCCAGAACTAAATTGAGGTTTACTAAGCGACCACACCCCTCCTATCACCGCTCTTCTAGTTCAGGGCCACACAATAAAGAAGGAAATTACCAGCTTCAATCTTTCTTTAGATATTTAAACAACCTTGGGTTTTTGGGCATAAATTCTGTGGAAAGCAAGTGAGTCAATTTGCATAATACCAGAAAATTAGTAAACCAGAGAGCTACACGGTTGCTATTTTTCTTTAATACGAGAAAGAAGAGAAAGAAAAAAAGCAATCAGAAGGAACTCTGATGAAATATTTCATAGTGCACAGAATGGGTTAAGTGGAGGATTAAACAAAGGAATCAAAATGACCTTACAGAACAATCTTTCTTTTTAGGATAGGAGTCTTTGTATTTGCAGTGGAATTTAAATAAATTTTTTTTTCTTTCAGGGTTTTTTCTTTCTACAAGCTAAGAACAGAGCTACCAAAAGTAACTTAAATTTACTTCTGTTCTTTTCACATTTGTTCAGAGAAACAGACAATGAGCGGTCTGCCTTTGTCCCACTAGCTCTGGTTCTGACATAAAGCACACCAGCCTTAAGGCTCCTTAAGGAGCTTAAAAGTCAACCAGACTTAAACAAAAGGTCAGGGGCCCTAAATCCACATTTTATTTACAAACATCCTGAGCCCAATTTAATCATTCTATTTGCACCCACATACTTAATTACGGGAGAAAATGGCACAACAATTAAATGCCATGATTCCTCAAGCTGAATGTTTTCTCTTTCCTCTTGTTTTGTTATTGTACAAACAGTAAAGAATCTAAGCCAGGTTGATAGCAGAAAGGTCACACACTACAGTTTTAAAGGTCTATTTTTTTCCCAATGTCCAAATTTAATGAAGTAAAGGTACAGTCTTGACCTAAAGGTACAGTCACCATAGTTTAAATGTGCTCATGAGAATGATCAATTTCAAAGCTCCACTTTAAGAAACGGAATGCAAAGCAGAGCACTAGGCATTCTAAACATTTTATACAAATGAAAACACATTTTAAAACTTTCTGATATTCATCCTTTTTCATAACACTTCATATATGATGTTTCTGACTACTGTACATAAATTTAAAAATATTTCTCCTATTTCTCTGCTAAGTTCTTACTGTGATGCAAATTTTATTTATAATAGAATTACTTTTCAAAAATTTTAAGTGACAAGCAACAATCTCATTTATTATCAAGCTCTAGATTTCTGGGATGATGCTGACTGGTAGCAGGCTTTCCAAAATGCCTTCTAGACTGTCCGCTTTTGTAATGGTATCACTAAATTTATTGGGGTAGAACGTGCCAGATGATTCACAAAGTTAACTGAAGTTAGCATCCATTGTTGCTGCAGAAACAAAGTAGCATCTGTCGGGTCCCTGAATATAACTAAACTTGAAAGGTAGGTATGAAATCAGTTGGGCAGAAATGAACAGCTCACACTAAGATCAATTACCATCTTCTGGTCACTAAGAAATTCATGAGTATAATGGATGATGGGGGTGCGCCTGAGGGGCTCATTCAGTTAAGCGCCCAACTCTTGATTTCCGCTCAGGTCAAGATCTCACAGTTCGTGAGTTCAAGCCCTGCCTGCATCAGGCTTTGCGCTGACTGTGTGGAGCCTGCTTGGGATGCTCTCTCTCCCCCCTCTCTGCCCCCTACCCTGCTCAGGCTCTCTCTCAAGATAAATAAACTTAAAAGAAAAATTTAAAGAGTATAATGGATGAAACTCCTATTACCCAATAACGGAGGAAACCTTTCTTAATGTCAAACATCCTCTTAATAGAGTTCAGCGGGCAAACAGGCTGTGAACAGTTTTCACCTTAATGGTTTTAGTGACAACACTTGAATTCCCAAGTTTCTTTTATGAACAAGTCATTATTAGTTTTCAAATGGCATACTTATTATAAATATTGCTCAGATAGTATAATACTTTGGTGGATTAACAGGTTTTCCCCAAACCTTTACCCTATGCTCTAATCAGTTTGAGATAAACCTTCGGGATGGAACACTTGATGCTCTAGGGAGAACTAGAGAACTCCCTTACGGAATATGAGAAAACATTGATCATTATAAATGAAAACATCTATACATCTAAAAATGAAAACAGGGGCGCCTGGGTGGCGCAGTCGGTTAAGCGTCCGACTTCAGCCAGGTCACGATCTCGCGGTCCGTGAGTTCGAGCCCCGCGTCGGGCTCTGGGCTGATGGCTCGGAGCCTGGAGCCTGTTTCCGATTCTGTGTCTCCCTCTCTCTCTGTCCCTCCCCCGTTCATGCTCTGTCTCTCTCTGTCCCAAAAAAATAAATAAACGTTGAAAAAAATAAATAAATAAATAAAAATGAAAACAAAGCAAAAAGAAGGGGGGGGGGACAGAAAAGGAGGTAAGAGGTTTAGTGCCAGATATAAGATTAAATGTCTTTTTATAGGGTAAAAGTCAATTAGGAAGCTCTTTTTGTCTTAAAAGGTCTGTGATTTTGATAATTAACAGGAAGGCCAATAGATAATATTACAAGGATTGTGAAAAGCAAATTCTTTGAGTGTGAACCACATACACTACAATGGGACACAAGCAAAGGTGCAGCAAAAGTGGGCTCAATGATTAGTTTTCTCAGGTGTAGAAGATTAACCTTCACCCAGGCAGAAATCATGAAAAGCCTGAGACCAGCTAACTATAATCAGAAAGGCGTTATGTAGCCATTTTGTATACCTGGACCCGAAGTGGTAAATAATCTTCACAGAGATCATCCCACAGCTCCTGCAAGTCTGAAATTTCCAAGGGATAAGTCACAGATGTCTTGTAAAGGGGTTTCAAAGACCTGTTAAGGAAACCGGAACTAACTCCATCTGTCATGATATGGCCAGGCCTGGCTCCAGGTGGGCTGGATTTCACTGGAATAGGAAGCTTGCTCCCTCGGGGACTCTGGATGGGCTTATAATCAAGACCTTTAATCATGCTAAGAGCTAGCTCCAGCTTGTGGTTACACATATGTTGTGGAGCCTGCTCTTCTGAACAACAGTCACACTTTGCAAGTTCTTTTGCACTTCTCTCCGTTTCCTCATCCTTTTGTTGTGGAGGACTAGCCTGCACACTTGCATCCAAAGATTCCACTGAGGATCCCGGTGTCCCTTCCTCCATGCTTTCTCCATCTGGGGGTACCTTTGTACTTGGTAAATCCGGTGGCCCCACTTCAGACAACGCTGGTTCTTCAGTGCAAATGCTGGTGGACCACCTGGTAGAAGGGCCACACGAGATACTTCTGGCCACCTTTCGAGGCACCTTACAAATGGCTTCATAGTCAGAATCAGCAACCCGCAAAGCTGCACAACCACGGCATCTCCTGGGTCGGTTTCCAGGACCTTCCGAAGCATGGCAGCTGTGGAGCTCCTGAATCTGATCCTCATTTTCTACCCAACACTCAAACCCTGAATAGGCAAAGTCTTCCTGGAGCAGTGCAGAGTATCTGACATCAGGTAAGCCGGAAATGTCAACCGTCCCATTCCCTGCCTTGGTTTCCGTGACAGAGTCGTCGTTATTCTTACGATACATGCTAGCAATGCAGAACTTGAGGCGGTCCTTCTCCAGCAGCAGCTTTTGCAAGCGCTCAATAGAAAGAGCTTCGATCCGGGCAATAACGGTGTCGAATCTATAGATCCGATCAAGCATGAAAGCACACTTGCTGCAAGCAAACTCGGCTTTGCCATCCCGGGACACATCCTTGCCCAGGACATGCGAAAGCAGAACCTGGAGGTTGAGCTTAGATGCCGTGTGGAAGATCCAGCGCCGCTGGTTTCCGCACAGCTCCCGGGCACAGATCCTGCAAACCTCCTTCATCTTCTCTCTCAGCAGTTGCCAAGGTTCCCGGAGGCGGCTGCAGCCTGTTCACTCACTGGCACTTGGTTGCGCGGCGTCTCCCTCTTCCGTGGCCTCCGGTGGGCATGGCACAGTCCGGTGGGGTCCCCACGCTGCAGGGGCGCACCTCTGCCACCCGCGCGCGGGCTCCGGGTACCAGGGTGGGCAGCCCCGCCCCGCCCCTCGGGAAGGGGGCGGGAGTAAAAAACGCCTTAAGGGGATGCTGAGTGACAGCAGCGCAGGCCGCGCTCGCAACCAGCCATGTCTCCTCCGGCTCTCTCTCCCGCCAGCCGCCGCGTCCCCAACGTCCTCCCTTTTAGCAGGCTGGGTTCGCCGTACAAGAGCAGCACCCTGCTGCTGACGCAAAGACTCGGAGATCGAGGATCAGATTTCAAGATGGCGCCAGCGGCTCGGCTCCCGTGGCCAGCGGCGGGTTCCTCTGGGAGCTGTAGTCCGACCGCCAGCTCCCGACTGTGCGCATGCGCAGTAGCGAGTGCGTTTCCCCTCGCCCCTAGTCGGGTCACAGCTCCTCGCGCTGAAACGGAGACCTAGTTCGCAGCGGGTACCCGTGGCGAGCAGGACCGGCGCTGGCCACTGCCAGGCTGCTTTCATCTGCTGAGGTTTCACCCGACGAGGGCACCAGTCCTCTCATGGATCCTCCCCTCCTTGCCCCAGCGGGATGACCCGAAGATCTGCGTTGGGAGGAGAAAGTTGAATTCCCTCCCCCTCTCTCCACGGGTAGCGCCACGTACTCTGGATGGAGCAGCCCAGCAGCGCCACTAGGTACCGCTGCGCGCCGCCTCCCTCCCGCCTGCAGCCCCACCTCTCCCCTACCCAGGCTGGTGCCGGGATTAAAAGGCCCCTCGGGTTTGCAGCGGCGGGCGGGGAGACGGGGTTGACAAACCAGAGGTGGCAGTTAGGGCGGATTTTAGGAGGCTCAATTCAACCTCTACCTCGACTTTGGGAGTATCTGGAGAAGAGATCAAGTATTTCTCTTCCTTGCAGTGTTGGGGGCGGGCCGTGGGTTTAGCACTGCTGGACGATTTGACCTTTTTTAGAAAAGAAATCAAGAGAGGACACAAAGCAGTCATCCGAGAAACAGTCCAGCCCATACCACGTGAATGCAGCTGGTGAACCATGACTTTTAAGAATGGGCTTTTTCAAGAATGTAGACACCTGAGAATAGATTACCATCACCAAATTCTCTTTCAGGTTCAGGTGGACTGCAGTCCCTATTTGGGGGGTGGGGAGGGTACATAAACTTTAGAACGAAAAGACCTAGCTTCTTTGAGCAAGAGTACAGAGTGTCAGAGAGTACTGATCTCTGAAGAATTAGGACTGAGAATTTCACTGACTTCAGTAGGTACCCCGTCTTATTCAACCATATACAGTTGTCACCCTACCCTTGGATACAGAACTTAGAATGTGCACAGTGGGGGGAAGCTGGAGCTCCCGAGTAGGAGGTATCAACTTCCATTTATAATAAAGAATTCCCTTGTTGGCTTAAGAGGCGTTGCAGACACCGGACAGGAAGAAAAACAGCCCCAGCGGATCACCTGGAGTCCCCCAACAGCAGGACATTTCCCAGTTACAAAAATACTGGCTTGGCCTTGTGAGAGGTTAAGCGCAGCAACAGTTTTAAGTATTTGTGAACCTCGTCTCTAGGACAGAGCCCATAACTCCTAATAAGAACTCTGAACAGGCCTCCAAACTTCTTATGGAGAATTAAAGGAGATGATTTAGAAGTGTTTTAACAGTACTTCGCTCATTAAATAATAGCTTATACTATTATTTCAATATGATAATAATGGAAATATTTTAAAATAATTTTAAAACTTTATGGGGCTTTGCACACGTAAGATTTTATTGTTCTCTTAATCACCAAAACAAAATCTTAGTACCTCCATCTTAAGGACAGTCCTTTGATCTGTGAGTTTGGAGGAGCTATAGAACTTTGCATATGTTATTTCACTTAAAATATGCATGTTCTGGCCCTAAAAACCAAGAATGTAAAATAGACTTCCAAGGAAAACTCAATTACAGCTACATTTTTGCCTGCCTCTGGGTATATGAGCTTCAAAGTCAAAAGAAAGTAAACAACAATCTTTGGGATCTGTAGTGATCTATAGAGAGGCAAGGAGTTTCTAGACTTCCCTAACAGCCTGCCTGCCAGGACTATACCCTGTTGTACTCTGTCTTAAGTATAGTTCTAAAGAGCTGAAAGAATGCAAAGGTCCATAAAAGTACAAATTAAGACATAAGTCAAGTCCTCATCTTCGATTGTCGACGCCAGCCACATTTTCCTACTGAGGAAAATACTCATGAAACAAAGTAATTGGGGCGCCTGCTCAGTCAGTCAAAGTGGCCAGCTTTGGCTCAGCTCATGATCTCAGTACCTGAGTTCAAACCTCATATGGGGTTCTCTGCTGTCAGCGCAGAGCCCGCTTTGGATCCTCTGTCTCCCTCTCTCTCTCTGTCTCTAAACATTCAAAAAGAAACAAAATAAGTAATGAAACAAAGTGCTTTTCAGGAGTAAATTAAATAATACTTTGTATTATTTTCTATTACTTAGTAAGATTTTGCATCTGATTGATAGTCTCTAAACTTTAATGACAATATATAAGTAGTGTGGTGTAGAAGTACAAACCAGTATAAATGGAGAAAAGGCAATTTATCATTGAATAGACGTTTGCTATCTGTAAGTAAAGATCAACATACAGAGAGCTATACATATCTAAGCTTCCAACAACAGATAGGAATAAATCCACTCAACAATCAGAAAATTCGAAGATAGCACTCTATTCACGCTTAGAAAAAATATTTAAAAACCATTATTTTGAAGTGGATAGCAAACTATATAATACTAGAACTGGTCCTAATGTGAGCATTTGGTATTATATAATTTCACCCCCACTAAAAGATCACTGGTGTATAGATAACAAAACTTGTACATAAAAATTAAGAAATAAAACTTAGAGGAATGCCTGGGTGGCTCAGTCGGTTAGGCGTCCGACTTCAGCTCAGGTTATGATCTCACAGTTCATGGGTTCGAGCCCCACTTCGGGCTCTGTGCTGACAGCTCAGAGCCTGGAGCCTGCTTTGGATTCTGTGTCTCCCTCTCTCTCTACCCCTCCCTTGCTCGCACTCAGTCTCTCTCTCTCTTAAAAATAAACATTAAAAAAAAAGAAAAGAAAAAACTTAGAAAAAAATGTGATAATAAATTCAGCACTTCATGGTCCTTATAAATATCATCTTGGTCAAAATTTTGTATTTAGTTGGGGTGCCTGGGTGGCTCAGTCGGTTGGGCGTCCGACTTTGGCTCAGGACATGATCTTGCAGTCTGTGAGTTCAAGCTCCGCATCCGTCTCTGTGCTGACAGCTCACAGCCTGAAGCCTGCTTTGGATTCTGTCTCCCTTGCTCTCTGCCCCTCCCCCACTCGTGCTCTGTCTCTCTCTCTCTCTCTCTGTCAAAAATAAATAAACATTTAAAAAAATTAAAAAAAAACTTTGTATTTAGTTAACACTGGCGTCCTATGAGAAGGGAAGTAAAATTGGCAGTTGGATACTAACATTTACTTTTTTCATATATATCATTGTCATTTGAATTGTTGGAAATAAATGTGTATTCATGTATAATTTTTAATTTTTTTTAATTGGAAAATATTCTAAACAAAGACTTGTGCCTATTTAACACACTAACATCAGAGTCTAACTAGTAAAAACTTGAATCTAAAATGAGAATTTTTGTAATATATATAATAACTACATGTATTATATATGTGGACAACTTATATAAAGATTCAAAGAGGATAAACAAGTTATTAAATGGTGATTATGTCTGGAGGGTGGAATTATGGATACTTATTTTCTTCTTCCCTCATTTGTATTCTATAATTTTCTATATTCAGCATGAATTGTTTTTGTGATAAGACAAAAATTGTTACTAAGAAATAGGTAAGGTAAGCACATTTTGATATATTTGTACAATACTAATCAGCAGTAAAAAAAAAAAAAATTCTGATACCCACAACATGAATGAATCTCAAAAGCATATTAAGTGAAACAAGCCATATACAAGTCAGTACATTCTGTGTGGTTCCATTTATTTTAAGCCTAACAACAAGCAAAATTGAAACCATAGTGATAGAAGTGCAGAAAGTGGTTATGAGGGATGAGACAGGGTAAGAATTGACTGCAGAGGGGCACAAAGGAATTTTCTGGGGTGATGAAAATATTCTCTATCTTGTTTTGGGTGATGTGTACATGATGTGTACAATTCTCAGTTGTACAATTACAACTCTGAGATCTATAGATTTTATATATATGTTAGAATAGTTCATTAAAAAGTAAAAAAGAGGAACTAAATATAAAATATGTATTACCCATAAACTTCTAATCTGAGAGATTTCTTTGGTAGGAAGTAACCTCCATTTTATCATAAGAATAGCTTTCAAAATTGGTTAAATAAAATACAGTCTAGAAAAAAATTCTATAAAAAGCCCAACTGCAAATTCAAAACTTTATAGTGTCTATCATATGAACTTTAAAAATATTATTTTATATGCATATGCATACCACACATATGATTGAAGCATACTGTTAAGGTGAGACTTAGAGCTTCTGAGGTGATTTAGAATAGGATAATTACTTCTAAAACTTATCAAAGTTATGTAATAAAAATTTGAGAACAGGTTTCATATGATAAGCTGTTATGAATTAAATTAATTTTATATATCAGCAGTTTGCCCTCAAAATACATTGATAAATGCATTCACAGCCCTTACCACCTATATGTCCTAGTGAAGTCATTAGTCGCTGGCCCTTAATTTCCTACTCTACAAAGTAAACATGTTGAATTTAAACAGTAGTTTGCAGCCTTTGGCTTCACACCCTGGAGGGTGTGATAAAACAGATTGCTGGGACCTACTTCTAGAGTTTCTGATTCAGTTTGCCTGGGGTGGGGCCCAAGTATTTGCATTCCTAACAAATTTGGGTCGTGCTGATGCTGCGTCTGGGAATCACACTTTGAAAACCACTGAATTAGAACTATCCTAAACTGTATTCAGAAAAATCTCAATCCGAAGATCAGAAGTTCTGTAGATAAATGGAAAAACCTATCAATGAAGAACTACTTACAGACTGTTGGATTTAGGGAACTACATTCTCATTTGAAACAAAATTCCTAAGTAGTAATATGGTAGAGATCTTTTGCACGATCTCTATTTTGATCTCTAGATTTTGGGGCCTGGGAAGTATCTCTTGGAACCATTGCCACTTTTGTAACTCCTATGTTGGAGTGCTTCTGAGACCTAATTCTGGGCTGGTAAGGTGTTTCCAAGAGAATCAGGGAGGTGGAAAATCCCCATGTCCCAAACAGTTGTGTTAGGTTTCATTACTCTAATTATGACATTGGAAATAGCTGTTCTAATTACTAAAAACTATGCCGAAAAAAAAGTGATTCTGGCAGAGAGGCTAAAGCAGATGAGGAAATGCAAGAATATCAAAGTAAAGCCAGTTAGGATTTATGGTAACACAAGCATGTACATGGTTCCCCTGTGATGGTTGGAAATCTTTAAGAAGCCACAAGCAATCATGCTCTGCAGTAATTAAAAAAATACAGCATTTTGGGGGTGCCTAGGTGGCTCAGTCGGTTAAGCGGTTCAAGTCATTATCTCAGGGTTCGTGGGTTTGAGCCCCACGTCAGGCTCTGTGTTGACAGCTTGGAGCCTGGAGCCTGCTTCAGATTCTGTGTCTCCCTCTCTCTGCCCCTCCCCTGCTCGTGTTCTCTCAAGAATAAACAAACGTTAAAAAAAAAACAAAAACAAAAACCCACAGCATTTTGGAACACTTGTTTCAAAACCAGGAGACTTCCAGTTCAACTACAAATTGCAGTAATACCGTCATCGGCAGAATCCATCTTGAAATAGTAAACAGAGTCTTTCAAGTTATTAAATACCTATAGCTGTTTAAGTGAATTTGAAAGTATATATTAAGTCAATCAACCAATGAGCAAGAATTTGTGCAAACTCAGTATGTCTTTTCTCTGTCTTCAGTGAACTCTCAGTTTAGTTGAAGGGGAGAAAATGTGCATGCTAAAATTAGTACAGTTGATTGGTAAATGAAATGGTACTGACAAACTCATCGTGAATGCAGAAAAAGTTGAGATTGGTGTGTGCTGGTATAGTTGAAGGGGACAAGAATGGCACTTGAGATGGGTCTTACATAGGACTCCAGAAAAAGAAAAGAGCATCATCAATAGTCTTAGAAGTGGGTTAGATACAGTGTTAGCCCATAGGGAGATGTTGGAGATTTCAAGGGCATCTGAATGGCCTGGTTCATCCTACTTTATACAACTTATCCTCTATAATTGCTCATTTAAAGAACACGTATGAAGAGCCAACTGTAAGCGAGACACTAGGCTGTGGTGCTATGTAAGTCTTGGCAACTAGAATTTTTTTTTAAAGGTTTTTTTTGAGAAAGAGCACGAGCAGGGGAGGGACAGAGAGAGAGGGGGACAGAGAATCCGAAGCAGACTCTGTGCTGAGAGCAGCGAGCCTGATGTGAGGCTTAAACTCACAAACCATGAGATCATGACCTGAGCTGAAGTTAGGACACTCAACCGACTCAGCCACCCAGGTTCCCCTTGGCAACTAGAATTTAATGTTTGGCAAACACAAAAGAATTTAGACTTAATGTTATAGACTTGAGCAGAGAATGGCATGGTGAAAACTTCATTGTAGGAAGATTAGCCAGGCAACAGGATGGATTGGAATTTCAGGGAATTTCAGATTTTGGGATGGTTACAGGAAGACCTGCTAAAAAGCCATTGCAGTTATTCATATGTGGGGTAATATAAAGTCTGGTGTAGAAATGGAAAGAAAGGGGCGCCCGGGGGGGTTCAGTTGGTTAGGCATCCAACTCTTGATTTCAGCTCAGGTCATGGTCTCATGATTGGTGAGACTGAGCCCCACATTGGCCTCTGTGCTGACACAAGCCTGCTTGAGATTCTCTTTCTCTCACCCTCTGCCCACCCCCCATTTGTGCGCGCGCGCTCTCTCTCTCTCTCAAATAACTACACTTAAAAGAAAAAAGAAATGGAAAAAAGTGGTAAATAAGAATTATTATTTTTTTAATAAGAATTATTTTAAAGGACTGAACAGCGGGACTTGATGTAGAGAGGATGAAGGAAAAGAAACAATATAGGAGATAAGGGTTTTTGTGTCAAAGACTGGTAGAAAACATGGTCTAAATGAATAGAAATGTGAGAGTTGAGTTCATCTGTAAAAAGGTAATGAAAAACCTGATTAGGAACATGCTGAGTTTAGGTGACTGAGAAAACTAAGTGAAAAATAACTAAGTGGGGCTCTTCTGCAATCAAAGCACAGGTGAGCTGGGGACAGGGTTTTAAGAATGAGAGCAATGGTTAACATTGTCAAAAGCTAGAGAGAGATCAGCAGGAGGGATAAGGTCAGCCATATCATTTCCTGTAACTGAGTGGACTTGTAAACTTCTGAGTTGTTACCTTTGGCTCCTCAAAATCCTTCCCTATCGAGCTAAACACTAAATTGGGATCCTTTTTCTGAACATCTCTAGCATATTCAGAAATGTTGCTTTGCGTTTTCACTACATTTTCTATTTCAGGTTCTTGAAACCTAAAACTTTTGAACGATGTCACATAGGCTCAGAAGCTTATGCCCCTCTAATCATCCTCCATACAGTTTCCAGGACATTCATGGTAAAGATCCATCATTGTCCATTACTTATAGGATGAAGTCCTAAAGCCTCAGCTTGGCATTTCAATATGTCTACAGAAAGATTCTAATCTACTTTTCAGCTACATCTCATACTCCTTTCCTAATAATATGGTGACAGGATATAAATTGTGTTGTTGCCTGTATGCCCTGCCTCCCTCATCTAATCTGAAGGTCAGGCCCTTACCATTTAATTAACTCAGGAATTTTTGCAGAGCAAAGAGCAGAGGCTGAAGTCAAATGCATTTCCTGACTTTAATAAAATTGTAAAACAACTGAGAAGATTAAGTCAGGTGTCCCAGTGGGGAAGAGAAGAAAAAGAAATGTCTTTGAGGGCAACAGAAAAGGACGGGGTCAGATTTCACCCAGGTCAGGAGACTGGGGATCAGAGAGTAACAGCGATCCACCTCCATTCCATATTAGTGCCCCCAGGGAAGCAGCAGGACCTGGGGGGGAGAAGGCAATGGGTGACTTAGAGAGGCTAGACTCTAGGTCAAGGGGTTCTGGCTCCATAAAAGCCTCTAATATAACAAGCTGTTAGAGCTGGCAGAACCATGCTTGCTGGGGCAGGGGTACTTCAGTGGTGGACCAATGGGAAGAGTAATCCCTTGATGCTTTGGCACCTGATAAATCCTGGGAACCTTCACCTTAACATAAATGAGAGAGTGGAGAGGAATATGTACCAAACGGATGAAACTGAATTAGCCTGATTAGGACTGGGACTCAGGATAACATTAAATTGATTTAAAGAAAGTAAAGAAATGTGATAAATCCTGCATGACCGAATTTGTGAGCTAAGAGTCACATCTACTTTGTACCTTCTGTAGGTGTTCATTGGTGCTCAGTCCTAGACCTTTTCACCTCCCTATTTTAATTCTCTTTCAATATCATCTTATCCTTTTCCATCTCTAAACCAGTAACTTTCCATTTGTATCTTATCCCAAAATTTTCCTCTGAGTTCAACTCTGAAGTAGCCAACTACATATTTGTATCTGCAAATGATGTGTCAGAGACACCCCAAAATTACCATCATCCCCTTACCTATAATGGCCCCACCCATTCCTCCTAATTCTCTATTAGGGGTCAACAAACTATGAACTGTGGGCTAAATTCATCCCCTACCTGTTTTTGTAAATAAAATTTTATTGGAACAGCCATGCCAATTCATTTATGTATTGTGTATGGCTATTTTTGTGCTACAGTGGCAGAAACCTTATGGCCTGCAAGGTCTAAATTATTTACTATCTGGCCTTTTACAGAAAAAGTTGGTTAGTCCCTGCTCTTTGTTTTCTTGAAAGTACTTACTGTAATTTACAATTAGCTATTTGTTTGGTTACTTGGTAATTTATCTCCCTTAATTGAGATGCAAGCTCCTTACGGGGAAAGGCTCTGCCTTTCTTTTTTCTTTTTTAATTTAATTTAAGCTTATTTATTTATTTTGAGAGAGAGAGACAGAGAAAGAGGGGAGGGGCATAGTGAGAGGAAGAGAGAGAATCCCAAGCAGACTCCACGCTGTCAGTGCAGAGCCCAATGCAGGGCTCAAATCCATGCAAGATCATGACCTGAGCTGAAATCAAGAGTTGGAAACTTAACCTACTGAGCCACCCAGGCACCCCTCTGCCTTTCTCCTTCTAAATATTTAAAAAATATTTATGATTGAAATATAGTTGACATGCAACGTTGTATTAGTTCCAGGTATACAAAATGGTGATTCGACAATTCTATACATTATTCAATGCTCACAATAAGTATAGTCACCATCTGTCACCATACAACATTATTACAATATTATTGACTGTCTTCCCTATGCCATACTTTTCATCTCTGTGGCTCACTTATTTTATAACTAGAAGTTTGTATTTCTTAATCCCCTTCACCTGTTTTGCCATCCCCTCACCTCTCTCACTTAGGCAACTACCAAATGTCCTTTGTATTTATGAGTCTGTTTTTTTGCTTTGTTTTCTAGATTCCACATATATGTGAAATCATATGGTACTTGCCTTTCTCTGTCTGACTCATTTCTTTTTTTTTTCTAATGTTTATTTATTTTTGAGAGACAGACAGAGCATGAGTGGGGGAGGGGCAGAGAGAGAGAGGGAGACACAGAATCTGAAGCTGGCTCTCCAATGTGGGGCCTGAACTCATGAGCCATGAGATCATGACCTGAGCCCGAGTTGGATGCCCAACCAACTGAGCCACCCCAGCAGCCCTGTCTAACTCATTTCAAGTAGCATAAAACCCTCTAGGTTCATTCATGTTGTTGCATGGCAAGATTTCATTATTTTTTATGGCTAGATAATATTCCACTGTATTTATATACCATATCTTCTTTACCCATTCATCTATTGATGGACACATGGGTTGCTTCCATATCTGAGCTAGTGTAAATAATGCTGCAATAAACAAAGAGGTGCATTTATCTTTTTGAATTAGTGTTTTTGTTTTCTTTGGGTAAATATCCAGTAGCGGAATTACTGGATCATATGGTAATTCTATTTTTTAATTTTTTGAGGACTCTCCATATTGTCTTCTACAGTGACTACACCAGCCTACATTCCCACCAACAGTGCACAAGGGATCCTTTATCTCCACATCCTCACTTGCCAACACTTGTTATCTCTCGTGTTTTTGACATTCTGTCATTTGTGTTTAGACATTCTGACAAGCATGACGTGATACCTCATTGTGGTTTTGATTTGCATTTCCCTGATGATTAGTGATGTTGGGCATCTTTTCCTATGTCTGTTGGCCATCTGTCTGTCTTTTTTGGAAAAATATATATTTAGGTCCTCTCTCCATTTTTTTTTTTTCAACGTTTATTTATTTTTGGGACAGAGAGAGACAGAGCATGAACGGGGGAGGGGCAGAGAGAGAGGGAGACACAGAATCGGAAACAGGCTCCAGGCTCTGAGCCATCAGCCCAGAGCCCAACGCGGGGCTCGAACTCACGGACCGCGAGATCGTGACCTGGCTGAAGTCGGACGCTTAACCGACTGTGCCACCCAGGCGCCCCCAGGTCCTCTCTCCATTTTTTAATTGGATTATTTGGGTTTTTTTTTTTTTTTGTCTGTGTTGAGTTGTATAAATTCCTTATGTATTTTAGATATTAACCCCTTATTAAATATATCGTTTACAAATACCTTCACCCGTTCAGTAGGCTGATGTTTTGTTTTGTTGATGGTTTCCTTTGTTGTGCCAAAAGCTTTTGATTTTGGTGTTGTCCCAATAGTTTCATGTTGCTTTTGTTTCCCTTGCCTGAGGAGACATATCTAGGAAAATGTTTCTAAGGCCAGTGTCAAAGAGATGACTACCTATGTTTTCTTCTACATTTTTTTCTTTTTATGGTTTCAGGTCTCACATTTAGGTCTTCAATCCACTTAGTGTTTATTTTTGTGTATGGTACATTAAAGTGGTCCACAGTTTCATTCTTTTGTGTATAGCTTTCCAGTTTTCCCAGCACCATTTAGTAAAGAGATTGTCTTTTCCCCACTGTATATTCTTGCCTACTTTGTCATAGATTATTTGGACTCTCAATTCTGTTCCATTGATCTAGGTGTCTATTTTTGTGCCAGTACCATACTGTTTTGATCACTATAGCTTTGTAATATATCTTGAAATCTGGGATTGTGATACTTCTACCTTTTTCTTTCTTTCTTTTTTTTTTTTAAGTTTATTTATTTTGAGAGAGAGAGAGAGTGAATGCAAGCAGGGAATGGGCAGAGAGGTGGGGGTGGGGGTGGTGGAGAAAGAGAATCCCAAGCATCCCAGTGCAGGGAACAGCCCAAGAGTTGGACACTTAACCGACTGAGCCACTCAGGCACCCCCATTTATCCTTTTCAAATCTACTTTGGCTATTCAGGATCTTCTGTGATTCTATACAAATTTTAAAATTACTTGTTCTAGTTCTGTGAAAAATGTTGTTGCATTAATACAATGCAATGGATACTATGGAAATTTTAACAATATTGGTTCTTCCAATTCATGAGCATAGAATATCTTTCCATTTGTGTCATCTTCAATTTCCTTCATCATCATAAAATTTTATTTCTTGGTATTTAATTCTTTTTGGTACAATTATAAATAGGACTGTTTTGTAGCTAGGACTTCCAATACTACATTGAATAGAAGTGGTGAGAGTGGACATCTGTGTCTTGTTCCTGATCTTAGAGGAAAATCTCTCTGTTTTTCACCATTGAGTATGATGTTAGCTGTGGGATTTTCATATATGGCCTTTACTATGTTGAGGTATGTTCCTTCTAAACTTACTTTGTTGAGAGTCTTTATCATGAATGGATGTACTTTGTCAAATGCTTTTTCTGCATCTATTAAGATGATCATATGGTTTGTAATCCTTTTTCTTGTTAATGTGATGTATCACATTGATTTGCAAATATTAAAATCACTCTTGCATCCTGGAATAACCCCATTTGGCAGTGGTGAATGATTTTATTATTTTTTTAAATGTTTATGTATTTTTGAGAGAGAGCGCACGCACACATGTGCAAGTCGGGGAGAGGTGGAGGGAAGGGGAGATACAGAATCTGAAGCAGGCTCCAGGTTCTGAACTGTCAGCACAGAGCTTGACATGGGGCCCAAGTCCACAAACTACAAGATCATGACCTGAGCCTGAGTTGGATGCCCAACTGACTGAACCACCTGGGCACCCTGTGAATTTTTTTTTAAAATGCATTGTTTGATTCAGTTTGCTAATATTTTCTTGAGGATTTTTGCATCTATGTTCATCAGAGACAATGGCCTGTAGTTTCTTTTTTTTGTAGTGTCTTTATCTGGTTTTTGTATCAGGGTAATGCTGGCCTCACAGAATGAATGGAGGCATTCCTTCCTTTTGTATTTTTTGGGATAGTTTGAGACTAGAATTAACTCTTCCTTAAATGCTTGGTAGAATTCATCTGTGACATCACCTGGTCCTGGATTTTTGTTTATTGGGAGGTGTTCTTTTTTTTTTTTTTGTTTTTTTTTTTTGGCTGATTCAATTTACTTGCTAGTAATTGGTCTGTTCAAATTTTCTATTTCTTCCTGCTTGAGTTTTGGAAGGTTATATGTTTCTAGGAATTTATCCATTTCTTTGACGTTGTCCAATTTGTTGGTGTAAATATTTCATAATATTCAAAATAATCCTTTGTATTTATCAGTTGTTACTTTCCTTCTTCTTTCTTGATTTTATTTTTTTGAGTCCTTTGCCTCTCTCCTCCTCTCCCTCCTCCCATTCTTGCTCTCTCTCTTTTTTTTATTTTGGATGAATCTGGCTAAATGTTTATCAGTTTTGTTTACCTTTTCTCAAAAGCAGCTCCTAGTTTCATTGATCTGTTCCATAGCTTCTTTTGAGGTATTTTGAATGGTATGTTCTAGGTATCAGTAAATAATCACTGAATGACTAAATGAATAAACAAATGCCTTTCCTTTTCATCTCTTATTAAAATCGTTTCTTACAGATCAGAATCTTCACTGCCTACCCCAGTACATAATGTTTTTTTCTTTCTCTACTGCTTTGTATTTTGTTGCCATTAGTGGCTTTCTTACCTTCCAATTCTACTATAATCTCTAGAAGGCAGAGGCTAAACCTTATGCATCTTTGCGTTCTTCTTCCTTCACGTTATAGTACTTTGTGCATCGTAAGTGCTCAGTAAATATTTCTGATGAAGCTGTAATGAAATCCCTTATTTTTCTACCTCCTTTGCTGCTCTAAAGGGTCAGGACTATGGTTGCCTTAGATGGTAAGGCCTGTTTTTGAGATATGTTACCAATGAAGGTTGTGTCTGGGAGACAGTGATGTTGAATGAGGATTTATAAATGAGCCTCCACCTTCAACATTCATCAGCTTAAGAAGAGAATACGGAAAAGCTTCTTTAAGAAAGATCTCCTTATATGAAGTTGGCTGGAGCTGCCTGAGCTACTAATCCCTGCAAGGTTTTCAGCGTCTGCCTTGAGCATTTAGAGTGTGTTCTTGCCTTAACCTCTACGTCAGATCTCTCCATGGTAACGCTGGAATGTTTGCTATTTTAAGAAATACGCCTCACTGCATGCAGTGCTATTTACATTAGGTTCCAAACAAGGCATAAATGCAATGGCTTGAGTCTCTGCTGATTTGTGTAAGTGGGAAGGTCCTGATTGCTTAATGGATGCCTCACCCTGATTCTATTGTCCTGTTTCACTTTCTAGGGCAACCACAGTGAAATTACACATTGATAAATATTGTTTATATTATACTGGGGAAAAACTGCAGAATAGAAAAGTGAAATAAAACAAGAATTCTTCCAGATTTTCCTTTGCAAGTACATCATTTCCCCTTGCTTTTACACCTTCCACATCCAGTTTCATTTAAAAGGTTCTTTAGGGGCACCTGGGTAGCTCAGTCAGTTAAGCATCCACTTTGGCTCAGGTCATGATCTTGTAGTTTGTGAGTTTGAGTCCCACATCGGGCTCTGTGCTGACAGGTCAGAGTCTGGAGGTGCTTAGGATGCTGTGTCTTCCTCTTTCTCTGCCCCTCCCCCGCTCTCACTCTGTCTCTTGGTCTCTCTCTCAAAAATAAATAAATTTAAAAAATGTTTTTTAATAAAAAATAAAACGTTCTTTAAAATGAAGCTTCTAGTAGAAGGGAAAAATGTCAATAACTGGAAGCACTGTCAGCTTTCCAGAGTGTAGGTCTTTATTTGCAGCTTTGTGAAAACATGGAGGAAGAGAAATACTTTGTAAACTTCACTTTATTAGGTTTTCTTTTTACAGAAAAAGATGTGGACCAGTTGCTTCAGCATGGCGGCCACAAGCTCCTGAGTACTCTGATCACAACAACATGCTCTTGATCTGAATGGACACGGAGGTTTGGAAGCAAACACAGAGTGATGTCCATCAGTGGCATGTCAAGTTTATGGCTTTTTCTGTTGTTGTTCCATGGAGTTAATTACATGATAGAAGTTCCCTAGGTGGCTCAGTTGGTTGAGCATCCAACTTCAGCTCACGTCATGATCTTGTGGTTTGTGGGTTCAAGCACCACGTTGGGCTCTGTGCTGACAGCTCAGAGCCTGGAGCCTGCTTTGGGTTCTGTGTCTCCCTCTCTCTCTCTGCCCCTCCCCTGCTCACACTCTGTCAATCTCTCTCTCAAAAATGAATAAACATTAAGAGAAGTTCTTAAGTATTGTGTGTAAGTACCTCTAAAATGGATGCTGTATGATGTTTTGGTGGGATGGAAAAGGAAAACAGCTGAGGGACAGTAAAATCAACTAAATCAAATAATCTTTATCAAAACTTCTGTCTTGATCGAGGGAAGGAAGGCTCGTTCTCAGAGATTATACCCAGTCCAGACTTTCATACTGAGATCACATGAGAAGTACTGATTTATGAGAAATGGGGTAAGAGGAATGTTTTCGCTTGGACAACTCAAACCTAGACGTGTAAGATCTGTGAGCTCTCCTTCTTCAAAAGCCCAGCTGCGGTATTCTCAGTTGTGAAGGGTCGGGGAGGGGAAGAGGTGGGGGTGGAGGCAGTGAGTCAGTGGCCAGAACTCTAGGGATGGCTTTGCTAGAGATGAGGGAAATCTTTGGCCTCTGTGGAGCAGGCCCAGAGCTTAGGAAATGAACTTGTGCCTTCCATTTTGTGGGGTTGTGGCTCCTGTGGTGAGAGGTGGCATGGAAGACAAAGGGTTGAGGGTAATACAGCGGCACTAAGAGGCTGTTACTGCACGCAGACGAGGATGACACCCACAGCAGAGGCCACAGGTGTCACTGACAGCAAGAGCTGCCACACATTACTGCAGACAGAGGGGGGAGACAAAGTACTTTATAACTGGTTTTATAATGTTCCTTGCCCCTATCTAATTTGAGAATTGGCTAGATGACGCAGTTAACAGCTCTGTCAAATCATGGGTTGACATCAATTATCTGCTCCATCTTCAGTCTAAACAGCCGCCAGGATTGGCTTTCTAAAATGCAAATCATATGCTTTCATTCCCCCTGCTTAACTTTTTTTCTTTTTTTAGTTCTCTGTTACCTATAATATGAAGTCCTTAGCCTGACACTTATGGGATGTTCCAGTTATGTGTTTCATTATTCTCTAACGCTTAGCACGTATTTTTTGTAAAAATTTTTTTAATGTTTATTTATATTTTGAGAGAGACAGAGACAGAGCACGAGTGGGGGAGGGGCAGAGAGAGAGGGAGAATCTGAAGCAGGCTCCAGGCTCCAAGCTGTCAGCACAGGGCCTGACGCGGGGCTCGAACCCACAAACTGTGAGATCATGACCTGAGTGGAAGTTGGATGCTTAACTGACTGAGCCACCCAGGTGCCCCTAACGCTTAGCATGTATTTGATAATACCAATTATTCCCAATTTCTTAACTATGTTCCACATTACTGTGTATACTGTTCCTGCCTAAAATGCACTTCTCTTGTTTTCTGCTTGGTGCACTCAGCCTTTCAGGCCCAGATCAAGGGAAACTTCCAGGTAAGGCTTTCTTTGACTTTTAAAGGTAGAGTTAATCCCGGTCATCTGTGGGTTCCTTCAGCACTGTGCATATATTTCTTTCTCTTCATTTATCATCCTCTATTTTAATTCTTTGTTCATATGCCAATGTTTTATTGGACTATAAACCCTTTGGAAGCTAAGCCCCCAAGACCAGCGGTTCTTACTGAGGTATAGTTATACCATCTCCTGAAGTGCATTTTGCAAATTCATGGGGTGCTTGTTTTTATTGTCATCACTATGATGAGTGGGGTAAGGGGTGCTACATAGTTTGCAATGGGAAGGACAAAGCACTGTGCCAAATTGTGAATGACACCCATCTATCTATCTACCCACCCATGCACCCATCCATCCATCTATCTGATTCCAGTTTATATGAAATGCATAAAACAAGCAAATTCATGAAGGCAGAGAGTATAATAGAGGTTATCAGGAACTGGGGGAGGGCTGAATGAGGAATTGTTGTTTCATGGGTAGTTTCACTTTTGGTCACCGAAAAAATCTGGAAATTTTGGTTCACTGATCTTTTGAGAGCTGGTTTTGAATTTTGTCTGTAGATCTTTTTTGATTCATGGCACACGTGTACATTTGGGATACAACCTCTTCAGAGTGGTTAATATGGGTGTGAAGCCACATAAATCTACATTCAAATTCTGACCTCACTACTTACTGCCTTTAAAACTTGGGTCAAGTCACTTAATCTAAACATTGGTTCCCCTGATTGCCAAGCGACTCTTATCTAACTTATTTCACAGGTTGTAGTGAGAGTTGGGAAAAAGCTGCATGTTCAGTCCTCCACACAGTGCTTGGAGCAGGAGCAGGACTCAGAATGGGTCCTTCCTCTTTCCCATTCCTCTCCTCTTCACTGGGTAGCGGCATCACACTGCTTCATGGACACTCCATAAAAGCTGGGTCTCTGGATGCCTTATCGTTATACTAGTGGACCAGTGGCATTATTTCTATGGTCTCTGATGAACATGACTATTTTTATTTTTTATTTTTTTAATGTTTATTTATTTTTGAGACAGAGAGAGACAGAGCACGAACGGGGGAGGGTCACAGAGAGGGAGATACAGAATCCGAAGCAGGCTCCAGGCTCTGAGCTGTCAGCACAGAGTCCGACGTGGGGCTCGAACTCACGGACTGTTAGATCATGACCTGAGGTGAAGTCGGCTGCTTAACCGGCTGAGCCACCCAGGCACCCCTGAACATGACTATTTTTAAAAAATATTTTCACTTGTGGGGCACCTGGGTGGCTCAGTCGGTTGCACATCTGACTCTTGATTCCAGCTCAGGTCATAATCTCACAGTTCGTGGGCTCGAGCCCCACATCGGGCTCGGGCTGACACTGCAGAGCCTGCTTGGGATTCTCTCTGCCCCTCCCCCGCTCATGCTCTCCCTCTCAAAATAAATAAACATTTTAAAAAATATTTTCATTTGCAGTAAAGTTATGTTGTTTTCCAATACTAACATGTTATTATTATGATTGTAGCAGGAACAGTATTAGCATTATTAGTAACCCCATAGGATTAAAATATGAAGTTTTGTTTTGTGCTTTCATTACAGAATGACCTAAATGTTCCATGGGGCACTGGTGAGGTAATACAATATCATATAATCCCCTGAATCTAGAACTGAGCTCTACTGTATATATAAACACAATGTTATTATACAATGAATTTTCCATGAATTCAACTGCTCTATCAAAATTAAGAAGGGGCGCCTGGGTGGCTCAGTTGGTTAAGCATCTGACTGCGGCTCAGGTCATGATCTTACGGTTCATGAGTTCGAGCCCTGTGTTGGACTCTGTGCTGACAGCTTAGAGCCTGGAGCCTGTTTCAGATTCTGTGTCTTCCTCTCCCTCTGCAACCCCCCCCCCCCGCCCCGTTCACACTCTGTCTTTATCTCAAAAATAAATAAACATTTAAAAATATTAAAAAAAAAAGAAAATTAAGAAAAGTTTGGTTTTGTTTTGTTTGGAAATTTACCAAGAGTTTTTCACTTGGCATTGTCACCCCGTTTACTAATGGCATCACCACTTGCCGTTTTTAAATGGCACAACATAACATGACTGTCCTAGGCTACCTTTGAGGCTGGAACATTCACAGTGATTTGTCATACAGATACAAGCACCTGACTATTTCCTTATGTCTTCTAATATAATTGTGCTCATGAATTTATATATTAAAATCAACATTATTTTATTATAAATTATTCTTTTTATGTCTCATGTTAGTATACTTCACAGGATTATTTTAAGGCTTAAGTTAATTTGAGTTAATATATAAGGTATTTAGAGCAGCACCTGGCATATAGAATATGCTACAACATGTGCCGAAGTTATTACTACTGAAAAGTTGTTGAATATTCATTGACAAACACTTTAAATTACACTTGGAATATGTATTTAAGAAATCCTGTGAATTCATTTCTAGGTTTTATATTGTAACAATCTGAGCCACTTGAATGTGACTAAATGGTCCCAAGATGTTATAGAAAGCACTTCAATATTTCTTTTTGTCTAGGGGCACCTGGGTGGCTCAGTCAGTTAAGCATCTGACTCTTGGTTTCAGCTCAGGTCATGGTCTCACAGTTTGTGGGTTTGAGCCCTGCACTGGGCTCTGTACTGTCAGCACAGAGCCTGCTTGGGATTCTCTCTCTCCCTCTTTCTCTGCCCCTCCCCTGCCCACTCTCTCTCTCAAATAAATAAATAAACTTAAAAAAATTAAGAAAAAATACTTCTTTTTGTCTCAGAGATTAAAGTGAGATATAATTCTTGTTTGGACCTGTTTTCCCTGAACCACAGACATTCTGTTGTGGTCCTCCTGGGGAGCAGTAACAGGAACTGACAACTTTGAATATAGTCTTTGTCTATAAAATAATCTTTCTAAAAAGAGACAAAGAAACATGCTCTTAAATACAGAGAACAAACTGGTGGTTGCCAGTGGGGAGGCCGGGGTGGGGGGGGACGGTGAAACAGATAAAGGGGATCAGGAACATACTTATTTGACGAGCACTGAGAAATGTATAGAATTGCTGAATCATTATATTGTACACCTGAAACTAATATAACACTGTATGCTGATTATACTTGAATTAAAAAAAAAGTCCTTTCAGAAACTTTTCACATGTTTCAATGTGTATCTTGTGAGAAGCCTACAGACTTTATTTTCCCCCTCCTGTCTGCCAAATTACATGTATGTACATCATTTCCTGAATTTGTTAACCAGAGCTTTCTAACCAAAATGGAGCCACACAGTCCAAGAAGTTTATAAGTATAGCCAAGATAGGGATTTCTTCTGCTCTCATGGCCTATGCACCTAGACTGACCACCTCCAAGTAAGAAGCTCCATCCATTTACCACTGCACCTGACAAATATTAACATTTTCTATTTGTGCCATGACACAGGAAAGGTTGGGAACTACTTTAAACTACTTCTTATCACTGTTATTTTTATCTTGACTCCAACCTCGGTATCTGTGAAGCATAAATTAAACCTTACAGTCTGCTTTATTACTGGCCTAAGACTTATAAGAATATCTGGTAATTGCTTATGCTACTTGGGCACAGATATATTCTAGGGTTCTTTTAGGAAATATCTTTTTTAGAAAATTAAAAGTTGAACTGAAGAGGGGAGTTCCCTCTGAGGTAACCTTCAAGAGCAACAATATAGATGAATACAATTACTTTTATCATTGTAAGAGTTCTTCAATATTAAAACCACATTATGCACACCTGAAACTAATGTAACACTGTTAACTATACTGGAATTAAAATGACTAATAAATAAAAACAAAATTAACTGAGAAAAAAACCCTACATTATATATTCTATATAGTTAGAAACCACTCAGTGGTGGGCAAAATTCTAATGGCCCTGATGATTCCCACCTGGTTATCCAGAGCTTTGTGTGATCCCTACCTCGAGTGCCAGTGACACCCGCAACTTGTTTCTAAGGAATAGAACATGGCAAAGATGATGGACTGTCACCACATAGTTACGCTATGTTATATGGCAAAAGTGAATGTATATGGCACATACAGTTAATTAAGGTTCCTACTCAGTTTATTTTCAGTTAACCAAAAGGGATGAAACTGTGGGCTTGACCTACTCAGGTGAGCCTCTTGAAAGAATGCATAGAGATAGGAGAAGCAATAGACCCTCTATTTCTCCCCACTGCAGCCTGTGAAGTAGCAGGCTGCCATAACTTCTACAGCCACCCAGCAATAGATTCTTCCAACAACCTGAGGGAACCCAGAAGCAGACCCTTCCCTAAGTGAACCTCCAGATGAGAAAGCAGCCTGGCTATTGATTTCAGACTTGTGAGACCCTGAGCAGAGAACCCAGCTGACCCACAGAAAGTGTGGGACAATGAATGCATGCTGTGTTAACTCACTAAATTTGTAGGAATTTGTTCCACAGCCGTAGATAACTAATACAGAAGCAAATACCTCAGGAAGCTCTGCCCACACCTCACCTGTACTTCCATGCTAGTTGGCTCCTCCAACAGATGTAGCAGTTGTTGTTTCTCCTGAGAGAGCTGTTCTACAAGCTTCTCCTGGGCAGCCAGACTCTGACTCAGTTCTTCAATTCTTCTGGAGCAAAGAAAATGTAAGAACAACAATGGTCATGGTGCTATTATTGCCTTTATTTTTCAGCCCACTCCAAAGACAGCATGATCTAGTCCAGTAGGTTTCTACCTTTTTGGGTCATTGAACTTGGATATTTTTCTTCAGAAAGCCATGTATTCTCTGCCCCAGTCCCTTCATGCATACATAAATGACGTTCTGCTTACATTTCACCAGGTTCATGGACCTCCTGAAGCTGACCCATGGATCTATAGACCATAGGTGTGTGACTCTTGGAATAAGGGACCAGAAGTTGTGTTTCTGGTGGTTATTGTTCCACTCAAGAAACAATTCCTGGATAACCATTATGCAAACTCAATACACTCTACCAAATACCTGGGATATAAAGTTGGAAAATCCACAATCTCTGCTCTATAGAAACTTAAAATCTTTTGGTGTGTGTGTGTCAGGGGTTTGGGGAGTGGGAAGACACAGCCACATAAACAAATAACAGTAATGAGATGTAAGAAGAGGTACCAAAACAGAGGTATCTATATTACTATAGTAATATATCAAATTACTATAGTAATTTGAGTGCTGTCATGGAGCTGTAGGAAGAAAGATAAAGTGAGTTGTTGAACTTGGCTGAGTCTGGGGGAAGAGAGTTGGAAAACTGGACTGTTTTCCAGGTGTACAGGGAGGAGCTTGAATAAAGGAATGAAGGCATAAATATACAAGATACTTTATGGGGTGCCTGGGTGGGTCAGTCGGTTGGGCATCCAACTTCGGCTTAGGTCATGATCCTGTGGTCTGTGAGTTTGAGCCCCGCGTCAGGCTCTGTACTGACAGCTCGGAGCCTGGAGCCTGGAGCCTGCATTGGATTCTGTGTCTCCCACTCTCTCTGCCCCTCCCCCATTCTTGCTCTGTCTCTCTTTCTCTTTCTCTCTCTGTCAAAAATAAATAAAACATTAAAAAAATTTCTTTTAAAAAGATACAAGATACTTTAGGGGAAGAGTCACTGGAACAAAGGTTGGTGTCAGGGGAAGAGGTGAAGGCTAGAGAAGAAGCAGGAAATTCAGACTAGGATTTAAGTTATCAGACTGTGTGTGCTGTGCTGAAGTACACAAACCACAGGTTCAAGTCAACAGCTATTCCTCATCTGCCCTGTGCAAGGTAGATCTTGCTGTTTCTCTTAAGTCTTAGAATACCAGACATACCTGTCCTTGGAAAACATGTGGCTACTAAATGAAATGTTTCCAATTGTCATTATTATCCCTGTGTAGGTAGAAAAGACAGTGATAGTACCTTGGGAGGCAAATAGTTGGTAGAAAGGTGAGGGATACCAGAAAGTCAAGTAGGAAGCTCATAGACAAATTGTAAATTAACTTATAAATTTTAAACTTTAAATTAATTATAAATTATAAATTAATTAAGAATGAGGATTGGCTAAAATTTGTGGATGAGAAAGAACTTTTGGGGGTGGGGCAGAGGGAAAGAGAATCTTTTTTTTTTCAAACATTTATTTATTTTTGAGAGACAGAGAGAGATCGAGCACAAGCAGGGGAGGAGCAGAGAGAGAGAGAAGGGAGACAGAATCCAAAGCAGGCTCCAGGCTCCGAGCTGCCAACACAGAGCCCTATGCGGGGTTTGAACTCCTGGACCATGAGATCATGACCTGAGCCAAAGTCGGCCACTCAACCAACTGAGCCACCCAGGCGCCCCAGAGGGAAAGAGAATCTTAAGCATGTTCCACATGGAGTCTGATGCAGGGCTCAATCCCATGACCCTGGGATCACGACCTGAGCCAAAATCAAGAGTCATGCTCAACCGACTGAGCCACCCAGGTGGCCAGAGAAAGAACTTTAAAAACTTAAAAACATCATGTAAATGCAAGCTGTAATAGTAATTATGATGATGAATGTGGATTCCATATCAATTCCCCATAGAACATTGCTTTTTTTTTCTCAAGCCTCCAGCCTTACTTAACCGTTTGACCCTTGGTCTCTATAGGTGATCTATTCTACTTTACAAAGTTGGTAAGGACATCTGATATAAACTCCCTAATTTATTGGTCACATGTGCATATGTTTTGTTTAACAAGTGTTTATTGGGCTATGGACATGAGACATGGGTCTCAGAGAATCTAGCAGGAAAGATCTGAAAGCAAATATACCACCCACTGGGAACTGTACAAAAAAGGATGTGTATGTAAAACAAGGCAACGATACAGAGACTTAATTCTGTTGTCACAAAAGCACTCACAGAAGTGACAACTGATACCTTAGTGAGTTTTGAAGAATGAACAGGAACTCACCAGGAAGGAAAAAGATGGCAAGGGTTTCCCACAGAAGGAAGAGCATGAGCAAAATTCTGGAGACCTGACATTGTATTGTTTGCTTCTGAAGGCAATGGGTGGATTCAGGGTTTAGAGTCAAGCAATGCCTGCAACCATGTGACACCATGTGACACAACTCTGTAAGTGCCAGGTGTCTTCATTTATAAAGTGTAGTAATCCCTACCTCATCGAGTTGTTGGGAGAATTAAACAGCATTATAGTACTCAGCTCAGTTGTATAGTAAGAGTGCAACAAACATTATTCATTATTATTAATAGTCTTGCATCAGCAAAGTGTGAAGGGGTCATAGTGGGGCATGATTCTGGGAGAAATCAGAGCTCATATCATAGAAGGCTTTGATGGCCATGATAAGGAGAATGGATCTTTTCTCCTGCAGGTGTTGGAAGAAGATTTTATTTTGTTTTATTATCATTTTTAAAAGCTTATTTCTTTACTTAGAGCGAGAGAGAGAGAGAGCGACCTGTCAGCATGAAGCCTGACTTAGGGCTCCCTCCCACGAATTGTGAGATCATGACTTGAGCCAAAATCAAGTGTCAGACAGACCCTTAACTGACTGAGCCACCCAGATGCTCCCTGGTGTTGGAAAGCATTTTAAATGGCTCTGCAATGACATGATCAGATTTGTGTCTCAAAAAGATCACATTAGTCATTGTGGGTTTTTCACCTACTCAGTTAAAAACTACTAAAGGCTTTTTATGCCACCATAGTATCATGCATCTAAGAGGCTAAATTATGTGCCAGTGTGATATTGTTGAATTTTCCACTTCAAAACTTCTCTGAATGTTAATATTACGATGAAATAGCAAGGGGCAGGACTGGAGGTAAAGAAATCATTAGGGAGTTGCTGTACTAATCTAGACATGGGTGACCTCAACAACTGCCCAATTACCTTTAGGAGAAAATTTAAGTTCCTTATGGCATATGAAGCCAGCACAATCTGACCCTATTCCCAGCTTACCTCTCACTAGTCTTTCCCAGACCCTCTGCTCTATCATGTAGAACTATTTGCTGGTCTTGATATATGCCCTTACCTGTGTCTCGCTTGCACAGTTTCTCCATCTGCACAGAATATTTCCCTTTCTCACCCACTTCCTATCTATTTCTTCGATCTCCTATTCATTATTCAAGACCCAGCTCAGATTTCATCTCCTCCAGGAAACCTTCAATGGCACCTTGATCTTTTTAGTCTGGAATAGATGACAATCCTCTATGTCTCCAGAGTATCGCATGCTACTTCTATCAGAAAACTTACTAAAATCATGTAACATGTGATATGCAAGTGATGAATCACTGGGTGGTACTCCTGAAGCCAAGACTACAATGTATGTTAGTTAACTTGAGAACAAAATAGATAGATAGATAGATAGATAGATAGATAGATAGATAGATAGACAGACAGAAAGAGAAAGGAAGGAAGGAAGGAAGGAAGGAAGGAAGGAAGGAAGGAAGGAAGGAAAGAAGGAAGGAAGGAAGGAAGGAAGGAAGGAAGGAAGGAAGGAAGGAAGGAAGGGAAAATCATGTAACATGTTTCTTGATGAGAAGACCTGGGTCGTTCATCTCTGTAACCTTAGTGGTGAGGCCAGTGTCTGGCAGGTGCTCAATAAGGGTGAAGAAGTGAATCCATGTCTCTTGTTTGCCACCATTTGACTACTGTTCTACTTATATCTACTAACAAGGTATAGAAATGAGTCCTGTTAATGGATACCATCGAAGACTCAACCCTAAAAAGAAAACCTTTGGTTGTGGAGGCAATAAAGTCTTGGAAATCATGAAGTTCTACTCTAAGACCTTAAAAGGGAGCGGTGCAGCTGGTATATCCTATAACCTTGAGAACAGGTAAATGACAAGTGACAAATAGAGTATCAAAGGCACCTACTTGTCCCGCTCGGCCAGGGCCTCAGTGTATTGGTCAGGATTGACCCGGTCAGTTGGTACATCTTCCCTGTCCTTGGTGACTCCCTTCAGTTTCTCCGAGAGCTCCAGGTTACACTCTTTCTCTGCTTCCACCAGAGCTGCCATCCGCGCAGCCTCATCCTTTGCTAGCCTGGATTCCTGCAAAAAGAATGAAAAGCTGAGAGGCTTTTACAAAGCCCCACCTAAGTTAGGAGCCCTAGACTGTGGACACTTGATGAGTTGGGAAGGAAAGTAGGGACAGAAAAGGTGAATGCCAGGAGGCAGAGCAGTAGGGCAAGAGGTGAAAGAGGCCCCGTGCGCATGGACTTTTGGAACTCCTGCTCACCTCCTGTAGAAGCTGGATCTTATTCTCCAGGAGCTCGTAAACATGCTCTGTCTCCTGCTGTCTCTCCTCAAACTGGCGCCGGAGCTCAGCTTCATTATGGCTGTTGAGATTCTCCACATCAGCCCTACAATCAAGGAGCATTAGCCAGTCAGAGCTAGTCATATAATTTAGCAAGTGGACCCGTTAAAAGTTGTTTCAATAATTCAGAGTCACACTGAAATGAAGCATTTTTCCCTCTGCAATTATTTGTGGAATTGCTCTTTCCAACTTTTCTGGTAATCTTTCAGAACTCTAATTTTTTGTTGCTTGTCAATCAGAATATACTTGACTTTCTAGAGGCTTCATTATTGCTATTGCTTCAAGAGGAGAATCTTTCATTTGGGAGGTGGGCAGTCATCAAATGGTTCAGAATTCAACATCCATGTTCATCTGTCCTTGGTCTCTTCCATTTAGACTGTTCTCCCAGAGTGCTTTGCTAATTCTCTGCCGTTCTTGCTGTTTGAATTTAAAGTGTTCCTACCATTTAGGTCGCTGGGACAGAATATCCATTTGGGCAGCCATAGAAATGCTCTCCTCCTTTAGTCATTAACCCACAGACTATTCTAAATCTGGCCTGCCGATCCAGAGTTCTATCTAGTTTTCCCATGGTCCCATGCAGAGAACAGACATTTAATCTGTGGAAGCTCAGGGTTTTGGCCCAGTTTTGCTTCTCTGATGTCCTCAGGAATGAATGTCCAGGCACTAGCATGTAGGGGGTAAGGTGTCACCAGCTTATTTATAGCTAACAACAGCTGTCCTTGGATGTCTGAGGATTAACAATTTGGAGGCAGTATCAGGTGCTGAATGATCTTAATTCCGGTTTGGTTTTATTCCTGTTTTAAGCCATTTGTTGAGAACCATGGACCGTCTTCTTGTTCTCAGGGCAGAGAACAATATTGAGCCTTCACAGGTTCATGATAAATCAAAGCTGCTCCATCCAAGCCCAGGGGTACTTTAATATTTGGCTCAGAAGGTTGTGTCTATGAAGACCAAAGGGGACTTTCCCAAGGATTATAGGATTCTTTGGTTGATAACGGACACTACTCGGCACCACCCCAGAGGCTATATTTATCTTGAGTTCCCAATTTATTATACAGATTTGGGTAAGTCGAGGGTCTTGGTTGTACAAGGGACACAACTCAAGAAAACAGCCCAAGACCTGTAAATATGCAGACCTCAAGAATCATCAATTTTTACCTTGACTTCATATTCCGTGACAAATACAATAAGCAACAGTTAACTACAATATCTTGAGAATGGAAGTTATACATTTTCTGAGTAACTCAGCAAGGACTGCCTGATTTAATAGGCAACAGCTGTTGTAAAGTCATATGGGCCTTGAACTTGAGGCCAGAAGATGTGGGCTCTGCCACTCAATTGAGAAGACTTTAACGTACCTTAGTTTTCTCGTTTCTAAAAATAGGGATAATGCCACCTAATTAAAAGTTGAACTGACATAAAACATTTTTAAAAACCATTACACAAATATAAAAATTTATTTCTCAATCATTGTATGTTTTCCAAGTCTATTAAGCTTACTTAATGCCTTAGTAAGTCTTTAGTAATACCAGCATCGTGTATATAATTGAGTCTAGTTTTGAGTATTCTCATCTTGCTGGACTGTCATCCTACATATCAAGAAGTACTGTAAAGATAAATAATGCCAGATCAGATTGAATGTATACTAATTCCAGGATGGAATCTAAAAATTATTTTGAATAGAAATTTTACCAATACTTGTCATTTAAAACTAAGGGTTTTTTAATTATAAAAACTATAAATTATAAAAGTAACCATTTTGACAATACAAAAGTATATAAAGAATACAAAAGTATACAAAGAAAAAAAACAAGACCTCTCCCCATCAAAAACTCTAACCTCACTTCCTTGATACAAGTAATGTTAAGAGTCTGGGATATAACCCTCCAGTTTTTTTCTATGTATAATCAAGCAAACACAGGTAGACACAGAAAAGACTGCCTTTAACAAAGGGCCTTATGCCATAAACATCACCCAGTACTTTTCCCCCTTGCTTAGTCTATCAGGGACTCCCACCAAGAAAAGAATACAGAACTAAATCATTCTTTTAAATGACTGCATAATATTCCACAGTATGGTTATGTCAAAATGTCCTCAACCATTGCCCTGTTGATAGATAGCCGTTTCTAGTTTTTTTTGCCATTTATAAATAATGATGCAGTAAAAATACTTCTACATTTATTCTTTCATTCTCATGCTTTTATTTATGAGGGATAGATTCCTTCTAGAGATTATCCAGTCAAAGGAAATGTGTATTTTTCACTTCATTGCCAGTGCCACATACCAAATATGTTGCCACAATTCAAACTTTCACGAGCAGTGTGTGAGAGTGCCCCATTCCCCCCAAATCTATGTCAGCCCTTGATGGTACTAGCAGATTATTGAAAAGGAAGTTTATAATCTTAGGCCTGGTGAATTTCCAATCTATGCAAGGCCTGTCAGATTGAGTAACAGAGAGAGCCAAAGGGAAAGAAAACACATTGTTTCAGTTCCTCAACTGGACACAGCATTCAAATGCCAGAGTTAAGGTGAAGGAATTTGATTTCAAATCTACTGTTCTCAGATTAATAAACCAGACTCTGAAAAGAACCAAGAGCTCTTCAAACTGCAACTCACCATGTTTTATCTAGATGCTGTTTCTTGTCCTGGAGTTCTCGTTTCAGGCTCTCTACTTCAACCTTCAGCTCGATGTTCTGAAAAGCACACAGGCATTAATCATCATTAACTGCCACAGACCCTCTATCCTGGAACCAGGTTCCTACTTGAGTCCTGCCTTGGTTCACAGCTTCTCATTCTATCCCAGCTCTCTTCATGCCTCTTGACATAAAGGAGATTCAGATAGATCAGTATCCCAGTCAAGAATGGACTATACAGCTTCAGATTTCCCTGGAGCTACTCATCCGTTCTCCCAACCCATTCATTATTGTCCCTGGATGACGAACACCACCCAAGCCTGTTTGTTCTCTAAAGCACTGGACAACGGCATGTATATTAAAATAATTTTTTCTTGGTGGGCCTGGTTGGCTCAGTTGGTAGATCACACAACTTGCAACCTCAGGGTCATGAGTTCAAGCCCCAAGTTGGGCGTGGAGTCTACTTTAAAATAATAATATAATTTTTTATTATATAAAAAATGTCAAATTGCTATATATAGAATTATATTTAAATATAACTGGGTATTTAATTTTTAAAGAAATCATGTTGTGGGGTGCCTGGGTGGCTCAGTGGTTAAACATCCAACTCTTGGTTTCGGCTCAGGTCATGATCTCATGGTTTTGTGAGTTCAAGCCTCGGATCAGGCTCTGTGCTGACAGCATGGAGCCTGCTTGGGATTCTCTCTCTCCCTCTCTCTCTCTCTCTCTGCCCCTCCCCTACTTATCCTGTCTCTCTCAAAAATAAATAAACTTAAAAAAAAAAAGAAATTATGTTGTGAACATTTTTGAAAACAACACCCTGCCTTTATTGTTACATTGGACTTCCATAAATTGCATTTGCTTAAGCTGAGAGGGGAATCTGATGGTAAATCTATGAAGGGGACAATCAATTTATATTGAGGTGAAACAGCAACAAATTGTGACTTGACAGGCAGAAAAAGGAAATAAAAACAGCCCAAGAGAGGGAAAGTATGAACAGAGATTTGGTGAAATGTCCATGGATTGTTCAGCTTCAGTGGCCTGGTGTCTGATGAGGAGTGGGAAAGGAGTATAGAAAATAGTTTGCAACTAGTTTGTGAAAGCCATGCTAAGAAGACTGAACAGTAGTCAGTAGAGAACAAGAACTCATCAGGGAGCTTTAGGCAAAATATTGCCATGATCGGGTCTACCTGAGGAAGGAGTTTATAGTAGATGTAAAGAAGATGAATGAATCAGGAGGCAACTGCTCAGATTAGAGACAGGACTGTCTGGCACCAAAGAAGCACAGGGAGAAAGACTCAAAAGGCATTTCCAAGGCAGAATCCATGAGGCTTTCCTGCTTTGGGAGAGACAGGAAGGAGCAGAGACAATGCCGAGATTTCTAGCACGTGGGTGATAATGCACACTAGTAACTAAAATAGGGAACAGTAAAAGAGGAGCAGGTGTGTAGGGGAACCTAAAGAGGGGTCTAAAAATACTAGTCAGAGATTTATTTTATTAAGGCTTAGAGCAGAGTACACAGAGATGAGTTAGTCCCTTCCCTGAATATATAGTATTAAGCAGGGAGAATTTTATCAATACTATGTGATGGACTTCATCAGATGCACCTCAGTTTTCCCACAGGTATACTGCGATTGCTTTCTTTTTTGATGAAGATAATAATGTCTACTCCACAGGGGACTTTGTGCAGATTCAATGGGATGAGGTACATAATGCATTTAGAATACCTAGAACTCTGCCTTGCACACAGCTGCTCAACTATCTTTGTCCCCCAGCTAACTAGTGCCAGTCAAGAGACCTCAGCCCCACCAGGAAAAGTATTTAAATCTGAAGGAAGGAAAAAATGGAATGTTAGCTACACTGGAATTAAAAGAAAAAGAAAAAAGACAAAATCTGGAGGATGCAAATTCTGTTGGCTCTATCTTTTCCAAATCCTAGATAAGAAAATGGAGTCAATACTTGAATTAATTTGGCCAAAGATTCCAGGCCCCTCATTTTAAAGATAAGGAAATTGAAACTGAAAGAGTTCCTCTAAGATAAAAACAATAATCAAATCCAGCACTCCATTTTTGCTCTAGCATTTCAGCCACAGATCAGTTCAGGAAGCACGACCAAGTTTTGCTTGATTTAGTAGAAGGTGGTAAATTATAGAATTAGGGAATGTGCCTAATGTATTAGGCAGTAAGTATAGTGGTTAAGAGCACAGGCTTTGAAGGTGATGAGGGCTTGGCAAGTCACATGCCCTCTCTAAAAGCCTCAACCTCCTCATCTATCAAGGGCGGGTGGGGGAGATCATAAGGGCACCCAACTAATTAGGATGTTAAGAACATTAAGCGAAATAATGCACAAAATGTACACTGCACAATACATGGCATGCAGTAAGCATTCAGAAAATGTTAGCTATTATTAACCATAAAAACCAAAATTTGCCCTCTCTGACTAGGATAGCTGAAGTTCTCAACCAACCGCATGTTGAACTAATATTATGTCATGGAAAGGAAAGAAAACTATTACACCAAAGGTAGGATATCCCAGACACCTGCACACAAATACACACCCAATCTGAACAGTCTTCGTGTGAGCATCACCCTTCTGAGATAAGTAGAAAAGAGAAAGGAAAGGAGGGAAAGGAAGAGAAGAATAAAGAGGAAAGACAAAAAACAGAAGTACCTTCTTTAGGCTTCAGCATTACGTCTACTCAAGTCGACAATGAAGTTTATGAGGCTCATAAGGAACTGCTAAAATAGTTTCATCTCCACCAAATTAGGTCCTAAATCTTATGATCAGTGATTCCAGTGGACACTTTCATGGGTGTCACAAAATCGACCATGTGGAAATGCAAGTGCAGGCCAATTTCCAGCATTACGACGGTCCAACCCCTCTTCTGTAACCTCTTTCTGCAGAAAACATCCCTGTGTACTAAATCAGATTTATCCATTCTCCACTAGTAAATATTCATATGTAAATTGTCAAGTTCTAAGTACAGCTGGAGTGGATCCCAAATTAACTGCATCTGCTTATTTTACCACCAAATCTTGCCAGCTCTTTGTCAAGATAACTGAAGAAATCTTTGTATTCAAGAAAGAAAGGGGTGGCTGGGGTGGGGGGTGGGTAGGAGAGAGAGCCTGTTTTTTTTTTTTTTTACATGTCCCCAGAGGAGTATTCCCCCATCTAATTCAAGGGAAAGTTTCAGTGATGAAGCTAAAATTAAATGATTAGAGACAGAACTACAATAAACTTTCATTATAATGAAACCCATATTACCTACAGCTTGAGAACTGGGCTAATGATGAGTTTATAGATTAACAGTGTTTAATCAGACTTCTCTGTGTAGGCAGCTTGTTTTGTTTCGGGAAAAATCACTTGACCAGAGTCCTAACAGCAAGTGTTAAACACAGGATTCTCAAGTCATTTCCACCCTGGTGTTTATTGCAAAGTTCAACACACAACTGGGTAAAAAGCAATCAGCAGTAACCAGTTACCTGACTCTTCTCCAAGGCTTTAATTTTAACTCTACAAATTGTTCCACTGCTCATAGAACCCCAAAGTGACTATCCCTTCTAAAAACAAGATTTTCAACTTCTTGCCCCAATAGAAGCTACAGCAGAGTGAATTCTAAAATGTTATTTACAAATGAGAAATGGTTTTTTGCCTGACCAATTTAAAAAAATCTTAACGCAAAATGTTATCAATCCTTTCAGAGTTAGAGTAGTAGCATTATTACCAAATATATTAACTAGGTTAACAGTTTGTACACTATCTCCCACCAGTATTCCACAAGTCACTTTTAGAAGTGGGGAAGGGAGAAGTTTAAATTGAAAAAGCGGGGTGACAGCCAGGCAGTGTTAATGGATCTGCCCTGACTCCTGTAGACCCTTCTCCTCCACACTTAACACACTCTTAGTGTGGAAATGGACTTTAAAGTTCTCTTGGGGAATAATGAAGATGTTCAACATGTATTTCTTATACTTAGTATGCCTGCAATCCAGTTGAGAAGAGAAGAGCTTTTAATATTAATTTAATTAATTTAAATTCTAAAGGTATTTGCTAGGGAGGTGGATGGGAGATGGGCTAGATGGGTGATGGTTATTAAAGAGGGCACTGATGGGGTGCCTGAGTGGCTCAGTTGGCTGAGCCTCTGACTTTGACTCAGGTCATGATCTCATGGTTCATGAGTTCGAGTCCCATGTTGGGCTCTGTGCTGACAGCTCAGAGCCTGGAGCCTGCTTTGGATTCTGTGTCTCCCTTTCTTTCTGCCCTACCCCGTTCACACTCTGTGTGTCTCAAAAATAAATAAATATTAAAAAAAAAAAAAAAGAAAAAGAAAGCACTGAGTGTTGTATGTAAGTGCTGAAATTACTGAATTCCATTCCTAAAACCAATATTGTACTGTATATTGGCTACCTGAAATTTATAAAAATAAATAAACAAATAAATAAAGGTATTTTCTAAAAATACTAAGATACTAAAGGTGACCAGTGATGAGGAAGTTCAGATACGGCCTAACCCAGGGAAACTTCATGGGTGAGTAACATATAGAAGGGTGAAGGTCATTGTAGATAAGGAAATAGGACAGTAAGATAGAAACTGCTATATAATCCAAATGTACAAGTGCCACTCAGTAGCTGATTTATTTCAAACATAAATATTTGATAGAGCAAAATTCTAGAATAATTAAAAATTTTCCATCAATTGATGAATAGATAAACAAAATGTGGTATACCCATACAGTAGAATGTTACTTGGCCATAAAAAGGAATGGTGCATGCTGCAACATGGATGAGCCTTGAAAACAATATGCTAAGTGAAAGAAGTCAGTCACAAAGAACATAACTCTGTTTATATGAAATGCCCAGAAAAGGCAAACCACAGAGAAATAAAGAAGACTGGTGGAGGGTGGTAGACTGGGGGGAAGGGAGGAAGGGGAAAGGGGAGATAGGGGCATTGGGGAGTGATGGTTAATGAGTTGCAGTTTTTTCTTGAGTGATGAAAATATTCTAAAATTGATTGCTATGATATTTGCACAACTCTGAATAGTATAGAAACATTGATGTGTAATTGAATTGTATACACTTTAAATAGGTGAGTTGTAATGGTATGTGAATTTTATCTCTATTAAATTGTTATAAAAATGTTTCAAAAAGTCCTAGGAATTTATAATAGTTAAAATTAAATGATAACCATTGCAAATAGCTTATTGCACATGCACTTAGAACAGTATCTAGCATATAGAAACATCATTACTATATCTAAATTACAAAGCAAAACTACACGATCTCCAAGCTTCTCTAACAAAGATTAGCACTGGGTATTTCAAAATCTCTTTGTAATCTCTCTCTTTCCCATGGTTACCGCCCTGTGAGGTATTCCTTCACTTCTCATTGGGATCAGAGCAAATAGTCTCATTACTGGTCTCCCCAACCTCAGCCTCTCCACCATTTAAATTTTTCCTAAAGCATATTTCTCATTAGTTTACTCCCTTTACTAAAAAAAACTTTTAATGGTTTGTAACCACACAGCAATTAAATTTTACACAACTGAGCCTGATAACGGAATCCACTCAAAATCTGACCTTAACCTACCTATTCATCTTCTCCTATCACACTCCACCAGCCTGACTGGATCTCTCACGCATGTCCTATGCGTTCTCATTGCCCTGTCACTGTCCCTCTTTCAGCTTCATCCTTAAATGCCATCTCCCTTGTAAAGCCTTACTTTACCCCCCATTAGAAGTCATTTCTTTATTTTTTAAAATTTATTTATTTTGAGAGAAAGAGAGAGTGTGTGTGAGAGTGAGGGAGAGGAACAGAGAGAAGGGGAGAGACAGGATCCCAAGCAGGCTCCACACTGTCAGTGCAGAGCCCCACCCAGGACTCAATCTCCCAACCCTGGGATCATGACCTGAGCCGAAATCAAGTGTTGGATGCTTAACTGACTGAGCCACCCGGGGGCCCCAAAAGTCATTTCTTATGCCTCTGGTTTTTCACATCATTCTCTTTGTATTTTAACAGTTGCACACTGTAAAAGGCTTTGTAAATCTACACATGTCTTATTTCTCTGCTGTAGGGACAGAGAAAACGATGGTGCCTTGGAACTAGCCAGGTGTGCTCTTTGTTAGCTTCTGCCTTTCAGCTTTGTGACGGTGGGATATGGGCTTCAGGGCAGGCAGACCTAGAAAGGCAGAAATGCCTTTTTGCCACTTATTAGCTGGGTGACCTTTTCTGTGTAAGTTCCTTTGCCTCTTAGAACCTAATTTCCTCAGTGATAAAATGGGGTGAGAAAAATTATCTTGCGGGGCGTAGTGAGGGATAAATGAGATAACCTATGTAAAGTACCCAGCACAGTGCCTGACTCACAAAACTAGCAGTTGTGGTGAACCTGAAGTCCTCCCAGGTCTTTGCACTTGGACGCATAGTAAACACATTGAATACGCAAACCAACAGACTGCAAATGAACCAGGGACAAATGCACTCCAGGGAGAAGTGGAACGACAATGTTTGCTGGATGAATAAAAAGGTGACAGGATAATGCTGTGTACTTGTGCAAAAAAACCCACTTTTTATCTGAAACCTTTAAAAGGTTTTCTCTGCTCTAAACAGAACATTCTCTAAGAGGTATATTGTTAGCCCATTGGAGACAAAAGGTTACTAAAACTGAGGCATAAAGAAGAGAAAGAATTCTGAATCCAGCTTAGGATTCCAGCCTCTTCTTCTTCCTCTGCTCTCCCCACAAAAGGGCCAAACATACTACTCCTGTGCACTACACCGAGACTCAGAGATACAAATTAAGCTCTTAAAATGGACATTTGAAAGGGAAAATTGACCATGGACCAAGTATTAGATGACATTAAGGAATTACTTTTAAGCTTTTTGTGTACAATAATAATAGTGTTGCCGTTATGTTTAAAAACAAAGCCCTTATGTGTTCGAGGTATATTCTAATGTCGTTCCAGACACATTTCTAGGATGTCCCAGAGCTGCTGTAAGGAGGGGAGGACAGAGACAGCAGACTGTTGGTACCTGTTGAAGCTGGGTGGTAGGACACGAGTCCCCAGGACATGGGACAGGTACATAAGAGGTTCTCTTCATCTTTGTATATGTTCAAAAATTTTTATAATAAAATGTCAAAAGGGGCATTTTCAACATGAAAAGGTAAAATGTTCATTTTGTTTGTTTGTTTTTTGATTTTTGATTTCTGGCATTACTAAGATCACTAATAACAAAGAACATTTGGCTCCCAGGCAAAATAGATCAAGGGGGTTAACTTCCGGTTATAAAATAAGTCACAGAGATGAAAAGTACAGCATGGAGAATACAGTCAATAATATTGTAATAATGTTGTTCAATGACAGGTGCTAACTACACTTACCATGCTGAGCACTGACTAATGTACAGAATTGCTGAATCAATGTTATACACCTGAAACTAATATAACAGTGAATGTTAATTGTACTTCAATAAAAAAAATTAAATTAAAAAAGTTAAAAAATAAAATAAAACAAAAAAGCATTTGGCTCCCTATGGTAGCTCCTTTTAGCCACCAAACTTATATAGAACATTGGTGCCCTATTTCCCAAGATTGAGTGATAAAGAAAATAAACCTCCCTCTAAGTGCCTCTTAAACTTGAGAGTCTCAGAATACAAATGGATATGGGGTCATAGGGAGGAAGGAAGAAATGTAGAAATAAATTACAAACAAGACTCTATTGGAGAGGAATCCGCACCTTCCTTAACTGGTAGACTGGACGAATTCAAACTAATTCACGGTTCTCTCACCTCACCTCTTACCATTTCCAGTCTCTTCAACCCCGACATTGCCTCACTCACTCTCTTCCTCCCTCTCTGCCACTCACCTCACACAGCTTGGACTGTACCCTTTTGGTCCAACACAGGACCAGGATGCCATCAGTGGTTCTCCAGCAGCCATTTTTTAAAAAAAATTTTTTTTTAACTTTTTTTTTTGAGACAGAGAGAGACAGAGCATGAACGGGGGAGGGGCAGAGAGAAAGGGAGACACAGAATCGGAAGCAGGCTCCAGGCTCTGAGCCATCAGCTCAGCCCGACGCGGGGCTCGAACTCCCGGACCGCGAGATCATGACCTGAGCTGAAGTCGGACGCTCAACTGACTGAGCCACCCAGGCGCCCCTCCAGCAGCCATTTTTTCTGATAACCAGAACTCTGAGTGATGGTAGCCTATGGCAAGATAGTCTCCAAGGCTCCTTCCAGCCTCTGGTGGTACCACTCTCCTCTCCTCTAAACCAAGAGCTTCTACTGATTGAGAAATCACTCCCGTGTGTGTCCTTGGGAGTCATCAAGTCTCTACCAGAGCTGCTCTCAGCCTGTGATGGCTTCTTCCCTCTTTGTAAACCTGTTCTTCACTACTGTTAGACTCTAGCATTCCCTCCTCTAGGAGATTGTCTCCAACCCCCCAGTCAGAACAAAGAGTTCCTTTCTCTTCACTCCCACTACACTTGTTTATAACTAAGAGGACTATAATTTAACACCCATACTGGGACTCTTTTTCAAGGTGAAAATATTATATTTATACCATAATTATACCAGGACAACAGGCAACACTGGGACTATCCTGTACATTGGGATGCAAGGTCATCTGAAGCCTGTCTCCAGCATAGCAGTCACTTCACTCTGCCCTGATGAGTTATTTAAAATGTCCAGCTCCCCCTCTCGATTTTGATGTCTAGAAAAGTACTATGCTCTCAGTAGCTCAACTATCTGTTTTGGGGATAAACGGTTTATCACCAGTCTTGGGCTCCTACTTCACATTTTTGTTTCTGTATTTAACTTCATGCAAGCAGGTGGGTGTTTCAATTAATCTTCAAGCACCTTGAGGACAGATTATATCTTATTTTGTATCTATCACAGTTTGCTGCTGGGGTAAAAGCAGACACTGAAAGAAAGAAAGAAGCTGGACTGCACACTAGCATACATTTGTTGATAAAATCAGCAAGTAAAGTACATCCCGAAGATTAAAAGTTGCTGGAACCAAAGTTCTTCCCATTGCAGTTCTTGACCTCTAGAAGGTCTCAGTGTCGTAAGAGGTGAGCTGGGGTTGGCACGTGAAGGAAATGGGTATCGCACCTTTGCAAGACAGCAGGTTACAAGCCAGAGAGGAGAATGCTCTTCCATATAAGAGTCTTTGAGACAAAAGTAAATATGGCCAGGTCTCACTTCAAAGCAATTCTATAAACTAAAAGAATTCAAGAAGAAATAGATTAGCCGGAGGAAGAGTCTCAAAACCTTGTGAACAGACCCTCTTATAATTTGTGATTATTCAAAGTGAAAACTAACTCTCAGTGGGTGAGTTTTATTTTAAAAGCTTCTCTTTTTTGGGGCGCCTGGGTGGCTCAGTTGGTTAAGCGTCCGACTTCAGCTCAGGTCACGATCTCGTGGTCCGTGGGTTCAAGCCCCGCGTCGGGCTCTGGGCTGATGGCTCAGAGCCTGGAGCCTGCTTCCGATTCTGTGTCTCCCTCTCTCTCTGCCCCTCCCCCGTTCATGCTCTGTCTCTCTCTGTCTCAAAAAAAAAAAAAAAGTTAAAAAAAAAAAAGCTTCTCTTTTTTGAATCATACCCCTTCCAGGGAAAGTGTAGTTCATAAATATTTTTTTCTGCATGCAGAGTTAAATTTCTTTTCTGGACCTCACTGAAACCACTGGGGCAAAGCCATAGATCTATAAAACAGGGTGAAGTATTGAGTATTTTCTAAAATTTTTTTAATGTTTATTTTTTGAGAGAGGGAGACGGAGAGTGTGAATGGGGGAGGAGCAGAGAGAGAGGGAGACAGGGGATCTGAAGCAGGGTCTGTGCTGACAGCAGAGAGCCTGATGTGATGCGGGGCTCAAACCCACAAACTGTGAGATAATGACCTGAGCTGAAGTCGGATGCTCAACCGACGGAGCCACCCAGGCGCCCCACTACTGAGTATTTTCATAAGGGTTCTATGTGTTCTGACCAAGGGACAAATGGCTGGTCCCTACTCAATCCCTAGAAACACATTTTAGTAGCTTCCAAGTGAGTTCTTTTATGGATGAAGTTTCTTTCCATTCACCCAGTTTTAAAGCAAAAATTGAACTCTAGTGGGTCTAAGTATTTGGTTCTGTCATTAAATAAATGTGTGGTCTTTGACTAGTCACCCCTAAAGCTTTCTGTTTTTATACAAAGAGACTCTCCCTGTCTCCCGTAAGAATTGTAATATAGCCTGCATCCCTCGCCTTAGCTGATGTGAGACACCTAGCCAGAAAGTGTTCAAATGCAAACAGTAAAGTCCTCAGACCCCAGGGCAGAGGAAAGACTTTATCCAGAGTGCAGTCCCTGCCTTTCTACAGATTCCAGGTTCACTGTCATCCACTAGCACAGTTAAGCCCCAAATTAGACACACAGGTGGCCCCAACATGTGACAAGTGTCCTTCATTGTCAGGGAAAGGACAGTAAGGCAGTGTCCTAGCCTCAGTAACCAATAGACTACAAGGCCAGGGCACTCTTCTGCCAGACACTGCCTTAGTGTCCAGTCGTCCAAAGAGATGGAAAAAACCAAGTGGAAAAGTTTCAGTTTATACAATACAAAATACAAGGATCTGCATCCAAATACAAACTCCACTATTCAGGTCACTGAAGCCCTACCCATGTCAGTCTGTAGCAGAGGTGTGAAAACAACACCATTTCCTTCCTGGACCAGTTTACCTTGGTTAGACAAACACAGACATCCATATCTGAGTAGGCACTTAGGCCATGGATGGATTCTCAGGTGATCAGATATTTGGACAGACACAGCCAGGGCTCATGTGTTGGGGCACGTGAAGAGAAAAAGAGACAGAGAGACAGAGACAGAAAGGGTATTCACTGGGCAGAGGACAGGGTAGCTGATTGTAAGCTTTGTTTATTTGTATTTTCATCTAATATTTACTCAGTATCTACTTTGGATGGGCAAGGTACTCTAATAGGCACTAGAAAGAGCAAGGCAGAGGCGATCACGGTCCTCAGGGAATTTATAGCCTATGGTGGCAATTAACCAAATGATTATAATAGAGTGTAATAAACGGAGGAGACCTAAGGGCAAGTGGCTGGCTCAGTTGGAGCATGCAACTCTTGATCTCAGGTTTGTGAGTTGAGCCCCACGTTGGGGGCAGAGATTACTTAAATGTGAATTCTTAGGGATGCCTGGGTGACTCAGTCAGTTAAGCATCCAACTCTTGATTTTGGCTCAGGTCACGATCTCATGGTTGTGGGATGGAACCCCATGTCAGGCTCCACGTCGGCTCCATGCTTGGGATTCATTCATTCATTCATTCATTCACTCTCTCTCTCTCTTTCTCTCCCTCCCCCTCCCCCTCTACCACTTGCGTGTTCTCTCTCTCTCTCTCTCTCTCTCTCTGTCTCAAAAATAAAAGGGGAAGATGAGTTATGGCGATGTATGGAATGCTCCCTTTTTTGGTAGCTGTACCTGGTTGTAAGTAGCCCACTGGTCAGTTAGGGCCTATGGATATTTGGAGGTGGGTCACCTGATAGGCCTGCCTGCATTCAGCCAGGTGGTCACTGTGGGCCCTTTCTGCATTCCACTTCTCAATTCTGTTTGCCTAAAAGTGGCCTCTACATACGTCACATTGTACCATACCACTACCCTAAGTACCAAGTCCTTTATTTTCCCTTGGCAGCTCTGTAGTTTCAGATTTATAGCCCTCCTTCCTGAAAGATTAGAATGAGGGAGCTGGGAAAAAGAGCAACCCAAGTTAGACTCAGCTCCAAGAATGTTTCCTGGGAGGCTAAAGCTAGGAGTTACAGGATTTGTGTATCTGCTGCTGTTTATACCTCCACCTGCATGCATTTCCATTTAGCTATCCAATGCTAGGTCTCCTCTGTTGTTGTTGTTGTTGTTGTTGTTGTTGTTTTAAGATTGCATTTTTTTTTAAATTTTTTTTTCAACGTTTTTATTTATTTTTGGTACAGAGAGAGACAGAGCATGAACGGGGGAGGGGCAGAGAGAGAGGGAGACACAGAATCGGAAACAGGCTCCAGGCTCCGAGCCATCAGCCCAGAGCCTGATGCGGGGCTCGAACTCACGGACCGCGAGATCGTGACCTGGCTGAAGTCGGACGCTTAACGGACTGCGCCACCCAGGCGCCCCAAGATTGCATTTTTTTAAATATTTATTTTGAGAGAGAGTGAACCTACATGCATGGGGGAGGCACAAAGAGAGAGGGAGAGAGAGAGAATCCCAAGCAGGCTCTGCACTGCCAGTGCAGAGCCCGATGTGAGGCTTGTTGCCACCAACCATGAGATCGTGACCTGAGCCAAAGTAAGGTGTTTAATGGACTGAGCCACACAGGCACCCCAAAATATCTGACATCATATAGGCGTTTAATAAACAATTAGCTTCCCCAAAGGTGGTAAGACACCTAAAACACAGGAAGGAGAGAGAGTTCTTTTTGGCCAACCCTGAGTTTAGGAACCCAAGAAAAGACAGATGAAAATGAAGTGTCTGGATTTTGATGGTGAGTGAGCTGGTGGGGGGCGGGGCATACATGAGAAATCACTGTACCTTCTGCTTATTTTTGCTGTGCACCTAAAACTGCACCAAATGATAAAGTCTATTAAAAACATGGGGGAAAATATGAGAGGTGTCTCAGGCTTGTTTTATTTAGACTCTGAGCTCAGAGGTCCCAATATACACACTGCCTTGGTGTTCACACTGATCTGTAACCTAAACCCTTCTCAGCCACCCTGTAAAAATCTTGGTGGGGTCCCAGAAGCCTGTTGATCTGGTCCAACTGAGCGCGCAAATGAGAAAATATACACATAAATACCAATGATCTCAGTGATTCTCTCCCCCTCCCAGCACATTCCTTAGCAGGATGAATCTCTCTCACTTGGCTGGAGCCTCTCTGTTCACAAATAGGCCTGGCCTGGCTTAATTTAGCAAAGTGCAGGCCTCCTGCGAAAGCCAGGGGTGAGGCTGGAGGCCTGCAATCCCCAGGACACCTTGTGTGGAGACAGGAACACAGCCCCAACTGAAGGGGCTGCAAGGGATACTCAGAATGATCGTTTCCCCCAGCCATTTAGGAACTGGAGCTCAGGGGAACCATCCTGTGTTTTCTTTTGACTTCTCTTTGGGCAGCAGGTATAGAATTGGGATAAGTAAAAATTTACTTTGGAGTTAAAAGTATAAAAACTATATTAATTTTTCTATAGATAAATTGGTACCCAGGAAACCTATGGCCTACTAAATATTTTAAAGTTACCCGTGGCATCTAACACCATCTGACATTCATGCCCAGATTCAGCTCTCAATTTTTGGATTGTCACTTGCTTTGATCTATTCTCCAAAAAGGATAAAGCCACTTGTCGGTATTCTGCAAAGTCCAGGATGAAGTCCATTTCTCACACTGAAGCTAGCACTACACACTGGAATCGAAGTTCTAACACCTGGCAGTCACTCCCTTAGAAGCCTGGCTGTGTTCTGAAGCCAGATGCCATGATCAGGCAACTCTCCTGAAGTTATTATACCTCTGCTTGGGACCAGGGACACCACTTAAGACTGTGGACTCCAAGTTGTCTTGTCCAGGATGGCAACCACCAGCCACCCGCAGCTACTGAACACTTAAGATACGACTAGTCCAAAGTGAGATGTGCTGTAAGGATTTCAAAGATGTAACACACACCAGGTTGCAAAAACTAACCACAACTGAAGAATATATAAAATGTCAATAATTTTTAAATATTGATTTTATGTTGAAATGATAATATTTCAAATATGTTATTAACATTAATTTCGTGTGTTTCTTTTTACTTTTTTTGTAGTGTGGCCACTAGAAAACATTTAAAAAAATGTTTTAAGGTTTATTTACTTTTGAGAGAAAGAGAGAGACAGAGGTGTGAGCAGGGGAGGGGCAGAGAGAGGGGGAGACACAGAATCAGAAGCAGGTTTTAGGCTCTGAGCTGTCAGCACAGAGCCTGACATGGGGCTCAAACTCATGAACTGCGAGATCAGGACCTGAGCCGACGTCAGACACTTGACTGACTGAGCCATCCGTGTGCCCCTAGAAAACTTTAAAGTACATCTTATCTTTCCATGTGTACATTTCTTAGCTCCTTCTAAATTATAAGCACTTTGTGGGTTGGATGGATCTCAAACTTCCTCTGTAGCCTCAACATAATCTTCAACAGCGCTGAGTCCGTAATGGAAACTTAGAAAGTTTGACTGCAAACACCTAGAAGTGGCAGATCACCCAAATCTGAGCCTCTGTGTCCTTGATTCTAAAATGTGGGTGGTAGTAGAGTCCACCTCCCAGTGTTATTATGGGGAAGAGAACTTGAGAGGGAACAGGGGCTGGAGAAAGGAGGCATGGAGGAGGAGAGATAGGGAGACACCTGTGGTTTGCATTACAATTCTGTTGGACAGTTGCTGCTCTCTAAGTTGTTAGGTAAAAGATGTACTAGTTTGAAGTACATTGCACGAAGACATGCTCTGACCTGCGTCACAGTTAATTCTGTGGTATAAGAGCACCGCTCAGAGTTTTCATGGGGTTATGGCATTCATCAACCAACAAAATACACAAGTGACTCCAGCTAATTATAGGTGAAGCAAAACTATCTAGGGGGTGATTACAACCGACACCAGGTGACTAAACCAAAGTCAGATCACTATTCTACCCAAAGTATGTTCAGACAGTAAACTTCAAGCGTCAGGAAGGCACAGACCCCCTGTATCTTCTCACCATTGTGTCCTCATTGCTAGCACAGTGCCCATACACAGACGATTATTTATCAAATGAAGAGATGTTCAGAATAAAAATATAACCCACTCAAACAATTCTCACTGTCAAGAACTTCCTCTTCTTACACTTTCTTTTCTCAATTTGTTTGCTTTCTACTTCTGTCAACCCTTCCCTTGAAGAGACCATTCAGTTCTGGGAATTTCCCCTGGAATGCTAGCTTCTGGACATGAAACAGCAAACGATGGAAAGGCGGTCCCCTTTCCACCTTTTCTGTACAGATGGACTTCACCTGAAACTTCTAGGTATTTGCAGTCAATCCACAAACCTTCTAAGTTTCTATTATGGGCTCAGCGCTGTTGAGGATTATGTTGAGGCTACAGAGGAGGTTTGAGATCCATCCAACCCACAAAGTGCTTATAATTTAGAAGGAGATAAGAAATATACACATGGAAAGATAATGTCTGGCCAGGCATTAAGTAACAGATGCCAAATAATGTATCTGAACTGTAATTGTTGACAGAGCACAGAGAGTGAAAGATGATTTCAGGCAGCTGCGATGAGGAACGAGCACCTGAGCAGATGGAATCTGAGTTGGATGCTGAAACCTGAGTACAGGGTTTGCACAAGCAGAGAAAAAGGATACAGGTAATCCAGGTGTGAACAAGGATGTGTCGGCTGGAGTTAGCACACATGAGGGGAAGTAACTGACTCCAGAAACCTGTTTGAAAATACACAGGGTGAGAATACAGCTTGCTTCCTACTTCATTAGGAAAACTGAAACAACTAGAACAAAACTCCGACAGTCTCCTATCACCACATCCATCCATTCACCAGCATCTGAGCTCACATACCCTGTCTTTCCACTTGTGACCACAGATCAACTGTCCATGCTCCTGTCTAGAGACAAACCTCCCACCTGGCATTAGGTCTCATTCTCTCTGCTGCTCAAAAATAACATCCAGAAAGTCTCCTCTCTCTCCTCCACCAATATTTCACCTTCTACTGGAAAATTCTGTTGGTATACAAATATGTTATTTTCCATCTATCTTTTCAAAAATCTTCTATGGACCCCACACTGTTACTAGGTACTATCCTGTTTCTTTGTTCTCCTTTGCAACAAAACTCCTCAACATACTCAGTAATACTCACAGACTCCAATTCTCTCCTCCTTTGTTAAACTAATACAATCAGGCCTTTGCCTCCAAAAGTCCATCAAAAGGACTCTAATCAAAATCACAAAGGGCATTCGTGTTGTTAAATCCAAAGGTCAATTCTTAGTTATTACTTGACTCTCATCAGTGTTTCAAAAGGTTGATCTGGCCCTCTTCCCTTTCTCACTTCCTTTATTTGGCTTCCACAACTCCAGACTATCTTGGTGGAGAGTCCCACCTCGCTGGTTGCATCTTCTCCTTCTCCTTCCCCCAAACTTCCTGTCAGAGTGACCCAGGGCTTATTCTTTGGTCGTTTTCTCTTCCTCCTTGATAGGTCTCACTCCCTTGGTGATCTCACAGAAATTTCATGGCTTTAAATACCAACTATATGCTGACACCCCCAAAATGTATATCTCCAGCCCAAGCCTTTATCCAGAATATCCACAACTCCAGACTTTTTTTTTTAATTTTTTTTTAATGTTTGTTTATTTTTGAGAGAGAGACAGGGCACAAGCGGGGGAAGAGCAGAGAGAGAGGGAGACACAGAATCCAAAGCAGGCTCCAGGCTTTGAGCTGTCAGCATAGAGCCCGATGTGGGGCTCGAACTCACGAACCGCAAAATCATGACCTGAGCTGAAGTTGGATGCTTAACCAACTGAGCCACCCAGGCGCCCCAAGAACTCCAGACTTATATATTCAACTGCTTACTTGACATTGCCATTGGAAATGTTCAACAAATATCTCAAACACAAAAGTCCCCAATTTACTCCTCCTCTCCCCCCTCAAACCTACTCTATACCTAGCCTTCCCTATCTCAGTTAGGGAAACTCCATCCTTCCATTTGCTTAGGCCAAAAGCCCAAGGGTCTTCCTTGATTCCTTTCCTTCTTTCACGTTCCACAGCCATCCACCTGCAATCTCATTGGTGTCTCCTTCAAAGCTTATCCCCACATCGATTGCTATTACTTTAGTCCGATCACCACCATCTCTTCTGTCAATTACTGCAGTGGCTTCTTATCACCACCCTGGCTGGTACCCTTGTCCTTCTACAGCCTATTCTCAATACCACAGCCATAATGATCTTTTCAAAAGTCAGACAGGACTGTCATTGGTCAGATCATTCCTGTGCTAAAAATCCCTTAATAGCTTCCCTTGTCACTCAGAGTAAAAGCTGAAGTCTCTAAAATGATCTACAAGGGCCACTGTGATCTATACCAGCCCCATTACCTCTGGGGCCGCATCTCCCAACATTCTCACCCTTTCTCATGTTGCTTTAGCCACAGTGTTTTCTTTCTGTTCTCTGCCTGGAATATTTTCCGCCAAGTTATCTGTTTGGCTAACTTCCTCATTTCCTTCAAGTTATTGCTTAAAAATCATTTTCTGTGGTGGGGCACCTGGGTGGCTCAGTCGGTTAAGTGTCCAGCTTTGGCTTGGGTCATGATCTTGCCTGCTTCAGATCCTGTCTCTCTCTTTCTCTGCCCACTTCCCCTGCTCCCCGTGCTTCTCCCTCTCTTTCATAAAGAAAAAATAAGCATTAAAAAAGTCATTTTAGGGGTACCTGAGTGGCTCAGCTGGTTAAGCATCCGACTTTGGCTCAGGTCATGACCTCACAGTCGATGAGTTCAAGCCCCACATCAGGCTCTGTACTGACAGCTCAGAGCCTGGAGCCTGGTTTGGATCCTGTGTCTCCCTCTCTCTCTCTCTGCTCTCTGCCCTCCCCTGCTCACGTTCTGTCTCTCAAAAATAAACAAACATTAAAAAAAAAAAGAAGAAACCACTTTATATGGCATAGCTACTTTGGAAAATAGTTTGGCAATATAAGTTGAAATACACACTTATTATGTGACCTAACAATGCCACTACTAGGTATTTACCCCGCAGAAATAAAACAAAGACTGGGACACGAATATTTCTAGCAGCTTAATTAATAATAACAACCCGTATGTTCATCAACAGGTGGATGGATTAAAAAACTGTATAATATTCATGCAGTGGAAGACTACTCAGCAATAAGAAGGGATGAACAACAACATGGATAAACCTCAAAATCATGGTACATGAAGGAAGCCCTATACCAGAATCCACACTGTATTACTCCGGTTATACGAAATTCTACAATAGCAAGACTGAACTATAGACAGAAAATAGAGCAGTGGCTTCCTGCAGCCAGAGATGTGAGAGGATCAGCACCCATGGGACATATAGCAACTTCCTAGGGTGATGGAAACATTTTACATCTCAATTGTGTTGTGGTTGTTGCATGGATATATATACACATTTGTTCAAATTCACCAAACTATACACTTAATACAGTTGATTTAAACAAAAAGATAAAAGAAAACAGCAATGATAAAAGAAGTGGCAATGTAAACAGTCAAGTGCAAAGAGTAAGCAAGGAGCTCAGCACAGAGACCACCATCCATGGCCTCAGCTCAGCGCTGAGGACTGTAAATGTTGTGAGAGTAAAACCCAGTGACAAATCTTCCTCTGTTGGCCACTAACATGTCTATCTACTTCCTTTTCTACCTCTTCTCTGCAAAACAAGTGGGAAGATCAGACTCAAACATGGTTCCCCATGGTCCCTGCCTCCCAGGGTTCATGCCTTTGTGGAATCCCTTCCCCTCTAGTATGGGCAGGATGCGTAACTTGCTTCTAACAAGGAGAACATGGCAAAGGTCACCACATATCACTCCTGTGACTATGTTAAGTTTTAAGGCTCTGTTTGTCAGCAGACTTGCTCTAGAGCCTCTGCTGACTTGAAGAAATATGTGGCCATGTAGGGAAAGTCCAAGTGGCAAGGACAGAGGTGGCTTCAAGGACCTGTGGGCAGCATCCAGCCAACACCCAGCAAGAAGCCAGGACCCTTGGTCCTCCCACCACAGGGAAATGAATTCTGCCAACAACCCATGTGAGTTCAGAAGCCGAATGTTCCCTTGTGAAGCCGTCAGGTGAGAATTCAGCCTGGCCAATATCTTGGTTATAGCCTAGTGAAACCCTGAGCACAGAATTCAGCTGAGTCCTGCCTGGAATGCTTACCCACCTAAATGGTGAAATAATAAATATGTATGTGTGTTTCTAAATTTCCCAAGGGGCACCTGGGTGGCTCAGTCACTTTAGAGTCTGACTTTGGCTCAGGTCATGATCTTAAGGCTCGTGAGTTTGAGCCACACATCGGATTCTCTGCTGTCAGCACAGAGCCCGCTTCATATCCTCTGTCCCCCTTCTCCCACCCCTCCCCTGCTCACCCTCTCTCAAAAATAAACATTAAAAAAATCAAATAAAAACAAATCATTTTCTAAAACTGGTCTCCCCTGACCACTTTTTGAGACTGCAACCTGTGCTCTTCTCTTAAACGTTTTGAGCCCCTGCTCTACCTTTTTCTTTCTTTTCCCATGGGGACTTACTGTTTTCTAATATTGTACATATTTTATTTATTTATATTTACTGTTCATTGTCTCCTCATGGTAAAATACAAATTCCATGAGGGTTAGGAATGCTAGTCTATTCTGTTCATTGATATGAACACACACACACACACACACACACACACACACACACACACACACACACATTCCAACCACCTCCAATAGCATCTGGAACATAATGTGTGTCCAATAAATAGTTTTAAATGAATGAGGCTTAATGCTTAGGTTTCAACTATGATGAACCTATTCTAATTGTCAGCAGAGACAGTGGACAACTAACCACCATCTGTCACAACCTGAGACATCTAAAATCTGTTAGGTCACCTCTGAGTCTGTTCTTCCCCAAATTAAAAATTCCAAGTCCATTGCCCTTTTCTCATAAGCCTCATTTTTCTGACTTTTAAGTTTGAATTCTTCCCCACTTCCTCTGAACTCCTGGAGCCCCATACCAGACTGCACAAGTCTGGCGGGGCACTCAGGGATAAAGACAGCCTGGCTTCTATTACATTCCACATGGCAATTTGCACCTGTTCACAAGTGAAAATGAGGTCAATGGCACCTTGTAGCGTAAATACATCAGCGAGACAATGCCACCTCTTCCTGCCTCAATCTTGGTGAAAGCCCCTATGAAAATAGATATTTTACTACAGCTCCCTCTCTTCTCTTTGGTCAGTCCTGAATACAGTGTAGAGTTATTCACTAAAAGGCATCATTTGCATTTGAAAGGGTGACTAACTTTAAATTCTGGAGAATGTGCCAAGGCCTTGCTTATTAACTGAAGAATCAGGCCTGTGTAGCTGCTGGGATACCAGGTATACTCCCTGAGGCTATTAATGGCAAATCTGGTCCTGTGAAAAATGGGACAAGATACCACCTTCCTAGAGCTATAATATGGTTCAGATCAAGATATGTGTAAAATGCAGAGAATGGTGCCTGGCATGTAGTAAACACTAAATGGACAGACATCCTCTTCCCTGGGACTTAAATGGGAAGCATTTAGCATTTATTTTCCATATGTATGTGTGAGTTCAGGGAGAGAGGATATGGGACAAAGAAGGACAGAACTGGCCTAAGAGTGGGGAAAATACTGATACCAGAAATGGGGCAAGACTGGGTCTAGAAACGTCTCCTGGAGATAAGTGACCTGGAAATAGAGGAGCAGTCCTCAGGCTGTTTTCCTCATGACCACTCATTTTCTTCCATCTTCCATCAAGACGCTTAGGCACTGGTGACCTACCCTGACCTACCCGTGAAGAATTAGGGGAGGCAGAGAAAAGAGGGGAGGGAGAAAGTACGAAGCTAGCAGTTGAGGGCCAAATGAGGGCAGAGAAAGCCTGAGGTGGAGGTCCAGTTCTAAGTGATAGTACACCCCCTGACTGTAGCGATCCAGGCAAGCCACCTTATGCGGCCCCCGCATAACCAAGTTTTCTACAGCTGAAGGAACCCTACTGATCTCATCCCTAGCTTGTCCAGGCTGGCAGGGCCCAGTTACTACTATCCTGACTCTGTCTGGGTCCTCCGAGGCTCCAAAAGGTTTGGCAGCAAGCTGGGCTTCTCCACCATCCACAGCCTGGAAGGGACTGGAGAGAAACAACAAGACTTGGGATGGAGACTACTACTCACTTCTAAGAGATCTGCTCCTCTGAGCTCCTGAGGCCCACCATCTTGTTTGATTTCTGTATGGGAAGACCCTAGGATCCAGCTCTGGACACAAGTTCCTGACTTTGGAGTGGAGTGATGGCAACGCAAACCTTGTCGTCAACTGAGCTGTGGCAGGTGGGAGGGACGAGGTTTATGTTTGTATCGAGCATATACTCAGCTTGACTAAAGAGAACCTGGATAGAGAGGCCTGCTGGAGTATCAGAGAGGGGCAGCCTCACAGAGAAGCTCTGAAATATATCAAGAAAAGTACCCTCGGGGTGCCTGGGTGGCTCAGTCGGTTAAGTGTCAGACTTCGGCTTAAGTCATGATCTCATGGCTCGTGGGTTCAGATGCTGCATCAGCTCTGTGCTGATTGGGTGTTTCCCTCTCTCTGCCCCTCCCCCACTCTTGCTCTTGGTCTCTCAAAAATAAATAAACATTAAAAAATTTTTTTCTTTAAATAAAAAATAAAAAAGAAAGAAAAGTACCCTCAAAGGAATTGCGTACTCTGGCCCTCGGCCAGTACCCAGACTTTCCTTTTGCAGCTCCAGGCACTGGCTTTCATGCTGGCAGCCTCCTTCCACTTACCCTTACAGGCTCAGAGGAGGGCTTCCCCCTCAAGCCTCCATGTGGACTTTGTAAGGTGCTGTGTGCATAGAAATGTGGCTTCCTGCCCTTCATGGCACCAGGGCCTTGCACGAGGTTGGGAGATGAAAAGCTGGCATTACAAGGCAGCCAGTGTCTTTCATTTACTCCCAACCTCTTCAAGCCAAGTTTCCAAATAACAGGGATGGTAACTGCCCAGCGTAGCCCAAAGTCCGTTCTAAAGCTGCTTGGCAAAAAGCCACCTGACTATTACTAGCTCCCCACAGAACGGCATGTACCAAGTTGGAGCACTGTCTTCTGGTGTGTGGGTGGATTAGGTGCTATTTAACATGATAGGGCAGGCCCCTTTCCAGTTTGTACCAGCCCCCGCTATGGGCCTTCTCCATGTGTAACAGAGCCCCATTTCTCTATAAAGTTGAACTTGCTTAGAGGCCAAGAGCAGGAAGCAGAGAAGAAAAAAAAAAAAAAAGAGCTCATAATGGCTTATGGAAACATAAATGAAACGCCTGGAGAAGGGGTATATAGGCTGAGGAAATAAATATTTCCTTTTGTACAGAGTACAGAATCATTTATCTGTGATTTGCAGTAGTGCAAAGGAGAAGAAAGTCTATATGCTGACAAGCATATAACCCTTGAACTTTTGTTGAAGACCAAGGAAGTCACTGCAAATACCTGGACAGGTAGCAAGGCCTCCTGGATTCCAGTCTCAACTTGATCATTAGGTTGCTCTGTGACCCTAGGCAAGTGACTTTACTATTCTGGGCCTCGGTTTCTACATATATATACATATATATATACATATATGTATATATATATGTATATATATATGTATATATATACGTATATGTATATGTATGTATATATATGTATATGTAAATATATATATATATATATATTTTTTTTTTTTTTAAGTAGGCTTCATGCCTAGCACAGACCCCACCATAGAGCCCACCATGGGGTTTGAACTCACAATCCTGAGATCAAGACCTGAGCTGGGATGAAGAGTTGGACACTTAACCAACTGAGCCACCCAGGCTCCCCTCTCAGTTTCCTCATCTTTACAATAAATTAGGGAAAGTTAAGTGAATGGTATATAGAAACTCTCCATATTATTTTTGCAACTTCTCTATGAATGTACAATTGTTTTAACATAAAAAGCTTTCCTAAAAAGTAAAGGGGTTACCATGTGATCCAGTAATTCCACTACTAGATAGATATTTGCCCAAAGAAAATGAAAACACTAATTTGAAAAGATATATGTACCCCTATGTTTATTTACTGCAGCACTGTTTACAATAGCTAAGATATAGAAGCAACCTAAGTATCCATTGATAGATGAATAGATAAAAAGATGCAACACACACACACACACACACACACACACACACACACACACTGGAATATTACTCAGCCATAAAAAAGAATGAAATCTTGCCATTTGCAACAACATGGATGGATCTAAAGGATATAATGCTACATGAAATAAGTCAGAGAAAGACAAATACTATATGACTTCACTTACATGTGGAATTTGAGAAATAAAACAAACAAACAGAAATAAAGAGATTAAAAAACAGACAAATACAGAGGACAAATGTGTTTGCCCGTGGGGGAATGGGTGAACTAGATAAAGGGGTTAAGACTACACTTATTGTGATGAGCACTGAGAAATGTATAGAATTGTTGAATCATTATATTGTACACCTGAAAGTAATATAACACTGTATGTTAATTATACTTGAATAAAAAAATATTGTTGGAATTACATTGAATTTACAGATAAAATCTATCTGGGGAAATGTGTCCTAGTATCTAAAACTTTTTGATTAATCATACTACTTTTAGTTTCAGAGTATAATCAATTTTTACTATTAAAAATTCTTTAAAAAAATGTTTACTTATTTTTGAGAGAGAGAACGAGTGGAAAGGTGAAGAGAAAGAGGGAGACAGAGAATCCCAAGCAGGCTCCATGCTGCCAGCACAGAGCCCAATGTGGGGCTCCAACTCATGAACCTCGAGATCATGACCTGAGCCGAAATCAAGAGTCGGATGCCCGACTAACAGCCATCCAGGTGCCCCATAAGAACTACCCTAATTGACAAAATGTTTTCTCATTGTTTATGCTTATAATCCTCCAATTTTTCTATAATTTCCAACCTACAGTGTCTCATCCATGGTAGCAGTTGAAAAACTGCCCTGAGGGGGCAGGGGAGGGAATAAAAAAAAGAAAAAAAAAAAGAAAAACTGCTCTCTTGCATGCTACATGCTAAAAAGCATTCTCTATTATACTGTATATTAGTTATTTGTTAATTTTGTTTTTATTGAAAAATTATTTGATTTTTATAAAGTATAAATGGATTTTTTTGGTTCTCTAACAAATAAAATAACAATAATGTAAAAAAAAAAGTAAAGGAGTTATAGGAATTACCTCCAAGATCTTCTCTAGCTCTACACTGTGATTCTGTGTTCTTGTTTATCTCCACTCATGTGAAAATAAGTCTCTTCCCAGCTAGCTAAATATATTTCAAAGCAGAATTGTGCCCACTCCTCCTACCACAGACAAGATGTTAATTTTTTTTTTTATTGCTTTTAACATATCCTATACTTGAGGCAAAACTGAATTCTCCAAGAACACATTAAAAACACTCCATCCATATCCACTTGGTTCCTGCAAACAAGCTAATTCATCAAGTAGGGAAAAGCTGTTTCTGGCAGTCCATGCTTACAGAATCTCAGTTTTTCCCTAGCAACTAGGCTAATTATAACTCCAGCTACCTGGTAACAGCACTAGATTTTCCTGACATTGGCTGGCAGTTTTAAAGCCATCTCAGCTCTGCTGGCACTTCCTTTCCTGAGAAGGCATCAGAGCTGCTGACAGACTGGGAGAGAGGAAGCAACTACCTTCACTAGGTCAGAGTATCCAAAGAGGCTGCTCAGAACCACAGAACTTCAGAGATGTTAGTGACCATCCTGGTCCAGCCCACACATTTTAGACACAAGGAGCCAGAGGCCCAGAAAGTGACTCGTCTTAGCCAGGAACCTGGCAGTCTTCTTGATTTCCTTCTCTTAATCTTCCCATCCCATCAATTCCCAAGTCCTACCGATATTTTACCTCCTGCATATTTCACAGATCGGTTCCCTCCCCTCTATTACTATTGCCACGGCCCTCAGGCCCTCATCATCTTTCCTGTTTGGCCTGTCCTCCTGACTTCCTGTCTTTCTTCCCTGACTCCATCCTCCCCACCCACCAGAAGGATCTAGGCTGCTCCCTACTACTTAAAGCCCACCAATGGCTCCTTATCTTCCTCAGGATAAAGTCTACACTTTTTAAAATGGCACAAAGAACTATGCCCCAGTGCTCTTCAGCCTCATTCTGTGTCTAGCACTTAAATTTAGCAACACAAAACCACTTCCAATTCCCCACACACCATGTGATTTCTTGCCTTTGGCATTTGCTTCTGGCAAAAGCCCTTTCTTTCCACCTGACCATCCAGGACTGACTAATCAATACTCTCATTTGAAGACAAAGCTCAGGGGTCATCTCCTCAAAGAATCCTTTGTAGATTTTGCCTTCCATCTATTCTATTCAGTCAGATTGAAACCCCAACTGCCAGCACAGTACTCAGAATGTAACAGATGGATCTGTTGATCCATCTATTCTATTCAGTTGGGTTAGAGATGCCATATTTGAGTTTGCTTATACTGTGTATACAAATCTTTTACTGCTATTTATCACACTCTATCTTTACTCATCTTTGAAACCCCAACTGCCAGCACAGTACTCAGAATGTAACAGGTATTCTGTTCATTATGTTGATTAATGAATGGATAAATCCAAAGCTCTCTCTCATCTATCCCCTGCTCACCTTTCCGATCTCATCCTACTGCAGCTATAAGCCCTTGATACCATGTTCTGGCCCTATGGAATCACTTGAAGTATGCCAAGCACACAATGCTTTTTCATGACTTTGTGCCCTTGTATATGCTGTTTCTTCTAAAATGCTTTCCCCATTCTTGTGGTGTCCTTTTAAGATTCAGTTCGAACTTAACACACTTGCAAAGCCTTTCCTGGTGGATTCTGTCATTCTCCTTAGGACTTCAGAGCAATCTTACATAGCTCTATGGTAGCCTTTATTATACCAGTATTATTTACTTGCTATCTTTCTCCACCAGCATCTGGCACATAGCTGGTATACAGTAGGCAGTCAATAGATGCTGGAATGAGTGAATGCATGTGTGCAAACATGAGTAAATGAACGATGGCCAAGGTGATAATACAAACAAGGGAAACATTTGAGACAGGAATTTAGAATGCCTATTCTTTCAACTATATCATGCTATTTCTATCAGTGTGTGAACTTAGATGTACATAACTAATAGAAAGAGGAAATAGCTTTATTATAAATCTACACAGAAATACATATTTTGTAGACATGGTTAAGGACATTATTATAAATGGAATAGAATTAAATTAGGCTCCAGAATTTAGTTTCAGATTTACTTCCTAGTGACTGGAAGAAAAGGTGTTAAATATTCAAAGAAAAATTTTTCTTCTTCTCAAAAGGCAAGTATTATGACTTCTAATGAAAAGCGCTTAAAAATGAGAAAAGTTGCGTTAAGCAAAAACACACAACAAATTGTTTTGGGTCAAGGCTTCCACAATATTTTAAACTATAACAGTTACGGGAAAGTTGCTGAAAAAGTTTTTTTTTATTGTGGTAAAATATATATAATATAAAATTTACCATTTTAACCCTTTTTAAGTATATAGTTCAGCGACCTTAAATACAGGCATATTGTTGTACAGCTATCCATATCCAGAACTTTTTCCCAAATGACTATACCCATTAAACAATATCTCCCCTTCTGCACCCTTCCCCAGCCTCTGGCAACCACCATTCTATTGTTTGTCTCTATGCTTTTGACTACTCTAGGTACCTTATATAAGTGAAACCGTATAATAGTTGTTCTTTTGTGACTGGTTTATTTCACTTAGCATAATGTCCTCAAATTTCACCCATGCTGACACATGTGTCAGATTTTCCTTCCGTTTTAGGGCCGAACAATATCCCATTGCACATGGGTCCCACATTTTGTCTATCCATTCATCTGCCAACGGACATTCAGGCTGCCTCTACCCTTTTGCTACCGTGCAGGATTTTGCCACGAACGTGTGTGTGCAAATATCTGTTTGAGTCCCTGCTTTCACTTCTTTGAGGTACATACTTAGAAGTGGAACTGCTGGATCATAGCATAATTCTAGGTTTAACTTTTTTCAGGAATCATCATGCCAATTTCCATAGCAGCTTCCTGGGAATACACAGGGTGTCCGGTTTTTCCACACCCTGGCCAATATATGTTACTTTCCAGTTTTTTGGGGGGTAGGGGTTTTTTTTTTGTGCCTGTTTTGTTTATATAGTAGTTGGCCTAATAGCTGTGAAGATGATACATTTTTTAAACCAAGAACACAAATACTTGTTACAACTATTTAATGAATGGAGCCTCCCTACATTCTTCTTACTTCTTCTCCCAAAAAGAGGAGGAAATGGACAGGCACACCATCACAGACCTCAGAAAGCTGAGAACGAGGAGTCACACACACAGTGTGCACAGACCCGGGCCTACAGGGGCTGTGCTCACACCAGGCTGCCAGAGAACTATTTAAAATTAAAAAAAATTTTTTTTTAAATCTTTATTTATTTATTTATTTATTTTTTTTTTATTTTTTTTTTATTTTTTTTTTCAACGTTTATTTTTTTATTTTTGGGACAGAGAGAGACAGAGCATGAACGGCGGAGGGGCAGAGAGAGAGGGAAACACAGAATCAGAAACAGGCTCCAGGCTCTGAGCCATCAGCCCAGAGCCCGACGCGGGGCTCGAACTCACGGACCGCAAGATCGTGACCTGGCTGAAGTCAGACGCTTAACCGACTGCGCCACCCAGGCGCCCCAAAATCTTTATTTATTTTTGAGAGAGAGAGAGAGACAGTGTGTGAGCAGGGGAGCAGCAGAGAGAAAGGGAGACACAGAATCTGCAGCAGGCTCCAGGCTCTGAGCTGTCAGCACAGAGCCCCATGCGGGGCTCGAACTCACGAACTGTGAGATCACGACCTAAGCCGAAGTCGGACACTCAACCGACTGAACCACCCCGGCGCCCTCCAGAGAACTATTTTTATTTTTATTTTTATTTATTTATTTTTTTAACATTTAGTAGAGACAGAGCATGAACGGGGGAGGGGCAGAGAGAGAGGGAGACACAGAATCGGAAGCAGGCTCCAGGCTCTGAGCCATCAGCCCAGAGCCTGACGCGGGGCTTGAACTCACAAACTGTGGGATCATGACCTGAGCTGAAGTCAGATGCTCAACTGACTGAGTCACCCAGGCGCCCCAGAGAACTATTTTTAAGTAAATAACCTGAGAGGGCACCCACGCTCTAGTATGTGTCTCCAAGTATGCAGGATAGTAATAATCCTTCACACTTATTTAACATCTAACACATTAAAACACGTTTGCATTTTGGGATGAGGGCAGGGCAGGAATTTATGTCTCCCTTTTAGGAAACAAAGGCTCAAAGAAGTTATGGACAAGGCCAAGGACATGTAGCTAGGAATATATAGATTCAAAATTCAGGTTTTCTGACTGGGTCCAAAAGTTGTGTCCGTACATTTTGATATCCCCCAAAGACATTAGTCCTTCTGTAATAATTTTCCACTGGTTCAAGTCAAAGTTCCTAAATTATATAGCCCGACGGAGTTCTGTGGGACTTCACTGAACTTTTGGGTGCTTAGAACAGCAAGGCCACATGTATACTATTACCCATCATATTACCAAAACCTGAAGAAATCAGGCTAGAACTAAAGAAAATCAGTCAGTGAACCAAAAAGAAATTTAACAAAGAAAACAGATCTTAAAATTCCTCACCACAAGAAAACAATATTTTAGTAACTATTTGTGGTGATGGATGTTAACTTATTGTGGTGATCGTTTTGCAATATGTACGTATATCAAATCATTATGTTGTACACCTAAAATAAATACAATATGTCCACCATATCTCAATTACAAAAAAGATAGTTCTTAAAAAATAAAAAACCAAGATGAACTGAATTAAAAACCTGACCAATCTAATGACAAAGTATTAAATCAAGATGCTGAAAAGTGGTGAATTATAACCAATCACAGTCATAATAATTTTTGCAAAAGCCAAGGACATTTTACTATTACTAAAGAAAATAATTGGTTTTAAAAACCAGAAACTTAATGAACCCAGGCTTTCTTATTTATTCTTTCTGGAGGAACATTTATATTTGAGGGTGACAGTAGATCTGCTGTGATGGGGACACTTGGATTATATTATTTATTTACAGGCAAACTACAATGGAGAATTGAGACAAATAGAACAAATGGTCCCAAATCCACTACTGAGGGGGAAAAAACTGACTTGAAATTAAAAAATGGCAGCACTTGGGTGGCTCAGTCAGTTAAGCGTCCAACTTCAGCTCAGGTCATGACCCCACAGTTCGTGAGTTCGAGCCCCACATGGGGCTCTGTGCTGACAGCTCAGAGCCTGGAGCCTGCTTTGGATTCTGTGTCTCCCTCTCCCCTGCTCATGCTCTGTCTCTCTCAAATATAAATAAGCATTAAAAAAAGAATTTAAAAAAATAAATACACAAATGATTGCACTTATCCAGTAATTGGATTTATCTGGATAATTCTGCCATCTCTCAATTTGTCACCATAATGGCAAATACTTCTCGAGGGCTTAGTGTCTGACAGGCATTGTGCTGTTTTCAACTAATTGGCTCATTTAATCCTCCCTCAGGTCCTATAAGATAGGTGCTATTACCACACCCACTTCAGCTCAGAGAAATTATAGTATTTTCCCAAATTAATGCAGGTAGCAAGTAGTTAATCAAGATTCTATCTCAGGTCTGTTGGGTTCATTGCTCTTAACTACTATGCCCCTGATCACTGAATGGTAGAAATGATGAAAATTTAGGAGACAAAGTCAGTAGGCTGTTTATCATGATTTTTAAAATCTACTACAGAAGCATGCTATGTATAAACTTCAAAGTTTGCTCAGGAAAAATACCGTCCGCAAGACGAGAGACCGCAGCTCAAAGAAGTCAGGCAGCTGGAGGGCCAACATACAATGAAACACAACTCTTCCAACTCCTGTCTAAAGGCCCAGACCACTTTAACCTTCTGGTATCAATTATGTCATATTTAAACAAGGACTCTGCCTGGTCCAGGATGATGACATTCAGTTTTTCCTGAAGGTTTTGTTATCGGATCTGGCCTTGTCAGATTTTAAATTCCATTCTTAAAATGGAATCTTAAATCTTTTTTAAAGCAACCCCGGGTAATAATAAATTCACACAAGTTTAACAAGTAGTTATCATGGGGTAAGACTCAGGAGACGGTGGTTTTGTGTGCTGTGTGGGGACTGGGTGTTTACCACACAGCAGTGGATTTCATAAATTCCAGGGTTGGGCATATTTCTATGCCACACTCAGCTATCACGAGAAGATGCAGGATTGGATGATCAACAACAAGCAAGTCAGCCAAGTTGCCACCCAGAAATTATTCACCAGAGCAGCTGCAGTCCAGAAATGCTAACAAGCCAGTCTCCCTAGGGGTGGGCCATACTCAGCTGTGGTTCACTTACAGCATTTTCTCACTTAACTTTGCTCCAGAATCAGGAGCTGTATGTACCGCAGTGGTTTCTCCCTTCTGTGCCTTATGCATTCAAAATTGTCTTCCCACAAACACTGAACCTACAATTAATATTTGCTACAGAGAGGGGGCAGTGGTACCTCATCATGGAGGCATATGCCCCAGCTTCTTTGTGCTGAGGGTAAGCAATCTCTTCCTGTGGTTTTTCTTTTTTTTTATTGCTTACAAAAATGGACATTCAATAGAAAAGCCTGCAGCCTCACAGAACCAATTTTTATGTATAATGCAATACTATTTTGTTAATCCATAGCTAGTATGAGTTTTAAGATTATTTCTGAATTCTTTGAATAGCTCGAAAGACAGAAACCCTTAACTAATTTTTAATTTACTTGCTTTGAAGTGGATTATTCTAGGTTTTTACATAATTCTCTAACTATTACAACTCCTCATGTGATTAAATATCCGTGTTGCTGCCTTTACGATTAAGGATTATATTGATTTTAGTCTCTCCCTCAATCAACTACCTGAGGACTTGCTGCTTGGAAAGAGAAAGATCGAACCCTTGGGGCACCTGAGTGGCTCAGTCGGTTGGGCATCCAACTTTAGCTCAGGTCAGGATCTCACAGTTTGTGAGTTTGAGTCCCACGTTGGGCTCTGTGCTGACAGCACAGAGCCTGCCTCGAATCCTGTCCCCGCCCCTCCCTGCCCCCCTCCCCCCACCCCCGCTCTCTGCCCCTCCCCTGCTCATTCTCTCCCTCTTAAAACTAAATAAACTTAAAAAAAAAAAAAGATTGAACCCTCTCTCCAGCCCTTTTCTATTAAAGTTTCCCACTATTTCCCTTGCCTGCAGCCATCATGGTGAAATGTTTGTCTACACTAAGATAGTAATTTTTCACTCTTTAGTGAATATCTCAACAAAAATCTGCTGTGGCAAAAATACATAAAATGGTAAAACAATTACTATTCCGCAAGAGACTTACACTACATGTTTCACAAACACTGGTTTTATTTAAAAGAGTCATGCATACAACACCCAAGTTATCGCAGATCCTGACTCAGCTGGGTGTGATTTCATGTTTTTACTATATTTAAAGAAGTGTCCTTCTAACGCTAAAGAAAAATCAAGCTAAGTTTGGTCACAGAACAGGGCTCTAAATTCATACCTGAACCACCTGACTTACCATGTGATGCACCGCCATGTCACCCCAGATGTCTCTTCACCCACACAGCTGTCACTGTCATTGTCCTAACCGTATGGACTCACAGTGTGACTTGTAAGGATGAACATAAGACATATTCATGGGTATGGCTGAGGGTGAGATTAAGAGAGCCAAACCTCTTTCTCACTTTAAAATCTCATAATAACTATTACTACTGGTATTACTACTGGTGAACTACTACCCCTCCCCCCACATACATCTAAAGCTATGAATTTACAACGTGCTGTGGTATAAGTCTTCTTACTTAATCTTCATGACTGCTGTTTATTCATACTCTCTACAAATAATTTTCAGTGCCTATGGTGCTGTGCAGTATTCTTAATGCCAACTCTACAGGGGCTGGGACAGGCTCAGAAAGGTTAAGGAACTTGGCCAGGTTGCCTGATTGTCCAGGGCTCCAGCTAGGGTGTTTTCCTGATCGCTTGTCCTTCTATCAAAATGGAGCTGCCCATGGCAGCTGGGTGGCTCTGTCAGTTAAGTGTCTGACTTCGGCTCAGGTCATGATCTGAAGGCTCGTGGGTTCGAGCCCCGCAATGGGCTCTGTGCTGACAGCTCAAAGCCTGGAGCCTGTTTCGGATTCTGTGTCTCCCTCTCTCTCTGCCCCTCTCCCGCTTGTGCTTTGTTTCTCTCTCTCTCTCAAAAATAAATAAACATTAAAAAAAAATTTTTTTTAATGGAACCGCCCAAAGTGGCTTCTATCAATCACTACATAGTGGGATAAACTAATTTCAACTATGATATTAATGATTGATAATGGCTTTATGTGTTTTGCTTTCCAAAGAAGAAGGCCATTTTAATTTAAACTTTTAGTGCTTCCCAAATAATCATAGCCAAATGAGATGAGTAATACGACAGATGGAGCACAAAAAGATTTGGTAAGAAGGGAAGGAAGGCGACACGGTAGCCTGAGAGCTCTTAAATCATGTTAGTTAAGTACCTGACGACTCTGTACTTAAGACTGGGAAAAGACAGGGCCTAGTGGCAAACAGGGTTCTCACCTCTGCATGCGACAATGTCCTGTGACTACTCCCTCACCCTGCCCCTCTAGAATCTTCTTAATCACACTTCTCCAGGAGAGGAATGGTGCCATCCCATGCCTCACCCAAAATGTTCCCTGAAGACTATCTCCATTAGCCAGCGTAGAGGAGAGGGTGAGACCAAATGATTCAAGCAGTCAGTTGATTCAAGCTAAAAACAAAACAAAACAAAACAAAAAACCCTTTCCCTCAAATGATCTAAGAAACTGTCCCTTCCTTCAGCCTTGCTTGGGAGACAGTTAATGGAAAAGTGCTCCTCCCTCTGCCCAATGAACAAATTCATTCACTATTCCTATCCTGAGGCAAAGACTGCCATTCATTCTCCCTGCCTCTCCATCTCTCTGCATTACCAGCCCTTACTTGGCAATATCTTCTTTGACCTTGACCCTGGCAACTCCATGGAGAATTGCTCACTCAACAGTCACATAACAGATGAAAGGTGAGTCTGGACCAATTTCAGGAAAATTCAGGTTAAAACATGGAAATCCAGGACAGAGCAAAAACAGAGCTAAATCCCTTAGAATTTAGCTGTGCACATTAATTGAATTTACCAAATAATTGGGTTTCAAAGACACCAGTTATTCCTCTGATCCAACATATTCTCTGGCAACCTTCTTCTCAAGAGGATCGGGCAGGCACACACAGACAACGATAATATTTGTATACAGTCTTCTGGTGTAAACAGCTGGAGATCTAGAAGCTCTGAAAAAGTCAGAGGCAACCATCTCTAGCCAGGTCACTCAGGCCACTTCAGAGCTTGCCCAGACACTAAGGGGGCTGAGGAAACCAATACTGTGGTAACCAGTTAGGAAGCTTCATCCCAAAGCCTAGTGTCCTCTTACCAAGGTGCTGCCTCATCTCACCCCCACTTAGCCACCCCCCCCCCACCTTCCCCACCAAAATCACTCACCCATCAACCAAGACTGGGAAGCACCGTCCTCTCCCCCCACTCAGGCAAGCTGTTAGGCTGTTAGCACCCTCTTCTTCATTCTTAGGTGAACTAGTCCTAAGCCTGAAGATACCTAAAATTTGGTCTTTAAAGCTTATCTGGATAATCATCTTCCAAAACAGACAAGAATTTCTCAGGGAACAGAACCATGCTCAGCGCCTGCCCTTTGCTCCATCAACTCTCTCTCTGCCCCCACTGGGCCAGAACGAGAAGGGGCCCTTCTCTAGCTGAAGGTATGACCTGGAAACTACCTGCTGGGGCCTTGAAAAAATGCAAATTTCTAGGGGGTGCCTGGCTAGATCAATCCTAAGACCATGTGGCCCTTGGGGTCCCAAGTTTGAGCCCCATGTTGGGTGTAGAGATTATGAAAACAAACAAACTTTTAAAAATATGCACATTTCCAAGCTCCCCTTGCCTTGCGTTAGTAAATCAGAATCCCTGGGGGTGAGGCAGGGAATCTACATTTTAAACCAGCTCCCAAAGGTGATTATTCTGAATACCTCCACAGGTGTTTGAGAGCCTCTGATTTAGTCCAGCTCCCTCTCTTTACACAGAAGGAAAGTGCAAAATGGGCACAAACAAGGTGAAATGGGCTTGTCCGAGGTCACTGGGCTGGTCAGGTTCAGGCGACCGGCCCTGGGGCGTGGAACCCACCTCCCTCCCTAATTAGCAATGCGGAAGGTAGAATGAGCCCTAGAAAGAGCCCGGGTAAGGCAGCGGTGGGTGGGCCGCCTCCTGCACTCACCCGCTTGTAGATGTCCTCCCGGCTGGCCTCATACTTCTGCTGCATGCGTTCCTCCAGGAAGTAGATGCGCAGCTTGAGGCTGAAGTTCTCCTTCTTCAGGTCATTGAGATGCTGGGACAGAGTGCGATATCCATTAGACATGGTGGGCAGCCCATGGGGAGCAGCATGCCCGATCGCCCCCTCACCCTAGGAACATAGTGCAGCTGCACCGCGGCCTGAAGCGAGCCGCCCGGACGCTGCTGAGGCTATGGCGACATGACCCCGGTGGCTGGCGCTCTCTCGGGGACCTGGGACCGGGGCTCACTGCTCTGGGTGCCGGAGCGCAGCGCACTTTCCTTTTTTACCTCTGGGAGATATTTGCGGAATCCCTGACAGAGGAACATGCTGCGTGAACTCAGACACAAGTGGTGTAACCCGACTCCCGAGCCGGGACTGGGCTGTCACCCTCCCCGAGCCTCCCAGGCCCAACTATAGGCAGTTAACGGCTTCTCAGAAAAGAGAAAATGGACCCCCAGAAGTTTCCAGGAAATGGGGAGTGGGAATACTTCAAGGTGCTGGTGGGCTTGCACAAAACAGAAGGACATGAAGGTCTGTGTGTGTGAGTGGGCACTTAAGTTTTTGGTGGTTGATTTGCACAGTAAAACCCAAAGGAGGGTGCGTGGCTGGCTCAGTTGGTACAGCATGCGACCCTTGATCTCAGGGTGTGAGTTCAAGCTCCACATTGGTTGGGAGTAGAGTTTACGAAAGTAAACAAAAAACAAACCAAAGCAGTGTGGCCAGAGTAAGCAAGCATGCTCTGTAGGAAAGAGCATGTGTACATAAAATGGGGACCACATGTCAAACACCCCCTTTCTGTCAGGTGCAAATCTTAAGGAGCTATTTACTGGTGGGTTCTCCAATTTCCTTTGATGATCCAGGGCTCACCTCTAATCAGTTCCTTCCCAGTTTTCCTCCCTGGACTTCTCAAGCCCTGAGGCAGTTAATTAAATAAACAGCCTTTACTAAAACCAAGGGCCTCCCACCACCCCCCCCCCCCACTACAGCCACACACACCCCCCTCCTAGTTCCCTGTGGAATCATTGCAAACTGTTTACCAGTTAGACTGCCTCACAAAGAGGTGGGGTCAAAGGCTCCTTCCTCCAAGGGATGATGGAAAGAAAGGGTTGGGGGAGGGAGGGAGGCAGGCGTCAGTCTGGAGCCCAGAGATTTCAGCCAGTCACTGGTTCTTAACTCAGGCACCTGCCAAGTGGAGCCAGGCACTCATCACCAGATCCTGCTCGTAAAGCAATTTAAGATCCTTGAGTGACAGCTGCAACATTAGCAGGAAGTATTATTTATATCACATCACACGGGACGTTGAAGGTGACCGACCGGGAGACCATCCCACAGCACAGACATGAAACCCAGGTTCTTGTGCCAGTAATACTAGGTTGAAAAAAAATTAATATTAACATCTAAAGTAAAGGCAACTAAAACCTTTATACTTAAATCAAATACTCATTTCTTCCCTCACCTACCTGCTCTTCATTCTTCTAATTCTTAATTCCTCATAATAATTCTAATCAACATTTCCTGAGGACCCACCAGATAGCATGAATGAAACAAAGATGAAGACAGTTCCAACTCTCAAAGAGCTGGGTGGCCACATACATATGGGGTGTGTTTCACACTAGAATCCTCCAATCCTGTGTGTTTTTCAAACTTTTTACGTTTTATACTGCAATCCAGTACACATACACGTATGCACACATATGTAACTGAAGTAAAAGTTTCACCAAGTAATGTTACCGTCACTATGTGTGATGTGCTCTCATATTTTCTATTCTATTTTTCTTCTGGGGAGTGACCCACTGAATTGACTTCATGACCCACGGGTATGTTTCATACTGAAATTTGAAAAACATTGCATCTAGGGGAACCCAGAAGAAAGAGTGATTAATTCGCACTGGAATGATGAGAAAAAGCTACACTAAGAGTTGCAGTTGCACTGTCCTTTGAAAGATAGAAAAAGTTTGAGTGAATAAAGTGGCCTCAGGAGGGCATAATAAGAACTGAACATTCTCTCTAATAAATGTGGGTTATAAGTAGGCAAAACGTTTCTTACCATTGACTGTATCTTAAGACAAAATATTCGTTTCTAAAAAGTGTACACATTTAAAATTCATTTAGCTATTTTCATTAAATCCATGCTTTGAGAATAAATGAGTGTCATTCAGGCTTAGAGACCATGAAGAAGAGGGAAATCTAAATAAAAACTCAGAAGATCCTTTTCTGGTCTGACCTGTTACTAAATAGCTGTATGACCTTGGAAATTCACTTCTCCAGAGGCCTAAGTGTCCTCATTTATAAAATGAAGTGGTTGGAAAGTAGGTGGTTTTTAAGACCCTTTTCTGGTCTAAGCTCCTAGAGGAATAACCTACTTACAATCTACTTATTATCTACCTACTACCGTTTTGCACAGGGGAAACAGGCTGTCAGATTCTAGATTAGTGTTTAATCGTGATTTTGATGTCTCCTTAGATTCTTTTATCACATAAGATAATTTAATAAAAGTTTTAAGGAGCACCTGGGTGGCTCAGTCGGTTAAGCATCTGACTTTGGCTCAGGTCATGATCTCATTGCTTGTCAGTTAGAGCCCTTGCATGGGGCTCTGTGCTGACAGCTCAGAGCCTGGAGCCTGCTTCAGATTCTGTGTCTCCCTCTCTCTGCCCCTCCCCCACTTGTGCTCTGGCTCTCTCAAAAATAAATAAACATTAAAAATATTTTAAAAATAGGGGTGCCTGGGTGGCTCAGTCGGTTAAGCGTCCTACTTCAACTCAGGTCATGATCTCACAGTTTGTGGGTTCGAGCCCCGTGTTGGGGTCTGTGCTGACAGCTCAGAGCCTAAATCCTACTTCGGATTCTGTGTCTTCTCTCTCTGATCCTCCCCAACTCGCACTGTCTCTCTGTCTCTCCCTCAAAAATAAAGAATAAATTTTTTTTTAATATTTAAAAAATAAATAAACAAGTTTTATGAAGGGGCACCTGGGTGGCTCGCTTGGTTAAGCGTCCAACTCTTGATCTCAGCTCAGGTCTTGATCTCAGGGTCTTGAGTTCAAGCCCTACACTGGGCTCCATGCTGGGAATGGAGCCTACTTAAGAAAAAAAAAGTTTTATGGAAAGTAAGGTTCCATATGAATGCAGGGTATTCTTACCCAACCTGGATATTTCTTTCTGCACATTTTTTTATATATAATTTATTGTCAAATTGGTTTCCATACAACACCCAGTGCTCATCCCAACAGATGCCCTCCTCAATGTTCATCACCCACTTTCCCCTCTCCCCCACCTCCCATCAACCCTCAGTTTGTTCTCAGTATTCAAGAGTCTCTTATGGTTTGCCTCCTTCCCTCTCTGTAACTTATTTTTCCCCCTCCCCTTCCCCCTGGTCTTCTGTTAAGTTTCTCAGGATCCACATAAGAGTGAAAACATATGATATCTGTCTTTCTCTGACTAACTTATTTCACTTAGCGTAATACTCTCCAGTGTCATCCACGTTGCTGCAAATGGCAGGATTTCATTCTTTCTCATTGCCAAGTAGTATTCCATTGTATATATAAACCACATCTTCTTTATCCATTCGTCAGTTGATGGACATTTAGGCTCTTTACATAATTTGGCTATTATTGAAAGTGCTGCTACAAACATTGGGGTGCAAGTGCCCCTATGCATCAGCACTCCTGTATCCCTTGGGTAAATTCCTAGCAGCGCTATTGCTGGATCATAGGGTAGATCTATGTTTAATATTTTGAGGAATCTCCACACTGTTTTCCAGAGCGGCTGCACCAGTTTGCATTCCCACCAACAGTGCAAGAGGGTTCCCGTTTCTCCACATCCTCGCCAGCATCTATAGTCTCCTGATTTGTTCATTTTAGTCACTCTGTCATGAGATGGTCTCTCAGTGTGGTTTTGATTTGTATTTCCTTGATGAGGAGTGACATTGAGCATCTTTTCATGTGCCTGTTGGCCATCTGGATGTCTTCTTTAGAAAAGTGTCTATTCATGTCCTCTGCCCATTTCTTCATTGGACTATTTGTTTTTCGGGCGTGGAGTTTAGTGAGTTCTTTACAGATGTTAAGTACTAGCCCTTTATCCAATATGTCATTTGCAAATCTTTTTCCCATTCCGTTGGTTGCCTTTTAGTTTCGTTGATTATATCCTTTGCAGTGCAAAAGCATTTTATCTTGATGAGGTCCCAATAGTTCATTTTTGCTTTTAATTCCCTTGCCTTTGGAGATGCATCAAGTAAGAAATTGCTGCGGCTGAAGTCAGAGAGTTTTTTTCCTGATTTCTCCTCTAGGGTTTTGATGGTTTCCTGTCTCACATTCAGGTCCTTCATCCATTTGGAGTTTATTTTTGTGAATGGTGTAAGAAAGTGGTCTAGTTTCATTCTTCTGCATGTTGCTGTCCAGTTCTCCCAGCACCATTTGTTAAAGTGACTGTCTTTTTTTCCATTGGATATTCTTTCCTGCTTTGTCAAAGATTAGTTGGCCATACATTTGTGGGTACAATTCTGGAGTCTCTATTCTATTCCATTGGTCTATGTGTCTGGTTTTGTGCCATCTTTCTGCACATTAATGCGTGTTTTCTCTTATACTCAGTGATACTTTGCTTTTCTATCTCTCTGGCCCTTATTCTGTTTCTCCCCCCCACCCCCAGGTCCTTAAAGTAAGTGCCTAAACAATGGTTAGTTCTCCCCCTTCTGATTGTGTTCTCTTCATACTTTCTCCCTCAGAGATATTATCCACTTTTAGGGATATTGCTGTTGTCTCCCAAACAACCCCCAAACCTTCCCTAAGTTCTCTCCCCCAAGATCTAGCCCTACACATCCAGCTCTTTGCTCAACTTGAATGCTCCATTCTCACAGCAGACCTCAGAGCAAAGACTTTTGCAACAGTGTGTCATGTCTGCCAGACTTCACTACAGCCTGTTCTCCATATTATAGTCAAAGTAATGTTTTCAAAGCTCAAATCTTATCCTGACATCTCCCTTACTTAAAGCCCTTCACAGGCATCCCATCACTCTTAGAATAAAGGAAAACGCTATCACATCCCCTCAAGAAACCCTGACTCCTTTTTCAAGTCCTAGTTCTGATCTCACCCAAACAAAAGCCTTCCCTGCTACCCCAGCCTGGAAAGAGGTCTCCCTCTTTGAACTCCTAAGGCAAACATCAACATTTGCAAGTGTTCATATGGTGCCTCATGACATTGCTTGTCTGTGGTCTTCAAGGGTTATTTACATCTTTTAGGGCTCTTTAACTTTTCCCGTGTTTGTGTCTCTCCGACTAGTCTGTGAGCTGCCCAAGGGAAGGCCAAGGACTCACTCGTCGTTCTCTATTCCTTCAGCTCCCACAACAGCCAAGCAGAGCTCCCCAGGAACATTCAGCCCACTGTGCAGTCACAGCCCGCTTACAATCACCTTGACCACACTAGAGTGTTTCGAGGGCTGAAAAGGCATATTTGGTATCTGTGCTCTGTCACTGCACAGTATTTAGGAAGCAGCCCCTAAATATTTGTTGAATTAATGAATAGATAAGTATTCCATATGTATTTTATTTCTTGCTGATTTGATTTGTTAGTTAGGGCCTAGCCTGCTGTTATTATTCTCACAATTTTCCAATAATATAGAAATGTGTGTTTTAATAGCTCCAAAGAAACTACATTTGCTAGAATGGTTACTGTAGAAAAAGTTTATATGCCCATCTAGACCTTCTTCCTGAACTCCAATCTGTGTCTAACTTCCTAGTAGAAATGGCCACTCGAATAGAGAGAGACCTGTCATACTTGCGGCATCTGAACCTGAACTCCTGATCTTTCCTAGCAGACACGTTTCTTCCCCAGTGGATCCCATTTCGATTTGTAACAGTTGTTTTGGGCCAAAACCTTTTGAGTTCTTCTGGTCTCTTCTCTCTCATACACATCATCTCATCTGTCTGTAAATCTTATTATCTCTACTTTATATCTGTTTATAAAGTACCACTGCACTGGACCTCTACCACTCTGGCCCAAGATACTGTGACTGATGTCTCCCCTAAATTATTTAAATTTTTTTTTTCAACGTTTATTTATTTTTGGGACAGAGAGAGACAGAGCATGAACGGGGGAGGGGCAGAGAGAGAGGGAGACACAGAATCGGAAACAGGCTCCAGGCTCTGAGCCATCAGCCCAGAGCCTGACGCGGGGCTTGAACTCACGGACCGCAAGATCGTGACCTGGCTGAAGTCGGACGCTCAACCGACTGCGCCACCCAGGCGCCCCTCCCCTAAATTATTTAAAGAGCCCCCTTCACTGGTCTCTCTGCTCCCACTCTTGCTCCCCTATTCTATTCTTAACAGAGCAGCCACAGTGACCCTTGAAAGTACAACAGATTACTCCTCTGCTGGAAACCCCACTGGTTTTCCCACAAATTCAGAGTGAAATGCTATCTGTCGTTAGGCCATAGGCCCAAGGCACTACGGAATCTGGAGCCTGGATCCTTGCCCTGTCTTCCTTTTTCCTACGACTCTCCCCCTACACACTTTGCTCCAGCCATTCTCTCTTTGCTGTTTCTCAAAAACAGCAAGCACCTTCCTTCCTCAGGGCCTTGGGGCTTGTTGATGCTTCTATATGGTACACTCCTTCTCTGTGTCTAGAGACCTGATTGTCTTCCTCACCTTCTTTGTGTCTTTGATCAAATATCACTTCAAGGAATTGACCACCCTATTTATATTTATTTTTATTTTTAATGTTAATTTTTTTTGAGAGAGAGCACAACTGATGGGGGGGGGGGGGAGAGAGAGAGATGGAAAAGAGGGACTCACCCAAAGTGGGGCTCAAGTTCACCCGATGTGAGACTCAACTCATGAACCATGAGATCATGACCTGAGCCGAAATCAGATGCTTAATAACTGAGCCACCCAGGAGCTCTTTATTATTTTATTTTATTTTTATTCACTTTGAGAGAGAGCGCGCGCGTGAATGGGGGAGGGACACAGAGAGAGAATCTCAAGCAGGCTCCACACTGCCAGGGCAGAACCGGATGCAGGGCTCACACCCACAAACCGTGAGATCATGACCTGAGCCAAAGTCACATGCTTGACCCACTGAGCCACCCAGGTGCCCCTGACCACCCCCTCTGTAACTCTTCCGGGGTGCCAGGGTGACTCAGTCGGTTAAGCGTCTGACTCTTGGTTTCAGCTCAGGTCATGATCTCACAGTTTGTGAGTTTGAGCCTCACGTGGATCCCTACATCAGGCTCCATGCTAACAGCTCAGAGCCTGCTTAGGATCCTCTCCTTCTCTCTCTGCCCCTCCCCTGCTTGCACACACACTCTCTCTCTCAAAATGAATAAACGTAAAAAAAAAAAAAAGAAGTATAACTCTCCCTAGGCCTCACCCCTGCACTCCTTTCACTGTTTGTTAATCCATACACTTTCATTGTTTAAAATATTATATTTGGGGGCACCTGGGTGGCGCAGTCGGTTAAGCGTCCGACTTCAGCCAGGTCACGATCTCGCGGTCCGTGAGTTTGAGCCCCGCGTCGGGCTCTGGGCTGATGGCTCGGAGCCTGGAGCCTGTTTCCGATTCTGTGTCTCCCTCTCTCTCTGCCCCTCCCCCGTTCATGCTCTGTCTCTCTCTGTCCCAAAAATAAATAAACGTTGAAAAGGGGCGCCTGGGTGGCGCAGTCGGTTAAGCGTCCGACTTCAGCCAGGTCACGATCTCGCGGTCCGTGAGTTCGAGCCCCGCGTCGGGCTCTGGGCTGATGGCTCAGAGCCTGGAGCCTGTTTCTGATTCTGTGTCTCCCTCTCTCTCTCTGCCCCTCCCCCGTTCATGCTCTCTCTCTGTCCCAAAAATAAAATAAAATAAACGTTAAAAAAAAAATTAAAAAAAAAAAAAAACACGTTGAAAAAAAAAATTTTTTTTTAAATTTATAAAAAAAAAATATATATTATATTTGTTTATTTTGTTTCTTGTCTCTGCCCATTAGTATGTAGACCCCATAAGATAAGCAGGATTTTTTCCCGTTTTTTTTCACTGCTATATCACCAGTTCCAAGAACAGAACCTAGTATACAACAGGTGTGCAACAAATATTTGTTGAATAAAAGAACTGATGAATAATTAACCTGCTCACTTTGACCTCTCTGGATTTCATTCCAACAGAACTCAATCTGTATATAAGATTACACAGTTGTTTCAGGATGAAGAGCTTATCTAAAGGCATTCTTCTTCCAGATTGCCCATTTTATTGGCATACAATTGCTCATAATATTCTCTTATTATTGTTTTTATTTCTGCTGTGTTGGCTGTGATCTCTCATCTTTCATTCCCGATATTATTTATTTGGGTCCTTTCCTTTTTCTTTTTGATCAAACTCGCTAGTGGTTTATCAATTTTGCTAATTGAACCAGCTTCTGGTTTCATTGATCTGTTCTACTTTTTTTTGGTTTCAATAGCATTAATTTCTGCTCTAATCTTTATTATTTCATGTCTTCTGCTCTAAAGGCATTCTTCTTTATAAAACGTTATTTTATAATTAAAACAAACTTGTCTAACAAACTAACTTCAATGTACAAGGCAGATTCCGAACTTTGAGTAAGAATTCTAAACAAACAGGGAATATGGGGTGCCTGGGTGGCTCAGTCGGTTAAGTGTCTGACTGTGGCTCAGGTCAAGATCTCACAGTTTGTGAGTTTGAGCCCCAAATCAGGCTCTGTCCTTCGGATTCTGTGTCTGTCTCCCTCCCTCCCTCCCTCCCTCCTTCCCTCTCTCTCTCTGCCCCTCCCCTGCTCATTCTCTGTCTCTGTCTCTCTCTCTCTCTCAAAAATAAACACTAAAAAAATTTTTTTTTAAATAATAAACCAACAGGGAATAATATGTGACAAATTACTATCAAAGGACAATATGAACTGTACAAATAATAGAAACTGTAGAAAATAGGAATGAGAAGCTGTCAGAGAAGGTTCCACAGAGAACTGGCATTTCAGCTCTCCTGAAGGGGTGAACTGGGTTTGGCGAGGCTCGGGGAGAGCATGAGGCAATCCAGGCAGGTAGAAGACAGGTACAGGTGCAGAGGGCCCTCCTGGTCTGAACACACCATCCGTGATGGGAGAGACAGGATGGCAAGGACAGAGACACTGCAGGAAGATCTTAAAAGTCAGGGTGAGGGTCCTGGCTGTGTTCCTCCAGGCAGGCAGATCCTGGCTCCCCATCTGCACAAGGAGCGAAGAAAAGAGCAAGGAAAGAAGGCCTGCAGCTGCGCACTAGGGAGATGGTTTTGTTGCTGTGTTTTGTTTTACTTGTTCAGGTTTTGTAGCTTTGACAAACAAACAGAATGCATAACCCTGGGCCGCACACTAAACCTCCGAAATCAGGCCTTCTGTGGGCAGGTCCTAGATCTATAGGTTTTTATAAACTCTGCATTGCTGGGGAAATAAAGAAAATGATGCTGAGGGTTCCTGAGCAAGAGACAGACGTCTATCTTTGTTCTTCCTTCTTTTACACAGAACATAGAAAATCTTTACTATTCTCTCAAAATATTTTTTCCCCTCACACATTAATGGCTCTCCCCTGTTCTTTCTTTAATTTCTTCTTCCCGCTGCTTAACGTATTAGTTCAGACTGGAAATAAGACTTTAATAAGGACTCAGTCAATGCCGACAATAGCAGGATTACAACCCAGCTGTTGTATGTCATGCCCCATTAACATTAGCAACTGTCAAGTCGGCCTTGGAAAAAAAACTCAGCTTCACGTTTGCTTAATCATCTTCAGACCCCCCAGATTGCTCTCATAATGGAAATACTTGAAAACATATTAATTTCTCCCCTAAAAATAAAGTTCCACTCCACTGAAAATGACTAATCATCTTAATTGACATTCTTTTCAAATGTAACTTCTGCAACTTAAGCTCTATTAATTTGATATCTATGATAATTCATGTCTACATGTCATGAAAATAAAATTATTCTCAAGCAACTTAGGTAAACAGAGGAATAGGAGAGTAGCGTTTTAAGTAACCCTTGACATCTTACCCATGAATAAATAGGCAATAAATATTATCACTATTGTGCATATTTATCCAGGCAGGATAGCATGCCATTATGGAAAGAGCAATAGCTTTGGAACCAAAGAGAACTAGGTTCAAATCCCAGCTCTGCTATTTTCTAATTGTGTGATTTTGGGAAAGATACTTACTAGTAATTCAGTGTAGGAAAGGAGACTCTGGGACCTGGGTAGGTTGCTAAGAGGGTTACCACTGTATCTGTATGCTAAGTTTTTTTTAAGTTTATTATGTTTTGAGAGAGACAGCGCTCACGCATGCACGTGAGTTCAGGGCAGTGACAGAAAGAGAGAGAAAGAGAGGATCCCAAGCAGACTCTGTGCCATCAGCATGGAGTCCCATGCAGGGCTTGAACTCACAAACCCATGAGATCATGACCTGATCCCAAATCAAGATTTGGACGCTTAGCCAACTGGGCCACTCAGGCATACCTAACTTTTGTTTTTTAATCTGAGGCAAAGAGAATGAAAATAATATCGGTTAAAGTTTAGGTATTAGGTACAAGGACAAGTATTTTATTGTTCTTTGTATGTTCCTATTGTGTAAAATAGGTCATAATTTTTAAAAACTATTTCAAAGGGAATGAAACTAGGAATTACAGGGAGGCAGCTATGAATTAGATAGGAGGATAAATTCTCTAGTAGAGTTGGATGTAATGAACTCTTACCACACTCCATCCATTTATTTATACATCAAATATTTACTGAGAACTTACATTATGAGGGACAGTATATTTCCTGTCACAAAAGGGACTTGGCTGAGGCTAAAAGACCACTTGTCAGGGATTTTGTTAAGTCTTCACACATCACCTCTAGTGACCTCTGGAGGATCCTCACCTATCCTGAGATTCCACGTGCAAAGCACACTTTCTCATAGAAACAATACTACCAAAGGTAGCATTAGTGAGAAAGCTAAAACTTTTTGAAGAAATCTCAGAGCACACCACCAGCTCTCTGATAGTAGAGCCCTAGAAGGTGGTGAGAGTCGACCTGTTCTGACAGAGCTCCAGCTGCCTTCACAGGAAGGTGAGGAGGAGATTAATGAGCACGAAGGACGCCATATTTCCAAGACAAAACCAGCAATGATGATTGGAACCCAACGATGATCGCCAGTAGATTATTTAACCTATAACTTTTCTAACTGTCATATTTTCAAAACAGCCCTATGGGAAGGGCATACAAATGGTTGGAGAGTATTTGCTGGTTTTTAACATCCAGTGGAATCCAACCCAGGAGCCCAACTTGGAGGATAGGGGTAGACACGAAGAGATGGGGCAGGGAGAAGAAAGAGGATGGATTTTTTCACATATAAATATTTTTGTGTATAATACATCTATGTACCTGGAAGTTCCTATGCTTTTCTGACAAAATCTAAGCTGAAGAAATACAAAAGTTGAATTTCCTCGATGTGTATTACAAAACTAATTGGATACAATTATGCTGCCTTCATGACGATCACCTGCATAGAATTTGACAATGTACAAAGGACTTCCATGTATAGTATTTCATTTTGTCTTGTGAAGTAAGAAGATTAGATACTATTATCTCCTTTCAGGAGGTATCAGGAAATCTCACTGTACTATCAGGACAGTGAGACATTGAGAAGTTAGCTGACTTGCTCATCTAGAAAGTAGAGAAGCACAGACTACTGCTCCCAACAGTGTGATCCACACTGTATACTCAACAGGGCCTTAACTGTGACACTAGATGACCCCTGTGAACTTGGGATTCCCTCGTGACTGATAAAGTACTTCCCCTTCTACCTCACATCCCTGCATCTTTTAAAAAAGTATCCCTCACTGTACACCGGTCAGAATGGCTAAAATTAACTCGGGAAACAACAGATGTTGGCGAGGATGTGGAGAAAGGGGAACCCTTTTTGCGCTGCTGGTGGAAATGCAAACTGGTGCAGCCACTATGGAAAACAGTGTGGAGATGCCTCGAAAAATTAAAAATAGAACTGCCCTACAACCCAGCAATTGCACTACTAGGTATTTATCCAAGGGATACAAAAATGCTGATTCGAAGGGGCACATGCACCCCCATGTTTATAGCAGCACTATCAACAATAGCAAAGTTATGGAAAGAGCCCATGAATGGATTAAGAAGATGTGATACACACACACACACGCATGTGTATGTGCGCACAAATGCGCACGCGCACACACTAGAATACTACTTGGAGACGAAAAGGGATGAAATTGTTCAGTTTGCAACAATGTGGATAGAACTAGAGAGTATTATGCTGACAGAAATAAGTCCATCAGAGAAAGACAGATATCATATGATACCACTCATTTGTGGAATTTGAGAAACTTAACATGATGAACATACAGGAAGGGAGGGAAAAATAAGATAAAAACAGAGAGGGAGGCAAACCATAACAGACTCTTAAATACAGAGGACAAACTGAGGGTTGATGAGGGTGGGGGAAGTGCGTGATAGGTATTAAAGAGAGCACTTATTGGGATGAGCACTGGGTGTTACATGTAAGTAATGAATCACTGGGTTCTACTCCTGAAGCCAAGACTACATTTTATGTTAACTAATGAGAATAAAAAAAAGAAAGAAAGAAAAAGCTATCCTTCACCGTAAATAATCTTCCATGTGACCCTGGAGGATCTGACCACCTGAACTTATATAAAACATAGTTTTCCCCATTTTCAAGATGAATACACCAAATCATTAGGACTCAAAGGGTAGTAAACACAGAATTACCATATGAGCCAGCAATTCCACTCCTAGTTATAATCCCAAGAAATGTGTGGACACAAAGTCTTGTATACGAATGTTCACAGAAGCATTATTAATACTAGCTAACAAATAGAAACATCTCAAACCTCCATCAACTGATGAATGGATACAAAGTTTAGGATATCCATACAACAGAATATATATATTTTTAACATTTATTTATTATTGAGAGACAGACACAGAGCGTGAGCAGAGCAGGGGCAGAAAGAGAGGGAGACACAAAATCTGAAGCAGGCTTCAGGCTCTGAGCTGTCAGCACGAAGCCTGATGCGGGGCTCAAACCCATGAACTGTGAGATCATGACCTGAGCTGAAGTCAGTTGCCCAACCAACTGAGCCACCCAGGCACCTCACACAACAGAATATTTTTCACCCATAAGAAGGAATGAAATACTGATACCTCGTACGACATGGATGAACTTTCGAAACATTGTACTAATGTGAAAGACGCCAAACAGAAAGTCACAGATTGTATGACTCTTTATATGACATGTTCAGGAAAGGCAAATAGAGAAAGTGGATGAATGGTTTCCAGGGGCTGCAGAGAGAGGGAATGGGGAGTGACTGCAAATAGGTATGAGGTTTTTGGGGGGAGATGAAAATGTGGTGTAACTAGGTAATGGTAATTGTTGCACAACTTGGCAAATATACTAAAGCTATGGAATTGTACAGTTTAAAAGGGTGAATTTCATTGTGTGTACGTTAAATCTGAGTAAAGCTGTTACTTAAAAAAGAAGAAAAAAAAAAAAGAAGAAAAAAGAAACCCAGGCTGGGAGAGGTAACTTGCTCGGTCCTTTGCCTTTCACAAAGGATTTTCATTGATAAAGATTCAAAGTCCAATTTAATTCAATTCAGTAAAAAGCAAATAGTTTAGAACTGATCATTTCTAGGGGCACCTGGGTGGCTCAGTCAGTTGAGCGTCTGACTTTGGCTCAGGTCATGATCTTGCAGTTCATGAGTTTGAGCCCTGCTCTCTACTGACAGCTCAAAGCCTGGAGCCTGCTTCATATTCTGTCTCCCTCTCTCTGCCCCTCCCCCACTCATGCTCTCTCTCAAAAATAAGTAAATATTTTTTTAAAAAGCCCTGATCATTTCTTTTTTTAAAAAAAATTTTTTTTAATGTTTATTTATTTTTGAGACAGAAAGAGACAGAGCATGAACGGGGGAGGGGCAGAGAGAGAGGGAGACACAGAATTGGAAGCAGGCTCCAGGCTCCGAGCCATCAGCCCAGAGTCCTACGTGGGGCTCAAACTCATGGACCGTGAGATTGTGACCCGAGCCGAAGTCAGATGCTCAACCGACTGAGCCACCCAGGCGCCCCTATTTCTAAATGTTCTATATGTTAATCCTGCTTAGATTATAGGGCCTTAACATGAAGGCTAGAGGAAGTAACCTCCAAGTAGCCCTATCAAAAACTCACAGGTTACTATGTTTTATCAAGTTACAGTTTTGTTAACAATCCTTACATAAAACAGAAAGGAAACACAGAGTCCACTCTGTATTTTGACACTGGAAAAACATACACATTAGGCCATCCTGAAGAACACACATAACTTTTACACACCATTTTAGCAAGGAAAATGTCAATCAAAGTCAGTCAACTTCCCCCCACCCCCCACTCATCGGCTTTCACTTTCACTTCCACACAGGGGTTCCAACCAGGCTTCCAGAAGCTGACTGTTGATGCCTGCCTCAGAAAGGAGACTGCAAATGCTACACTTTGCTTTTTTCTTTTTTTTTTTCCTTTTGGGTTCCACAATAACCAAATCTTCCTTCTGAAACTGTTTCTAAAATTTCAACAGAATTCCTGAAATTTGAGAGTCTTTTAAATGATAAAATATTATCATTCCATTTTCTCCCCCCAAAACTCAGAAGCATACCGACACCCATTCTCCACACAGCCTTTTCTTGTTATAACTGTCTTCATGACGAGAGAGTGAACAACAGAGTTACTACATCAGGTTGACTAAACCCTATCTTTGGCAGCCGTCGTTATGCCAATAAAGGATAGGGATTCAGATGATGTTCCTGCAGCCTTCCCCCACCATAGACACACACCCACACCACGCCCGATCCTGGCATAACAAGATGTCACCGTCACCGTCACATTAGAGCACTGTGAACTATATAAAACCAAAACAAAACAAATAACAACTTCCCTGGACACCAAAAATAAACAGGCCAGCCAGAAATAGCGCTGTCAGAGAAAGTTAAATGAACTCCAAGGCAGAAAGGACGGCTGAACTGTACTGATACTCAGAGATCTCAAGGACCCTGAGGCTCCAGACTAGCTTCTCCATCCATCTGGCTCGACCAACACCAGCAGAACTTGGTGTTGTTTGTTCATAACTGGTTCAACCCAAACAGATTATTTGCTGAGCTTCTACTATCCGGAGGGTGACATATCAATTTATGGCCTCAATTATTTTTCTAGATTTTCAATCATATTTTCTCCATCCTCCTTTAGGAAAGAAATTAAGACTTTCTCTAGGCATAAGAGCTAAGAGCTCGCAGTGGTACCATGAATGATCGTGGTTGCAACGATAAGGCTTTGACCATGAGGAGGAGTGGGTGGGGGGAGATACAGCCAACTTGAACCTCAGTCAGCACTCTAATGCTTCAGCCATGACAAAAAGCGTCCTGTTTCTGAACTCACTATGCTCTCTGGTGCCTTCAGGACTCTTCATGGGTGCCAGCAGTAGCCTGGAATGTCATCACTCTTCACTTCTCACTCAGTGCTGACTTCACTATCTCCAACTTTCCTTAGGACTTGATATTACCTAGTAAACAGAAGCCTATCTGACCCTAAACCCCAGGGGAGGGCCCCTCCTGACTGCTTCCACAACATATTGGGTACCTACTCTTATTATTGGAATTACCTGTTTGTCTTGCAAGTTAGAGTTAGAATTTTTCAAGAATAGGAAAGATCTCCTCATTTTTCTTCCAAAAATGAAAATCATTTTACTGATTTTTGTTGCTGTTGCTTTAATAATCATAACAGTACTGCCTGTGGATGGCATCACTCAGAAGTTGCCCAAGCAAAAAAGCTTAGCATCATTCATTCCACGAAAACACAACAAAAAAAGAAAGAGGCGTGTCTGCTCTGAATCAGGCACCACACTCATCAGCGTATCTAATAGTGAAGGAGACAGACCTTGTCCTTGCTATCATGGAGCTCAGATTCTAAAGACAGACCTTGCTTGAACAAAGAAGTCATATTATTAAAGGTAAAAGTACAATGTACTTGGAAGTGTATGAGAGTGACAACCTAGCAGAGGTGGGAATGGAGAGATGGGTTGGTGGGAGCTCACCTTTAGGCTACTCCTTCTGCACTGGTTCTGCGTCCAATCAACAGCTTAGCCCTGTCACTTCTGCTTCTGAAATCTCGTTCTCTTTCACCTATCCATCTCCCCGACTCCTACACCGTCAGCACCACCAGTGGTTGCCTGGAATACTGCACCAGCCTCCTAACTGCCCTCTCTGCCTTAGACTTCATCCTTCCAACCCAGAGTCCATGCAGAAGCCAAAGGGAATTTTCTATAAGGAAAATCTGATCATGTCACCACCTTCTTTGCAAACTTGCAGCGGTTCCCCATTGAGCTCTGTTAAAATTTAAAGGCTTTTACACAAAGCTTTTGCAAAGACCTGCATGCTGGTTTCTCTCTTTCTCTTTCTCTCTCTCTCTCCCCCTCCCTCCAGTTTTGACACTTCTCCACATTCCTTGCACCCATGCCCTAAGGTATATTAACTTCGTCTTTCTCAGCTGAATCTGGAACATTCTTCTTTCTCCCATCCCCAGCCCCTATTGGTGGGTAATTCTTATTCCTCCCCTTCAGTTCCCTGGTTAGATGCAGTTTCCTTTAGGAAACTTGCTCTGAGTCCTCCCACCCCTTCCAAGTGAGTTAGGATCCCCAGCCATATAGTGTAGCTTCCTTAATTATATTACAGTGATTATATTGTTGTAATTAGCTAATCTGGAAAGACAATCAGGGCAGGAACCAGGTTTGCATATTTGTTATTGTATCTGCAGTGCTATGACATTATGTTGTACATAATAAGAACTCTAGAAATATTTGCTGAATGCTTAGAGACAATGAAAACATAATTAAAAATTCAGGTAATACACAAAGTTATAAAGAAGGCAAAACTCACGGCTAAACCCATCACCCAGACATAATCATTATCAATATTTTGGTGTAGATCCTTACAAGCATTTCTATTTTTTTCCTCCCTCAAAAAGAGATTTTATCTCATGTAATATTCAGTCAAATTGCTGTTGTTGTTGTTTTGTTGTTTAATCCTAAATTTGTTATTATGGACCCCTTTCCAACTCAGTACATTGCTCTATGATGTTCTGTTGAACGCATATACCATATTCAAATAATCAACCCTCGCCTTAATCCATCCATCCATCCTTCCTTCCTTCCTTCCCTCCTTCCTTCCTTCTCCCCTTTCTTCCTTCCCTCCTTTCTTCCTTCCCCCCTTCCCACTTTCCTTCCTTCCTTCCCCCTTCCTCCCTCCTTCCTTCCCTCTTTTCTTCCTTCTTTCCTTCCTTCCTTCCTTTCTTCCTTCTCTTTTCTTTCTTTTATTTCTTTACAGTGAGGCAGAAGGAGAGGGAGAAAGAATCGGAAGCAGGCTCCACGCCCAGCACAGAGCCCATCTAGGGCTCCCATCTCACCACCATGAGATTGGGACCTGAGCCGAAATCAAGAATCCAATACTTAACTGACTGAGCCACCCAGGTGCCCCAGATTATTTTAATATTTTATTTATATAAAGAATACTGAAGTATGGGGTGCCTAGATGGCTCAGTCAGTTAAATGTCTGACTTCGGCTCAGGTCATGATCTCACAGTTTGTGGGTTTGAGCTCCACATCGGACTCTGTGCTGACAGCTCAGGGCCTGGAGCCTGCTTTGGATTCTGTGTCTCCCTCTCTCTGCCCCTCCCCTGCTCATGCTCTCTCTCTCTCTTTCAAAAATAAATAAAGATTTTAAAAATTTTTTTAAAAATTAAAAAAAAAGAATACTGAAGTAAATGTTCATCCTTAAACACATATCTTTTCATGCAGGAAGCATCTCAACTTCCTTCTATGTATAAGTCCTTGGTGGGGGGTGGGGCGGCTGCCCATGGCCTCAGTGGCTGCTGCGGCCGCATTCAATAGTTATGTACATCGCTGAGAGTCCCATAGGCAGGTGGGGGAGGGGAGCCTGGGTATATCATCATCGCTGCACTGGTGGGCTTTGTACTCTTCCACCCCTGCCATGTACCTGGCTCATGCGTCACGAAGTGTCACACATATTTATACCTGATCGTTGTGCATCTGACAGCTAGAACAGGGCCTGGCGCACAGGCTGCACTCAGGCGCTGAGGGGACGAATGAATGAACAAATAAATGAAATGAATAAGGAGGTCAGCTGTCCGTAGAGAGGCGTGATAAAATTGTGGCTAAGAGCTCAGGTGCTGAAACCAGTACACTTCTGTTCAAATCACAGCTCAAGTGCTTCCCGGCAATCCCCAGGCCTTCTCAGCTTCAATGTCCCTCTCAAAACAAGTGAACATAATGGCTGTACTAACTTCAAAAGGCTGCTACAAGAACTGAGCAGGACAATGCAAGTGAAGTAAGTGAATCCATAGAGCCCTGAACACTGTAAGCACTCAATAAAACTACATGTATCGTGATTTTTATTACTGTTTAATGGAAACTCCTCGGGGTCCACAGGAAGAAATGTAGAGCTTCTCTTCATACAGTGAAGAGAAGAAAACAAGTTCTAATGAGGAAACAGAAAGGAGATGATTTAAAAAATAAGAAGAATGTTTCTCATTGAAATGCCACTTTCTCCACCGAAGTGACTGGCCTTTTCCATGTTGGTAACTATAGCTGTCAGAGTTTTCAGGGTTTTCCAATTTTTTTAACTTCATTCTTTTCATTTTTTAATTTTTTAAAGGTCATTTATTTTTGAGAGAGAGAGAGAGAGAGACAGAGAGAGACAGAGCATGAGTGGGGGAGGGAGAGAAGGAGACACAGAATCTGAAGCAGGCTCCAGGTTCTGAGCTGTCAGCACAGAGCCTGATGTGGGGCTCGAACTCATGAACAATGAGATCATAACCTGAGCGCAAGTTGGACACTTAACAAGTCAGATGCTTAACCGACTGAGCCACCCGGGAGCCTCTTTTTAAGGTTATTTTATTAATTATATCACCCAATGTGAGGTAAGATTTATGTTTGTGAAGTTCACACACATATGTACATGCAAATCATAATAAATGTTTTGTCCAAATATTTAGGTTTTAAAGATATACGCTGGTTTGGCAATTCCCCTAATCTTGTGATATTTCTCCCTCTGTTCCTTTAGATGCTATTTCAACTAAATCTTAATACCTTATCCCCCTATTCAGATTGCACGGCTCTTTGAGAATGGTAACTCCTTTGCATGTCTGTGTTCTCCGCAGCACTCAGAATCATTCCTTTTACTCAGAATTCTTAAGGGAAGAAAAAGAAAGATTGATCTGATACATAATCGTTGGCAATGTTGCTTAGGAATGAAAACATTTCTAAAGCTCTTCAGAACAACTACGGAATCCCTCTGAAAAGTGAGGTTTAAATAGAAAAAAATTCAGGGCACTTGGCTGGCTCAGTGGAGCATGTGACTCTTGATCTTGGGGTTATGAGTTTGAGCCCAATATTGGATGTGGAGATTACTTAAACATAAAATCTTTCAAAAATAAAAGAAAGAGAAAAACTTCTGTGCTTATGATTGCTCAAAGTTTAGAATTGCCCCCTGCCCTTCCTTGTTCATCTAATAGCTTTCTGAAGGTCTCAAGATGCCAGTGAAAACAAAACCAGGATGCTTGGGGCACTGTGGTTTGGGGAGCATAGATGTCGTGTGTGTGTGTGTGTGTGTGTGTGTGTGTGTGTGTGTGTGTTTAAATGAGAATACACTTCACCGGCAACATTCATTTTCCAAGGTTATAATGACAAAGAGACACTGAAAAGGAGCTGGGAATAGCTGGGTCTAAAGGCAGTGGTGGCCCAGATTCACCTAAACTAGAACAGGAAACCCGGACTGCGATAACTCGGATCTCCATAAAGGTAGAAAACCCCCTTTTAGGGCTTTCCTTTTCCTCCATCCCCCACAGACATCAACATCCGAGTGGAAAAATTTGCCAGGATGGGTGGGGCCTCAAAAGGCTGAATCACTGTGGTTGTACTGGGACTGCCAGAGAAAGCTGGCTTCAGACTATAATTAGGCAAACACTGCAGCTGGTTTTGCTGGCATTTTCTTGTTAAACCCCACATTCTTAGAAAATGGGTAAACAGGGGAAGGCAGTGGAGGCCCCCTTAGGACTCGCAGCCACGGACCCCCACCCCTCCGTGGGTTTTGTGTTGGGTAGGCCATTTTGACTCTATCTATGGAACCACCAACGTAACTTCTCCTTCTGTGAATGGTCCTTTCATTTCCCAAGAACCCCAAGAATCCTGGAGCTATTCTGGCTCCGCCACTTTCTACCTGTACAGCTTTATACAAGTTATTTGAGGCTTAGTCTCCTCACAACTCTAATGGCTATAACATCTACCTCATAAGTTAGGAAAAATGAACTGAAAAACAGCTGGAATAAGATATGTTAAGTGTATAAAAAGTGCCTGGTATACAATAAACACTGAATAAATGTTATTTATTATTATTAGCTACTATTACGATCTTAATAAGTCTTGTCGAATATTTCAAAAGGTCTCTTACTCTACATTTATAATTTTATCACCCCAGTTTAGGTGAAAAACTGTCTTCCTTTAAACTCATTACAAATAAACGTACTTTTCTTGACTTCTCAGTTTCCTATCCTAACCAATCAATTAATACATCAACTTACTACGAATACATCCAGCGATTACTAAGGGGAGGCTGGGGGAAATACAAATTCAACAGAATTGGCTGGAGGAAAATAGGGAAGGAAAATCCAAATCCAAGAAGTTTAACTGAGTTGATGAGCATTTACTGAGCACTTACTATACACTGGCATTATACTATGTTCTCAAAACTAGAAGGGTACACATAAGGGGTGTTTTCTTGAGGAGCTTAGAGTCAGGGTAATGTTTTGAGACTGCAGAATCAGGGAAGGCATCCTAAAACAAGAGAAAATGGTACTTGAGCCGAAACTTGAAGGATGAGTAGGTTGAACTAGGTGAAGAATAGGAGAGAAAGGGTATTCTAGGCAGAGGGAACCACCAGAACAAAAACTCAGAAGTATGAAACAGCTTAGGGGCATGTGAGTGGCTCAGTCTGTTGAGTGTCAACTTTGGCTCAGGTTATGATCTCTTGGTTCATGAGTCTGAGCCTGCATGGGGCTCTGCTGATGGCTCAGAGCCTGCTTCAGATTCTGTATCTCCCGCTCTCTCTCTCTGCCCCTCCCCTGCTTTTGTGCGCTCATGCGCGCTCTCTCTCTCTCTCTCAAAAATAAATAAATATTGTTTTTAAAAAGTACGAAATAGCTTTGAATTGCAAATAGCTCAGAATTAATGGAGCAAAAAGCACGTGATGGGGAATATTGGGAAATAAAGGAGATTTACAGTTTACTTAGAGAAGATGATACCACACTCTGCTCATCTAAGTTGGAGGAGCTAATGGTTCCAGCCCCATGACCACCATACTTTAACCAGGTGAACTCCCAACCTAGAAATTACTCACTATTTTAGGTCACAAAAATGATGAGTTTTTTCGGCCCACATTAGGAGACATTGGGTAAGTTCCTTTGTTACTCTTGGTGCCTTTATTTCCTCACTTGTAAATTGGGGTGGTAATTCTGCTTCTTCACAGGGCTGTGGTAAGCATTAAATGAGAGAGTACTACACACACTTAGAACAGCACGTGACGCATAGAAAGCGATCGGCATATGCTAGCTAGTACCATCCCGTGTTGCTCTGGTCTCGCTCATCCCAGACACGCTGGGGGTGGGGTGGACGTGGTAACCCGTGAGAAAGCACATAGGAAGGAGTCTGGATGTAAAATATCACTGATCCAATCACCTGTCAGGATCTATGATCATGGTACACAGACTCTATGGCACTAAAAAAGTCAAAATTTCTATGAGCCCTGGCAACGACCTTTCTGACAAAATGTGTGTCATAGCCTCATCATTTATTTATTACTTGACACACAGCGGGTGAGATTTGAAATATCCCTTATTCGCCTTTTCTCTGCATCCTCTTGGTTTCTGTCAGTGGTTCCCGGCACTGAGAAGTGAGGACTGATCTGCTATCTCAGAGCAGGCTGGGAAGAGGAAGGACTTGGGAGGCCAAACCTGAGGAGTCAGCTGACCTCTGCTCGGTGCCCAGGTCAGCCTGTTCGTTTCCCTGTGCCCACCGCATCCGGCCACTCGTTCCCTCAGCAGTGACTCCCTTACTTCTGTATTCCAAATCACCTCTCAACCAAAAGGAACAGGCCCACAGACTCTTTCAGAGAGCATCCCACACAGCTTTGGGAAGCACTGCCACTCTGCTCATCCATTCTGCATTGCAGCAGATGCAAAAGGTGAAAAAAGAGGAGGGGTTGTTAGCACCCCCTCTCTCACCACCAGCACCACATAGCTGTTCAGAGGTTTAGTGTTCAAAACCACTTAATATTCCTGCAAGCTCTGTGTCTTTAAAAACAAAAAAAACAAAAAACAAAACAAAAAAACCCCACAACACTACCCATGACAACTGAGGAAAAAAACAAAACAAAACAAGAAAACCCCCAAAACAACAACAACAACCCCCTCCCCCCCCAAAAAAACCCTCAACACTAACAGTAGGCTGTTTCGTTCTCAGGCAGGTTTTATATTGACCATATTCCTTTTTTAAATTTTTTTTAATGTTTATTCATTTTTGAAAGACAGAGAGACAGAGCACAAGCAGGGGTGGGGCAGAGAGAGAGGGGGACACAGAATCCAAAACACGCTCCAGGCTCCGAGCTGTCAGCACAGAGCCAGACGCGGGGCTCGAACTCACGAACCACAAGATCAACCTTGGGTTGAGGCCAAGTCAGACGCTCAACCGACTGAGCCACCCAGGCGCCCCGGTATTGAGCATATTTCTTTGTCCACAGGAATATCTGGTAAGATGTACATTAGATCCTCGGGAAGCATTTCTGTTCACAAATTGAGGCAAGACAGGGTAAACCCATGTCAATCCTGTTTTATTCACCTTTTTTTGAAAATAGAAGTTTATTACTTTATGTCAAAAGCTATCAATCCAAAAAATGAAAGAAACCCACCCACAAATCTAAGGGCATATGTATACAGTGTTCATATGTGGCCTGATCCATGGGCAACCCCCAGGGGGCACCAAAGAGCTATTTCTTTTTTTAGCACATTGGTGTAAGAAATCCTGTGTGCTCTTTCCAGGCCATACAAATCCCAGAAGACAGGTTCTATTATACAGACTTCCTGGGGTCAATCCAGGGGACAGGGAGGTGGGGACTTGTATTACATTGTCAGTAATTTGGCTCCTGTCCAAATCTAAGGATAAACCTATGAAGACACAGAGCACTTCAAGAGTTGAATCAGAAGTTGTAAGCAACAATGCCAGATTCTTTTTTGAGAAGCAAATGGTTGTGGCTGAGGCCACCTTATACTGCAGACAGTATCCAGAGATCTAGAGTGGTTCAAGCCAGCCACTGAGAATATAATGCCAGCCAATTAAACTATGTCCCCTAAGCGCACTATGGTCCAGTTATAGATTCTCAGGGTGCCATTTAAACTTCCTGAATTTATTTGAGAAGTAAACCAGGGGTAAAAATGGTAAGACAGAATCATTGCTACAGGCAATTGTCCATGAACCAGAGTGCTCAGGGCATAGCTAATAACACATACGTTTATTGGGACATCTGCTCTTTTTTTTTTTTTTAAGAGTTTTTATTTATTTTTTTTAATGTGTATTTATTTTTGAGAGAGAAAGAGAAAGGGTACAAGCAGGGGAGGGACAGAAAGAGAGGGAGACAGAGGATCCGAAGTGGGCTCTGAATTGACAGCACACAGCCCAATGTATCCACGAACCGTGAGATCACGACCTAAGCTGAAGTCAGACGCTTAACCGACTGAGCCACCCACGCCCCCTTGGGACATATGCTCTTAAAAGAGACATCATACTGGTTGGTATAAGAATGGCCACAATCCAGACTAAGCCATGGGTCATATGTTTATGAGACATCACTATCCCTTGGTGCTCCTTCTAATTGGGATAACAATTATTCACCCACGTGACTTACCTTCTCAAAGTCTCGAAGAGCCTGGGTCTGCACCTGAGGGGGTTTTTCAAATGCTCTCAAGGAAGGCATCTGTCCAAAGGGGATCTTTTCACCACTTCTCCAACTCTGTGACTGCACTGGAGGGCCTCGATCTTTAGTGTCACTAAGAAAAGCTGCCGGTAAAACAGAACAACAAAAAATTGTATACAACAGTGGCATTATGATCCTTCTAACCAGCACCATCCAGCAGAATTTGGTTTCCACAAAGTACAAACCAATTCTGGGCCACACGGAAACAGTTCACATAAAGTAGTGTGTGGCTGATCATATTAATACTGGTCCCCAGTGAAACGCACTAGTCCATGTTTGTGCCCCTTTGTAATTGGAGGCTTTTGCTACTCTATGGAGAAGTGGAGCCTATTTCTCCAGCCCTTGGATCTGGGTTGGCTTAGTGACTTGCTTTGACTGAGAGAATATGATGAAAATGCCACTGTATGAATTCTAGAGACTAAGTCTTGAGAGACCATGCATTTGTTCTTGTCTTCTTAGAGCCTCAAGACCACCCTACTGTGAAGCAGCCCAGTTTGCCCTCCTGGAGGAGGAAAGGCCAAAGACAGAGGGAATGGAGATGCCCCAGCTGACAGCCAGTCACCGAATGCCAGACATGTGAGTAAACCGTCTATGGACTCTCAACCCCAGTCAAGCTCTCAAAAGATTGCAGCTATTTGAGTAATCCCAAGTGAGACCAGCAGAGGAAATGCCCAGTTTGTCAACACACAAGGCTGTGAGAAATAATAAATCATTGTTGTTTTAAGCCCCAGGTGGGCAAACTTTTTTTTAAAGGGCCAGATAGTAAATATTTTAGGCTCGTGGATCATACCATCTCTGTCAGAGCTAATCACCTCTGCTCTTGCAGCTCAAAATAGGCACAGACAATACGTAACTGAACGAGCATGACTGTTGCTATAAAACTTTATTTATAAAAACTGGCAATTGGCCCAGGGGCTGCAGTTTGTTGACACCTGTTTTTTTGTTTTTTTTTAATTTTTCTTTTTAACGTTTATTTATTTTTGAGACAGAGAGAGACAGAACATGAATGGGGGAGGGTCAGAGAGAGAGAGGGAGACACAGAATCTGAAACAGGCTCCAGGCTCTGAGCGGTCAGCACAGAGCCCGACGTGGGGCTCGAACTCACGGACCGCGAGATCATGACCTGAGCCGAAGTCGGACGCTTAACTGACTGAGTCACTCAGGCGCCCCTGTTGACACCTGTTTTAAGCCACTAAGTTTTAGGGTGATTTGGCACATGACGAAAGAAGACTGAAATAGCTTCTCTTTTTTTAAAAAAAAAAATCAAGCTACTAGCTAAGAGGTGTTTCTACAAAAATATTTCGGGTCATTATTTAAGAGTAGTAACAATTATTACAACCAACATCTTTAACAGGCATTACAGGTTACAAAGTAGTTTCACATGAATTATTTCGTTTATAAAGTTACTACCCCAAGTGAAATAGACTGATGCGATTATTAAATCCATTTTACTATGAGTTAATAAAGGTCCAGAAAGTTTGCATGACCAAGATCACAATGCTAAAAAGTGGCAGAACCAGTCCTATGTTCTCTTCACTCAACCTTCCGAGCGGTCGGCTAATACTGTTAATTTAGGAGCAAAGGGAATCATCACAGGTCTAAGAGCTGAGGGAAAACAGGGCAGGGGGTAGAAATGCAATAATTCCATTAATTAAAGGAAGAATCGCCCTAGGAAAAGCTGCTGCTAACCCCATGCCTGCCTTTGTGAAGTACCACCGTGGGAGCAAGAAATCAGGGCTTCCTAGAAGCAGAGTACACAGAAGACCTCAGACTGAGGTGGACTTAGGGATGTAGACTCAGGTCGAAGACATGGAAAAATACACCTTTTCATGGTTGGCAGAAGGAAACAATGATCCTTTATTACGAATATTCTTTTTTTTAAGACAGAGAGAATGACAGCCATTGCTATCCACTGAGCTCCATAGATGGCATCAGTGCAAGTAAGAGCAAAATGGGCTCTGAAGAAAAATTAACTAGACACACACACACACATATGGACAAATGAACCAAGAGGCAAAATGTCATCATATGCTTTTTCTGTCCTTTCCCTTTCTTTCTTTTCTCTTTCCTTCCTTCCTTGTACATCCTTATCTCCTTTGTCAAAAACTAACTGACCATATATGCATGGCCACCAAAATCAAAGGCAACAAAAGCAAAAATAAACAAGTGAGGCTACATCAAACTAAAAAGCTTCTGCTCACAAAGGAAACCATTAAGAATGAAAAGGCAAGCCATGGGATGGGAGAAAAATATCCCTCCCTCCCTCTTTCTTTTTCCTTCTGCAAACTTGCCAGAAAGAGCACAAGAAAAAGCCTCTAGATATTTCAATCAACTCGGAATTTGTTCTCTGCTAAGAAAAGACAGAAAAAGAGTAGGAAGACAGAAAGGATCAGGAAAATGATGGCGAGGAGAAAAATGAAGACAATAAAAGATGAAGAAGAAAATAATGATGAGGGGCGCCTGGGTGGCGCAGTCGGTTAAGCGTCTGACTTCAGCCAGGTCACTATCTTGCGGCCCGTGAGTTCGAGCCCCGCATCAGGCTCTGGGCTGATGGCTCAGAGCCTGGAGCCTGTTTCCGATTCTGTGTCTCCCTCTCTCTGCCCCTCCCCCGTTCATGCTCTGTCTCTCTCTGTCCCAAAAATAAATAAATGTTGGAAAAAAAAATTAAAAAAAAAAAAAAAAGAAAATAATGATGAGAGACAGGGTGATTCCAGTGCAGTTTTTTTTTTTTTTCATGCCGAAAAGTATTTAACTCCCTTTTACATCACTGGTTTTAAAGAAAAAAAGGTTGAAATGTAAGGCCACATGATTTGTTTTTAAAATGGACACTGTACAGTGTCTTCATTTTTGTAAAGTTAACATAGTATCAGGTGTGTCTTCAGATCACTTTTTGTTTAAAATTTATTTTATTATCTTTTTTTTTTTTAATTTTTTTTTTCAACGTTTATTTATTTTTGGGACAGAGAGAGACAGAGCATGAACGGGGGAGGGGCAGAGAGAGAGGGAGACACAGAATCCGAAACAGGCTCCAGGCTCCGAGCCATCAGCCCAGAGCCTGACGCGGGGCTCGAACTCACGAACCGCGAGATCGTGACCTGGCTGAAGTCGGACGCTTAACCGACTGCGCCACCCAGGCGCCCCATCTTTTTAATATTTGTATGTTCATTTTGAGAGAGCGAGCATTGTGATGGGGGGAGGGGCAGGGAAGAGGGAGAGAGAGAATCTCAAGCCGACTCTGAGCCATCAGTGCAGAGTTGATGTGGGGCTTGGTTTCATGAACCACAAGATCACGACCTGAGCCGAGATCGACAGTCAGATGCTTAACTGATTGAACCACCCAGGCGCCCTAATTTTTTTAAAGTAATCTCTATACCCAACACAGGGCTCAAACTCACAACCCTGAGATCAAGAGTAGGATGCTCCACAGACTGAGTCAGCCAGGTGCCCCTACATATCCCTATCCTTACTGGTATTCTCAATAGCCACTCATCTTGCCTGGTAGAGTAGAGGGTTTTAAAATGGAACAGAAATTTAAAGCAGGTTTTATTGGTACACAGCACAAATTAGTTATGGATAGAGGTAGTATTCTGTTTCCATATTCAGCTGTCTTTGATTCAGCTTGTACAAAATAATTGTTGTTCTTTTAATTATAGAACAGTCTGTGCTTGCAAATTAATAATAATTATAGTAATAGCAAGGTTGCACCTGTTTTGTTGATATTGTGATATTTCTAAGTAAATGCAAATAAATGCTTTACTTAAGAGAAACTGGAAAAGAATTATTTTTCCCACAATCAGTTGAAATTAAATAGGCTACCGAATGGAAGAAAATTTGATGAAACAGAACAATACATTACAGTTAGATCAGTGGGATGTGATGAAGGGAAAAGAGTCTTTGAAGCTTGGATATGAATTCTCACCACTTGCCAATTGTGGGAATTCAGGCAAATCTCTTAGTTTTGCTCAGCTTCACTGTCACTGTGAAAGTGGGAATAAATAATACCTCACAGAGCTCTTATAAGAGTTAAAAGAAACAATAAGCATCTTCTCTACACTTCCATTTTTGCCCTACTCCTTTGAGTTTTCACTGCAAAATGGAGGCTCTTGATGTTCAAAATGAGTATAGTAGACCCTTGGAATTTGTAGACTTAGCATATACAATTACAAATGCTAATTGTAAGTGTCTGAAATCCTTAACACATTCAAATTAAAAACTTTTTCCATGCTGTGCATGTGAACCATCTGGGCTTCAAGGCTGGAATGAAAAAGGCAAATGACTTAGCGAAGGAGGCAGAACCCTTAAGTGATTCAAGGTTCTTGTGAAAAATGCTCCCCTAAAGAGAACTATCTTCACTTTGGTTTCATAATTCAGGTAAATCCCTAGCTCATGTTAGTTCAGTAATTATGTGATATTATTATGAATACATTAATAACAACAATATTTACTGGGTGTTTATTCCTTTATAAGTCTACAATAAGAGTTTTTCTCATTTAATCTCACTTATGACGTTGACACTATTATTATACCCATTTAAATGGTATGCAAGTAGGGATTTAATTTTAGTGGCAGAATCTATTTTAATCATTTCACAAGTGACTTTAACCTTGGAATTACAGAATCGTAATTTCAATTATGATTTCCTGTGCTGTGCTGGGAAGGTGGGGAATCACATGTTATAGTGGTAGGTGCAAATCTGGAAATTCACAAAAAGTCTGAGAATATTGCTATGCTTAATTTATTTTATTTATGTGTTTATTTAAGTTTGTTTATTTGAGAGGTGGGGGGGGCAGGGGGCGGGGAGAGAAGAGAATCCCAAGCAGGCTCTGCACTGTCAGCGCAGAACCTGACACAGGCCTCGAACTCACTAATGTGAGACCATTACCAGAGCCAAAATCAAGAGTCAGATGTTTAAGTGACTGAGCCACCCAGGTGCCCCTGCC